>NW_017728918.1:16236211-16249205 GCF_001723895.1 Crocodylus porosus | reverse complement strand
TGTGGGGCAGTTGCCTGGTTTGGCCCCCCGCCAAGGCAGCTGCTTCAAGGGGACATCTGTAGGGTGGCCATCGTAGAGGACGTCATGGGTTTTTGCTATTCTGTCCTTTGTTGATACGAAACCTGATGCCTTTATGTCCTTGATTTTCCTCTTTAGGAGAAAAACCTTCTATTTTCCTTTTCAAGAGAAAAACCGAGGACATAAAGGCATCAGGTTTCATATCAAAAGAGGACAGAGGACAACTGAACTGCCCACCATGATGGCCACCCTAGGCACATCCCCCCTGAGTTTCCTCACAGCGCAGTGCCTGGCACAGGTCAGGCGTATTCAAGTGAAGGGTCCTCAGGGTTTGGGGAAGGCAACACAGGCCAAAGACCCACAGCACTTGAGAGTTAGAAATAAAATAATTTTCTGGGATTTTTTCTAAAAACCCTCCTGGTGGAAGAGAAGCTGATGACTTGCATTGCAAAGGCTTTGGGAGCTCAGAGGAATAGGACCTCACTTACGATGACATCACATATAGCATCAGTGGCCACACAGGGAAATATGACATCGCTTGGAGCATCAATGCGCCCACACAGGGAAATATGTTGTCACTTATGGCAGGGGTTGTCAACTGGGGGTACATGTACCCCTGGAGGTGCTTGGGAAGGCCCCAGGGGGTACATGGCGGCAGCATGGAGAAGCAGGGGTACTTGGGAAGCGCGCTGTAGCACACCACTTCCCAAGTACCCTCGCTTCTGCTGTTGCCTGCCATCGCTGCTTGCCACTGCCTGCTGCCACCCAACTATCCTTCTGCCCCATCAACTAGCCACTGGGGGAGCGCCCCAGCCTTGATCTTCCGGAGGGTACAGTGCTGGAGGGGTACCCACCAGAAGGGGTACACTCCTTAAAAAGGTTGAAAATCCCTGACTTCTGGCATCAATGCACCCATGTTTGTTCCAGGGGGATCATCTGAAATACTGCTGTTGGGGTCCACTCCACAAGGAGAAAAATATGGAACCCTGGGGACCGTTTTGTGAGAATTGCTAGTAAATGTTAATGCAGGGAAATAATCGCCATGACCCTCATGGACAAGTGGAAGGCCTGGCCATCTGGTGGGTGTCTGTGAGAGAGAAAGGGTGTCCTTCTTCTCAAGGAGACCTTTTTATTGAATAGGGGCCGTGGCCTTGAGAGCATAAGGAGGTCTCTACAGAACTTGAATTTCTAGCTCTGCTAGATTCATAACCGTGACCACGGTGATTCTGTTCTCTTTGTTTACTTAACTTAGGTTTTTTCCCCCCACCCCAGCTTCTTTGTATTGATGTTTTTTTTTCATTTTCAGTGTACAAAGAAAAAAGTACATCAAAAGTACATCTATCTGCTGGGGCACATTAGAGACAAGCAAACATTTTTTAAAATGTGTATAAAATAATGCATTAACATAATAAGCAAGAGAAGTTAGAAGAAACCCACATAAAAACAGACTGTACCACCGGAGTCAAGTTTCTTTTCTAGTAGAATGGACGTAGTGGCTGAGCCAGTTTTTGACTGAGGTTTTAAAATTATATATAATGTGTGTGTGTAAATATATATTATGCACGTTTTAAAGAAAACATTCACTGTATTTGAGAGATGTAGAAGTCACAGTGTACTCCTAGGATCATGCTGAAATTATAGTTTGAAAAGAAACTAAAAGACTCAAATTATTTTAACAGGTCTTTAAGAAGTTTTGTTAGCAAATGATCTCTCTCAAAAGGTACAACACACACAAGCTAGTTCTACAGATGAAGTCAAACCTTTAAACCAAAACCCTTAGAAAAGATTCAAAACATTGATATTTACGATAATGTTACGTCCTTCCATAAAGAAAGAGTAATCATTTATTTTCGGTCTGAAATGACAAATTTTAGATAAGATAAAACAAAAATGAATAAGCAAAGCCTCCACAATACACCTGTCTGCAGCAATTCTGGGAACAAAATGCCCCTGCATACAAGCAGAGTTCTTGGAAATGGATGCAGTGTGCAGGGAAAAATAAGAAAAACAAACAAACAACTCATTTTCACAATATAAAGCCTAGTAAAACATAGAAAAGTTCTGACCTCTTGGAAAAAAAAAAAGATTTTTAGATATAATGTACTGGCATCACATGCCAATGCATCTGATCCTAACTGTTGAAAATGACGCCCCATTTCTGGTCTCATGACTACCTGTATACAGTCTCCGCAAGTGCCAAAGGGCTGTAAAGCCAGTTTAGCCAGCTGCTTGTAGAGTTCCCCTCTTAAGGGGAAATAGCCAGCTGAGAGAATTAAAGTGATGAATCTAGACCACTGCCCTGTTAAGGATGGCATGGGTGGGGGAAAAGTGGTGTGTAGAACACATGCTAGCTATTCCCTGCTGTGGACTTATACATAGGTTGGCACAAGTTACTGTATTTCTCCAGTTTTGAGAGGCACTGATCCATTTTATCACAGATGTACTGCACCTTTGAAAAACATGACTCATTCAGTTTCTTCCATTGTAAAATGCCGGGGGAAAATGCTACTTTTCTAATGTGCCAGGGTTAGTGAGGATTAGTTAATACTTGAAGAATATTCTGAAGTGCTGTATCCCAGGAAGAATTAAGCATTTTTTAACCAGTATAAGCATTTTAAAATTATGTGACCTTTACTTGATGGATCCTTGGCACTGGAAGAGCTAGAAGACTTTTAAAAAGCATATAAGGAGCACGTAAGTGCAAATTTGGATTGGGAAACAGGATTATGTGGATACTATGTGATGAAAATAAAATAGGAATAATGATCACAAAATAGAAGCAGCATTTAAACTTTTGGCTCATATTACAGAAAATGCTGCTCTTGGTTTGTGCTGAAGGGGAACTCAAAAGTGCTTATTTATAGTTTTAATTTAGTATTAATCCCAAATGGATTTTTAAAGACGGTATTAATAATTGATAGCACTCTGCCAGGCATTCTTCAGAGGTTTCTTATCAAGAACAGTCAACATAGTTTCATCTATTTATTCTTCCCTCTGTAAACAAGTATCATGAATAGGATACATTAATGAGGAAGGCTGATACAATGGTTAGGACACGAGAATAAGACCCAAGAAAATTGGATTTAGTTTCCAGCTCTACTTCCTGCGTGACCCTGGGCAAGGTACGTAGGCAGGAATTGGGCATGTACTGTATATCCAAAGCTGCAAGCCTGACAATCCTTGTTCAATTGTTGCCTAAGTTGGGAAGCCTGTAAATTAATAGAATCATAGAAAATGAGGGTTGGAAGGGACCTCAGGGGGTCGTCTAGTGCAAACTAGAACTCAATCATCTTGTGGTCACTGTTGTCCAAGTTGCCATCTACTACTACATTCCCCACCAATTCTTCTCTGTTTGTGAGCAGCAGGTCAAGAAGAGCATGGCCTCTAGTTGACTGCACAGGATGTTGTCCCCAACACTCTCCAAAAACTTCCTGGATTGCCTGTGTACTGCTGTATTGCACTCACAGCAGGTTTCAGGGTGACTGAAGTCCACCATGAGAACCAGGGCCTGTGATTGGGAAACTTCCACTAGCTGTTTGAAGAAAGCCTCCTGATCTGCTGGTCCATAGCAGACCCCCCACGATGACATCACCCTTGTTGCTTGCCCCTCTGACCCTAACCCAGAGACTTGCAACAGGCCCCTCTCCAGTTTCATACTGGAACTCTGAACAATCATACAACTCTTCTACATAAAGCGCAACTCCTCCTCTTCTCCCCTGCTTGTCCTTCCTGAACAGTTTATACCTATCCATGACAGTGCTCCAGTCATGTGAGCTCCCACCACCTCTGTTATTCCAATCATGTCATAGTTCTGTGATTGCGCAAGGACTTCCAATTCTTCCTGCGTGTTTCCCAGGCTCTGTGCATTCATGTACAGGTGCCTGAGGTAACCAAGTTATTGCTTTACTTTTTCAGGGACAATGAGGATGCCTCCTCTCTTGCCCTCTCTTGCTTGTGCTTCTTCCAGGTCACCCACTTCCCCAAGGCTTTGGTCTCCATCCCCCTGCCAACCTAATTTAAAGCCCCCACAAGCCCTGCCATTTGTCACCTTAAAGTTCTCTGGGCGTTTGAAAGTTGTCTTTCTACACATGTGTAGAAGCTACTCAGTTCTGACAGGGCTGTGTTGCTTGGCACCAGGCTCACACCTACCCTGAAGTGGGATCCTGTACTCAAATCCCTTGAAGGACTTGATCCAGAAGTCAGTCTCAGGGCACACCTGACACACAAGCCAACTCCTTTTCTAAAAATATAAGAGAAGGAGGAAGGAAGTGTGGCAGGACACACCTGCCATTTTAAGAGCTGAAGCAGCCTGCGGAGCAGCCTGTAGGTGTGGGTCAGCGGACCCAGAGGGTTTGGTAGTGGATGGTGCTAGGGCTGAGTAAGGAATGCTGGGCTTATGTAGGATATAAGTCCAGACCCTGAGAGCAGAGCTGGCAGTAACATCTTGGAGGCTGCTGGGTGAACATCTATGGAGTAAGATGATTGCACCCCAGGAGTCCCTTCACAGGAGTGATGTCTGAAGCTATCTGGAGGTTTGGGAAGGAACTATGAGGGTGGAGGAGGTTCCTGGGCACCCACTGTGTGGTCCAGAGCCCTGAGAGAAGGGCTGTGTGTCTTGGGACCTATTGAGATGTCAGGGTGAGCCCAGAGCGAGGCTGAGGATGAGAGATCTCTGGAGGGAACTGAGAGGGTGGACCCACAGAGGAGAGAGGGCTGACAGCCTTGCAATCCCAACTGGCCCATGTGGGGCCAGGGCCCAAGAGGAGTCAAAAGGCTGAAAGAAGCCACTGCAGAGCCAGGGGAGCCTGGAGATCTCAAGTGGCCCGAGGCAGGGCCAGGGCCTAGGATAGCCTGAAGGTCCATGTGTGTCCACAGCCAAGGGATGAAAATGGCTAGAGCAGCGTCGTCTGAGGTGAAGGGTTTGAGGGAAAGGGGTCTGCAACAGAGAGCTGGGTCCAGGGGGCCCAGAGGAGAGATTGACCAGGATGGTCTAGAGACCCAGGGAGGGTCTAGAGAAAGAGAGGCACCAGGAGGGTCTGGAAGAAACCAAGGAGTCGGGCAGCCCAGAGTAGGACCAAGGAGTCAAAAGTGGTCTGGCAGTCCAAGGAGGGGCTGGGTGAGAGACCCAGGGGTCTGAGGTACCCAGCAAGGGGTGTATGGGAGACTAAGGGGTCTGAGAGTGTGAAGTGAGTACATCGAGGATTGATGAGTTTTTGGTTGTAGCTGTGTTGGTCTAAGGACATAGGTAGGCAAGGTTCTTTGGTTAGATGTGATATCTTTTATTACACCAACTGAGTAGTTGGGAAAAAGTTCTAATTTCTACCCTTTTATATTTTCACTGACATCCTGTCACATTTTTTTCTTCTCTTATTACAACCTGTCTGACATCTTTTTCAGACAGCCTCTTTTCCACCTTGTATTTTATTACTGTTGTCTCCCTGTGGTCTTTTTTCCCCCCTCTTTCTTCCTGCTCTCTTTCCCCTCCCTTACTTTACTATTAGCCTTGCTTATTGCTACCTATTTACATTTTCACTGACATCCTACCACACTTTTAGTTTCTCTCGTTTCCTGGAGTCTCAGACCAGTAGAGACTCCCTATGTCTGAAGAAGGGTGATTGCACCCAAAAGCTTGCTGAGAACTTTTTTTCAACTACTCAGTGGGTCTAATAAAAGGTGATATCACATCTACCCAAAGAACCTTGCCTGTCAAGGATTGATGACATCTGTCTTGTGGTGGTGTGTAGGGGTGGAACAGGACCACACAATTGGCCCATAAGGCCTTGACCACAAATCTGGTGCTAATTACAGTAAGACCAAGGCAGCCTCCTATATTCTTCATAACAATTAACACCAAGGTGTGGTGGGAGAGGAGGGACTGACTGCCCCAAAGAGCATGGTAAAGGAATTTTTTTTGCCTCCAGCAGCTTCACAGCCACTCTTGGAGAAGGTACTTTCTGACAGAAAGCAAGGATGGATGAACCACATTTTATGTGGTATGATAGTGGTTAAACCATTTGATCAGGATTTGGGAGACCCAAGTTAAAACCTCTCTTGTTCTTGAAGGAATTCAAACCTGCATCTTGCAGGAAAATGCCCTTGCCACCCGGTTATACTATATTCTGGGTGATTTAGAGTTGTTGGTTGTAGCCGTGTTGGTCTAAGGACATAGGCAGATAGGGTTCTTTGGGTAGATGTGAAATATTTTATTAGACAAACTAAATAGTTGGAAAAATTGTTCTTTGCAAGCTTCCAGGCACAAATACCTTCTTTAGGCATAGGGAGAGTCTGTTGGCGTTTGAGTGTCGTTTGTGCCTGCAAGCTTGCAAAGAACAATTTTTCCAACTATTTAGTTGGTTCAATAGAAGATATCACATCTACCCAAAGAACCTTGTCTGCCTGTATCTGGGGTGATAGCATTTTCTACGTCTCCTATCGAGGTTATGCTATTGTGTAGAACAGAGATCAAGATTCACTGGGCCAGGCGGACTCTGTGAGCCTAGCAGTTAGGGCAGTCATTTAGGAAGAAGGAAACCTAGCAATGTTGCAACATGTAAGTGTTGAGCAGAATTGGTCTATGATATAAGCAAGGCACTATCATTTGAACAGTGGTTTTAGCAGTAAGTAAAATTTTGTTCCCAAATTACTTAGTTCCCCTTAGCAACTAGGCACAGCAGTCAGTGAGATGCTCATTGTAAGAGTACAGGTAGCTAATGACAACATTTATGCATCTCAATATAGTTAGCTCAGGGGTGACCAAAGTCAAAAGATAACTGCTGTTCTTTCACATGCTTCATTTGCCTTATTCTTACCACTGTATAGGTATAATTTTTTTTTAAATCCCAGATATCTCAGTAGGGCCATAATTTCCTTTGATTAATTTACTGACTTATTAACTCCAGTACTCAAGATGAAGAAGGTAGACTAGTTTATGCAATTAACACCCCCCCCAAAAAAAACCCAAACAAACAAAGCATGCAAGATACAAGGTATACTATAGCTAAATCTGTAAATAATATTATTTTCCAAACAATTCCCACTAGATGCTTAGTAACAATCAAATAAGTGGTCTAAGTTTAGTTCTTATTAAGGGGCTGAAAACTAAAACAAAAATAACCCCGGTAATGAAAATAATGTTATTAGAAGTGCTTCAAATGGCAGAGACAAGGCGTTTTTACAAATTGATGGAAGTGATTCAAGAGGAAAAATACTTGAATCTCATCAGTACAGTAGAGGAACTAACCCAGAAGGAAATTCATGTGAAGAATCTCCCTTCCTTTCCCCACTCCCAACTAAAGTTACATTAATAAAATAAAGTCTGTGCTCAAGTCTTTGCAGAATCAGAACCTTAGTATTAAAATATAAATTCACCCTATTCCTTTTTATGTCTTTCACCTTAGAATTGCCAGACACCTTACAAACAGTTAAACAGACTGACACCACAACTAAGTGCAGTGGGTGTTATTCTCACTGTTTTACAGCAAGATACGTTCAGGCATAAAAGGGTTAATTAATTTGGTCAATCATATAAGAATTCTGCAGTAAAACTCAGAGGTCATCATCACCACAATGAGCTAACCACTAGACTAGTGGTTTTCAAACTTTTTTAGACTCATGGCACCTTTTGAAGAATTTCAGCTGTTACCTTTCACTTGGTATTTGACTATCGAAAAATAATAGAGCAATTCTTCTGTTGCAAAGCGGAGACTGAGGCACTCTTAATGAAGCATGGATTCACTGGGCATTTATACACATGCTCCAGCAGGCAGGGAGTTTATATACATGCTCTTGGAGCTGCTCTAATTAAAGTACCTGGAGCATCTTGTGGATCAGCATCTCTGTGCTGAAAAATGGTGGCAGGGGCAGTTTAAAGCTTGTCGAACAAGCTTTAGTTAAAGTGCCCCCACCACCATTTTTCAGTGCGAGGACACTGATACACATGACGCTGGAGTCTGCTCCAATGCGCTGTAATTACAGTGCGTCAGAGCAGCTTTGATGCACATGTATAGGCATCCACTAAGACTAAATCATGCCAAACAAACTTGATCTTTGACAAAATAACTACTTGGCTGGATAAGGAAAATGCTGTGGATATAGTAATCCAGATTTCAGCAAGGCTTTTGACAGTCTCACATGAGCTTCTCATAAACAAATTGGAGAAACATGGGCCAGACAAGACTACTATAAGAGGTATAGACAACTGGCTCAGTAGCCTCAAGCAAAGGGTAGTTATAAATGGATCCATGGCAGAAGGTTTCAAGTGGAGTTTCCCAGGCCTGGTGCTGCTCAATGTGTTTATTAATTATTTGAATGCTGGAATATTGAGTTTCTTGAGCAAATTTGCAGATGACACAAAATTGGGAAGGATTGCAAATACCCTGGGAGGTAAATCTTTCTAGATTGGATCTTGACACATTGGAAAGTTGAGATGAAGCCAAAAAGATTAATTTTAATGCTGACAAATGCATGAACCTACACCTCAGGAAGATTAATAAAAAAATACAAATCTAAAATGGGCGACACCTGGCTGGATGGCAGCACTATAGAAAAGGATCTAGGAGTCTTGATGAATGATTGACTTTATGTATCTTCAGTATGATGTAGCTGTACAGAAGGAGAATGTGGTTTTGGGCTGCATCAATAGGAGCATTAGGCTCAAGACAGAAGAAGTGCTAATACCCCTTTACTTGGCACTAGTTAGGCTTCATCTACAATAGTTGTGCAGTTTGAGTCCTACATTTTAAAACGACATGGAGAATTTAGAGCTGATCCAGCGAGAGGTGACAAAAATGATAAAGGGCTTGAAAAGCAAGTCATATAAGGAGAGGATGAAGGAAATAGGTATGTGCAGGTTACAGAAAGAGAGGACATGATAGCAGTCTTCAAATATCTAAAGAGTTGCCATAAAGATAGAGAGTAGGGCGTCTATTCCACTGCCTCACTGTTCAAACAGTGAAGACGTTTTTCCTGATATTGTCTAAACTTACTTTGCTGCAACTTCAGGCCATTGATCTCCCTCTTCCTCTCTGCAGCTAGAGAGAAAAGGTGTTGAAGTTGTGGTCTCTCCATCTTTGGAGGTGTTCAAGAAGAGGTAGATAAGCACTGGTCAGGGATGATCTAGGAGTAGTTTTCCCTATGCTATACTTTGGGTATTTCTGATGATTCTGGGCTTCACTGGTTGCTGTGTGGGGCAAAGAAAACTCCAGCACCCCTTTCCCGCCCCCATTCTGCACCCCTATAGCATTTTCCCCACTTGCACCTGCCCCCTGCTCTCCTTCAGGGTTTGCCCAGGGCCCAAACACTGCTTGTTATGCTTCTGGGACTAAAACCTGTAGGTTCCTGGCTAGGGGGTCAAACTGATCTCCACATTTGGTGTCAGGAAAGAATTTGCCCCCAAGGTCAGATTGGTACAGACTGGTGGGTTTTCACTTCCTCTCTAGCAGAAGACATGGCCCTATTCCTTGCATCTCTAAGGCATATTTTAACAACCTTGCAGTAGATGAATATTGGCCACTCTTGTGGGACCTGGGGGTTCCAGTAGACCCCCAGGACTACTATTGAATATGAACAGTGTGCTCTTGTTATAAAAAAGGCCAACAGCATTCTGGGTTGTATTAACAGAAGTGTCACTTGCAAATCAAGGGAAGTGAATCTTCCATTCCATTCCGCACTGGTGGAGCATCTCTGGAGGACTGTGTCCAGTTTTGGGCCCCACAGTTCAAGAAGGTCATGGCTAGTTTGCAAAGAGTCCAGTGAAGAGCAACAAAAATGATTTGGGGCATAAGAGGCAAGACTTAAGAGGAAAGGCTGAATAAACAAGGGTTATTCAGTCTGGAGAAGAGAAGACTGAGGGGGGCTTTAAATCATGGTCTTCGAATACCTGAAGAGTAATTAGAGAGAGGATGGAGAATGGGCTTTTCTCTGTAGTTAAAGGGCACAGGACTGGGAACAATGGCCTCAAGTTTAAGCCAGGGAAATTTAGGTTGGAGATTAGGAAGAAATTTATTACTTTGAAGGTGGTTAAGCATTGAAATAGGCTACCTAGAGAAATTGTGGAATCTCCATTCTTGAAAGTTTTCAAGAACAGGTTGGACAGACACTTCTTACCTGTGATGGTTTAGTCAAGGCTGCTCCTGCCTAGAGCATGGGCTGAAGAGATGACTTTGTAAGGGGTCCAGCCCTACTTTCTTGTAAGCCTATGTCACCCTGCTTTACCTATGGCAGGTTAGGGCACTGTGTTTTGTGGTTGTATGGCAGGATTGTATAGGTTTAGTAATAGATTAGACAAGGATTTGCTTAGGATAGTTTGGAAAGGGATGATCCTGCCTGAGACAGAGGGTTAGACTAGATAACCTCCAGAGGTCCCTTGTAGCCCTTCTTTACTTTTCTGTGATTTCCTCATACACAATAGTATCTATCTGTGCTTGGTGGGGTTTCCTTTTAACAAAAAACCCTGTAAAGTTTCTCAGTTCTACTGTCAATCTCTTTCTATAAAGCTATCTATAGAGTTGTTAAGAATCTTTTTCTCATAAAATATTGTGAAATGTCATTCTCCTGGTGAATTTTACCCTTTTTGCTTCCTGGTGAATTTAACAAGGTCTTGAAATGGTCTGGATGCAAAAACACTCCAGTATGTTTTCCCATCACAGATCAATCATAATATTAGTGCAGATGCCAATACAGTGACATTCAGCTGGAAAACTTTAACATTTCTCTTCCTTCACAGCACGTCCTATCAGTGGACAACAAAACAGGAAGTATTAATTTCCACTCACCAGGTGTTAAGAGTCAATCAGAATACAACATCTCTGGTTTTATCCAGTTGCATTTAGAAGAATTCAGAGAACCCAATGCTTTTCAGCATTTTTTTCTGAATGTCTGCAGCTAGGTCATGGACTTGTTAGGACAACTAGAAAGATAGTGTTCTCCTGCATTGTGTCCATCCCCCTGCTATCACAGGCAACCATATTGCATAATCCTCTTTGTACATTTATCAAACTTCATCTTAAAAAAAAACAGTTAGGTTTTGTACATCCACTACTTTTCCTGAAAGGCTAGTGATATATCTTGGTTCACCCCTTTATTTTATATTTTAAGTTTTTATAGATTCTGGTAATTAAACTCAAGAGAGATTATTACCTTTCTCAAGATGATTTATTTAGTGCAGAAACTCCTTGTCTTTTGGTGTATTAACTTTAAGTACTTATTGGTAGCCAATTTAGCTTAAGTTGGTTACTTGTGTAACACAGAACTACTAAGAAGGGTACCTTGTGCCAAAAAGCTTAGCTAAGATTTCTCTTCATTGTACAGCTGGTCCAGTAAGATAGCACCCAAAAAACTCTTCCCTCTCACAGACAGAAGAAACAATCCTTTTACTTTAAGTTGCATGTGCCTAAATAAAGATTTGCTTATTCACACATGATTATATTTTGATAAAAGACAGGTATGTTGTTCAGCAACCTCTACCAGCTATTATCTTGTTTCGTTTGTTTAGTGTGGAACAGCAAGTGTGTCTGTCTCTTCAGTTATTTCTCCCAAGACTTCTGTCTAATCCCATAGTTCTCAACTGGTTTTTTTAAAACTGTTTCTCTGCAGGCCTAGTAACATGAGAACAACATTTTAAGGTTTTCTGTCTTCTCCCTCACAATCTGTATTGCAAGCTGCTTTGGAGAAAAGAAGACTTCTTTTAGTTTCAAACTTTCTTTATGCTTGATAATGTGTGTAAGATAGATTGCCAGCAAGACAATTTTTGTATCCTGACTGCTGCCTGTGTTTGGCATTATAATACTAAAATATAAAAGTTCTCTAAACATATCCAAAACTTTTATGCAAGTTCTAACACTTCATCACTTCTTTTCGGTCTGTGTTAAAGTTGGGTGTGTTCAACAGTTGAACAAGACCTTAAAAAGTTGTGGTTTTGTACTTTTTATCTAAACTTGTGACTGTTGATATACACTAGTTTATTTTAGAGAAGTATTCCTTGTTACATGTATTTATTAGGATTATATTATTTGCTGGATATTCTTGTCTTTGGGTTAATACATTGAGGGTATGAACAGGTTAATAAATTGCACAGTTACAAGGGAGGGGATTTTCTTGAAGATTAGGTGACACATGGTTAGAAGTGGACACGTGAAACAGTTTCAGAAGAATGCCTGGTAAGAGTCCCCTTTTTTAACTTAGTATAATTTGTTTGTTTATCCATAAATAAAATATCTACAATTATCCTTTTGGGTTAAACTAAATGAATACTATGTCTTAAGAGTCATTGGTATCCGGTTGGTCTAGGTTTATAATACTACTTTTCAAACGGTCAAAATGGGGTTATATATCACATTTTTAGTTTACTTTGGGTTCTGTGATGCAAATTTTAATCCTGGTTTTTGATGATATCCATAGCGTTTGGTTATTAGTTGCTAATATTAGAAGTTGTGTTCAATTTCCTTTTCACATATAGTTCTTGTTTGTTTGCACAGTGGCACAACTTCAATAGGAGGGATGGATTATGCCCTACCCTCCTAGCCTAGCCACGGCACTGATGCCCAGGGCATTTTTCTGAAAGATGAGCATTTCTGGATGTTAACCCCTTAAACTGAGAGGGGCATTAAACCTAGGTCTCCCACTTCCAGGAAAAGCACTCCAACTCCTGAGCTGCTGTACAAGATGTGGACACCACTACTTCCTCCTCTGTATTTTTAAGAGAAAATACTAAGCCCATGTTAGTTAATTGAAAGAAGGATTATAGGTCCCTATTCTCCAGAGGGGGTTCCAGGCTCTGGATCCCAAGCGATTGGAGATACCTCCCTATCTCCAGGAAGAGGCAGGATGACAGAAACCCTACTGCTTAGCTTTGCCTGTCAGCTAGCTCTCAGTGTGTGGACTCTAAACATCAGAAATGTGCAAACAGTGTCATAAACATGGGCTCTTATTAGAGCCAACACTTTTCTTTAATATTGAAGGATGCTCACAGGCTAAAGCT
>NW_017728918.1:16230473-16235881 GCF_001723895.1 Crocodylus porosus | reverse complement strand
CCCACTCTGGAGACAGACCCAGAGTGACAGCAGCAGTGTCAATTGCTGGGCAGCAAGGGCATTCAGACCACAGAGAGCAACTGAGTGCTTACTCACCTGCATCATTGGAACTGAAGACTTGTCCTTGGGCAGGGAGACCTGGTGAGCCAGACGACACCATGAACAACCAGATGCCAGGGTGAAAGGACCCAGGTATTTGCAAGGGAGCAGCCACAGAGGGACCAAGGGGTATGGACCTAACCATGCCCCCACCTGCACAAAACCTTGCCAGCAGATACACCCAGGGCAGCCAGGATGGGACCTGGGCAGCCCAAGGGGCATCGGTGGAATCCATCCAAGGAAAAAGCTCATCTGAGAACCTATTGATTTGGGCTGCTGCGTTTGAGCGGCTGGGGGCTCAAATTCCCCAGCAGGCAAGCATCGGGAGCCCAAGGGTTGTGGAGGCACGAGAAAATAGCCCTTGGAACATTATAGCGCATGGGCAGGTGCCAGCCGACCCAGAGCATCAGCCCCAAGGAGCCAACTGACAAAGTGGGATCATGCAGGGGCTGAACAGGTTGTACTGCATGTGGTAAAGAGCACTGATGAAAAGCACCTGGTGCAGTGAGCATCGTTGCCCTGCTCACCAGCAGCATCTACATGATTTCATTTTGAGTCTAGTTAAGTTATCAGGTTGCCGGTCAGGCATGCCATAACCATGTTCCTGTCCAGAACTAGAGGCAGGCCTTCTGTGGGAGTAGATGGTGCCTGTGATACCATTGAAACTGAGTCAGACCACCCAAGTGGAAAGGGATGAGGTGTAGGGGAGGAGGAGCCTCACAGAAGAAGCACAAGCCAAGGCACCCAGGGTCACACAAAAACACTGGACAACACCTTCCAGTAGAAATTCAGGTAATATCAATTTATGGCAGGCGAGTTGACCCTCGTGCAGCACACCCAAGTAGGTGAGGCACTAGCAGCAGCGCTGTGAGCGTGGGTCTGCCACATTGACAGCAGCACACGTAAGTATAGCACTGTGATCAGTGACTTTAACTCCGCAAAGGATATGATAACAACAACAATGATGGCATCCTAGTAGAACAATGGGCAGAGAGCAGTAATCTGACACTGGTACATGACATTAACTAACCCAAGTCATTTAACAGCAGCCACCGAAGAAGGGAAGAGGATACAATCCGGGCATCAGCTTTGTGAGCAATGGAATCGGCCAGATGTGCAAGAAAGCAGCTCTGGAGCCAATACCTCACACCCAAATCTTCCCTATAAGTATCAAGCTAGGGTCCCCAATAATGGTGCAAAACACTATCTTCCACAGACCTTTCAACCTCAAGAAAGCCAATTGGGCAGCCTTCACAGGCAACGGAGGAATCAGTCAGGGACATTATATGTACCCATGAGAATTATAATAATTTTGTGAGAGCTGTGAAGAGAAGTGCCTGCTGCTACATCCCAAGGGGCTGCCATCCAAGATATATCCCAAGTATGTTGAACTCAACATCTGACCTGTACACTCTCTATGAGAGAGAATACCATCTCGACCCCTTCTCAGAATCTACCACTATGCCGGGAGAAATCCTAGTAGACAATATAGGATTAAAGAGCTGCAATGTCTGAAAAGAAATGATCAAGAACACCAATTTGGCACATAACAGCAAGAAAGCTTGCGTGACTAAGAAAACTAGGAGGTGACAATATCACACTTCCAGCTATATCAAATGTTACTGCCAACCAGGTTGCATAACAACTGCTCAACAATGTGAAGCTCTCTTATAGGAGAAATACTGGAGAACACCATCACTGCATTATACCATCTGACAAGCAACCATTAAAGACCTAACTTATCCATTTACTATAGAGGAACTGACAGTTGGCACAGACCTACTGAAACATGGGAAGGCAGCAGGAGTAGATGGCATACTGGTTGAGATGATACAACACCTAGGACCCCCTGCAAGGCAATGGCTCCTTGATCTATTCAACGCGTGTATGATAAGTAAACAAATACATCAGTATGGGGGCAGGCAAGAATCATAGCTCTGCCCAAACCAGGGAAAGGCCTTTCATCACCAAAAAAGTTATAGACTGATCTCCCCACCTCAGCATCACCTACAAATGCTACAAACATCTGCAATGAATTTCACTCTTGGTAGATTCTAAACTTACACAAGATCAAAAGGGTTTTACACCAGGTCAGTCCTATGCAGGCCAACTATTAAACCTTATACAGCACACTGAAGATGGTTTCCAGCAGAAGTTGATCACCAGCTCAGTATTTGGTGATATATCTGTTGCATATGATACTGTCCAACACTGCATCATTAGCAACAAACTGTACCTCATGACTGGCAATTTAGATCTAAGCCAGAACATTCATAGCCTCTTGGAGAAAAGGCATTTCTATGTAGAACTAAATGGCTGGAAAAGTAGGTAGTGCTCCCTAAAGAATGATTTACCACAAGGCAGTGTGCTTGCCCCACTTTTATTCAACATCTACATTAACAATCAGCTGCTTCCTGCCAAAAGTCAGTGTTTCATCTATGCTGACAATCTCTGCATTGCCACACAGCAGAAGAAGTGTGAGGACACAGAGAAGACTCTGGAGAGGGCACTGAACGAAATGTCAGATTACCACCTAAACAATTATATCAAACGCAACCCTAGCAGAACTCAAATATGTGCTTTTCTTCTGAGAAACCAGGATGTGGAAAGCACCTGAATGTCACCTGGGATGACCAGAGTCTCAAACACCAGAAACATCCAATCTACTTAGATGGAAAACTGAGTTACAAAAGCACATGTTAAATACCAAAGCTAAGGTCATTCTGCGTAAGCTCGCAAATTCCAAGTGGGGGCCACATCCACCCCCCCTACGCACTACTGCCTTTGCACTTTGTTTCTCTGTGCCTGAATATGCCTGCACCACCTGGGGATGCTCAAGTCACAGTAAACATATTGATGCAGCCCTGAATGATACATGTAGAATTATAGCAGGCTGACTAAAACTCACCCTATTCGCTGCCTAGAGGCACTATCTGGCATAGCACCACCTTACATCAGGAGGAAAGTAGCAACATTGACCTAGCAGCTATAAGAGTCAAATGACTCACACCTGCTATATGGATATCAACCAGAGCACCGTCGTCTCTCATTGAGAAATAGCTTTTTGTCCTCTACAATACCATTCATCACATCACTGGAATCAGCCAGAATTACTTTATGGCAAAAAGAATAGGATAAACTAAGTGACATAGCTGTTGAGTGGAGCCAGCAAGGAATTACCCCCAGTGGGGATTTAGCATCCAGCTCCAATTACAAATGGCACACATGGTAGAGCCTGAACAGATTGAGAGTGGGTCTCAGCAGATGCAACTTTCTCATTAAAGCATGGGGCCTCTATGCAGCTGACCAATGTGTTTGTCGGAAGAAGCAAACAGTGGATCATCTTTTGAGATATCCTGTAGCACTGCAAGACACCCCACAAGATTTGGCAACTCTAACACCAGAAGCAGTGGTCTGTGCAGAATACAGGGAGCAGATGATATAGGAAGGGTGGACTGGAGACATGACGAAGAAGAATTAGAGCTCTGGGTTGCACCTAAAAAGTTAGGCAAGGTTCTTTCGTCAGATGTCATATCTTTTATTAGACCAACTGAGTAGTTGGAAAAAAGTTCTTAGCAGGCTTTTGGGCACAGTTAACTTTCATCAGGAATAGGGAGTCTCTGCTGGTCTAATACTCCAAGGAAAGAGAGACGCTAACAGTGTGGTAGGTTGTCAGTGAAAATGTAAATTCTACCTATGTATGTTCTCACTCACATCTTGCCACACTTTTAGCATTTCTCATTCCTTGGACTCTCAGACTAGCAGAGACTCCTTATGCCTGATGAAGGGTGACTGTGCCCAAAAGCTTGCTAAGAACTTTTTTCCAACTACTCAGTCGGTCTAATAAAAGATATCACATCTAACCAAAGAACCTTGCCTGCCTAGTCCTTAGACCAACAGGGCTACAATCAAAAACGTACCTAAAAAGTTAAGCATTGCAGCACCTAATTTATAAGTGCTCAGATCCTTTATTAGACCTAGTCTCTTGTGTCAGCATTGTCCCTTAACTTATTCAGGAAGTTTTTCTTCCCATTGTTCACTGCCTCCGAGATGTAATTATGGAGAACAGTCATACCCCCCCAACCCCCACCTTTATTTTGCTAGACTAAACTAGCCAAGCCGTTAGACTTTTTCACCTTACCAACTACCCTCCTGTAACCCTTTCCTGCACCTGTTCCAGCCTGAGCCTATCTGTCTTGAATATGGATGAACAAAATGGTGTATAATATTCTGGATGTCATCTTACCAGTGTTGTGTACAATGGCATTAATAATTCTCTATGTGTACTGAAAATCCCTCTTCCCATATATCCAGAGTTGCATTTGCTGGTTTGCAGCCATTCTGTGATATGCTAGTTCATCCAGGTCTGTCTTCCTCAGTCATTTACAATGAATGAGCTCCCAGCTTAGAACAGAAACTCTTGCTTTAAATCTCTAAGTACAAGACCTTTCACTTGGTGCAACTGAATTTCATTCTATTCCTATCTGTGTATTTTCATTCACGTACCCAGCATGCATGCCTACAGGCTTATATCTCCTCACTTCAGGCAGTGTAAAATTAGGCAGTGTAGAAGACACACAATAGCAAAAAACACAACAACAAACAACCTCCCCACTCCCACCCTCCAAAAAACCCAGAAAAAAACAAATTTAGGAAAAACCATAAGTTCTATGACAAAGTTGTTCTACCATTAGAGTTACCAGTAGATGGCAACAGCTCACAGAGATACTGGAACAGGTAGATTATAGTAGATCCTAAGATGCTTAATGCTAAGAGTTATTTGCATCTGAGTAACCATCATTACCTAACAGAGGAGCAAGCAAAATGAATGGTCAGGTGAGAGAATGTCACAAGGTGTAAAACCGTTTTATAGAACTTGAGTAAAATGCATGAACAAAACTGGAATAGAGGTTGCAAGGATGCCGTGAGTACATTTGTTGGTTGCGTGATAGACAGAGCTAATTTTAGACAAATTACATTGTCCTGGGAGAGAGTGGGGGGAAGGACCCTGAACTAAAAGGGGAGATCCATGGGAAAAAAATACACAGAAAGAAGAGGAAATAAACATAAACTTAAAACAAATAAAACACTTGCCTACAGCAGGAACTGCGGCACAGCTGGAACGGGGAAAGAAACCTGGTGATGACCTGGTGAGGGGGCTCGACCACCTGGGCGACAGCGATCATCGCCTGCTGGAATTCATCATCCAGCGCAAGGTGGCAAAGGCATGCAGTAAGGCAGCGGCCCTAGATTTTAGGAGGGCAAACTTCAATGAGCCGAGGAGGATAGTTGGAGAAGCGCTGAGTTCC
>NW_017728918.1:16210967-16230373 GCF_001723895.1 Crocodylus porosus | reverse complement strand
GCTAGGGTCTGGAAACAACTTCCAAGAGAAGTGGTGCAGGCTCCTACCCTGGGGGTGTTTAAGAGGAGGTTAGATGAACATCTTGCTGGGGTCGTTTGACCCTAGTATTCTTTCCTGCCATGGCAGGGGGTCAGACTAGATGATCTGCTCAGGTCCCTTCCAACCCTAGAAACTATGAAACTATGAAACCCCTGTGGCTTGTCTTTCAGCTGAATAAAGCCGCGTCTTTATTCAGCTGAAGCCGGCCAGTGAGGTCACTAGCAATTACCGGCTGGCTGGAATAAAACCAGCTGCCAGTGGAGACAGGAAGAGAGGGAGCAGACCCGAGGAGGATACGGGCATAGGGTGCATCTCGGGAGTCCCTCAGGGAGGAAGGAACATAGCCCGAAGAGACAGAGGAGGCTCCAGACGCTGACCCTGACAGCGATGGTGAAGAACAGCTCAGCAGAGTGAGGGACGAGCCGGAAACAGCCTCTGCGACCAGCAAAAGCAGTAACAATAGAGGGAGCAGAGGGGTGGATGTGATGACCCACACTGCAACAGTTGGGAGCATCGGGGCCATTTGGGAGGCGAAGAAATCTCCCCCTTTGGGAGAGTCTCGGCGGGAGCAGTGCAAAGGGCCACGAAGAGGCAGGGTGCCTACCCTGGTTACATGGAGCAACCAGGTGGACAGAAAGGAGCTACAAGGTACCTGAATAACGATGCCACAGAAGGGAGGAAAGTGGGGCAGGACCGTACCCCAGGAAGAGCCGGATAAAGTGGGAAAGATGACCTGAGCAGGAGGCTACGGGTACCCGGCCCCATGTAGGGGTCATCCCATGGGGAGGGCTTAGGGAATGAGGCACCCAGTACCCTGACGTAAGGGATCAGGAAAGGGGCTACTCAGATTCCCCACAATATAGTGGAGGGTTATTTTGTGTTTTCTTTTGTGTTTCGCTGTTTGGAGAAGTTGAGGGACAGGAGTGGATGATACAGCTGAGGTAACCGGTACAGGGCTCATAGGGGCGTCACCTTTGGTTTAAGTCACTAGTGAGGTATCTTACTCTGGAGGGAACAGGTTTCATGCCTGGGTTTCTGACTGCAAACAACCTGAGGCGGGTTGAGTAAATCAACCCTCAAGAGCCAGTACCCAGGACGGGAGAGGACTTGCAACTGGACAAGAGCGGGAGTGTGGCCAGGAAGACCTGGTGACGATCAGGGTAGCGTAAGGTCAGGGTGTAGGGGTGGCGGAACCCCGCAGGTGACTGCTGGACAGATCTCACGTTGCAGAGGGACCCCGAGTAGCCACCCCACCACTGGGAAACATTCAAAGTTGTGGCAGGAGAGATTGAGGAAGGCCACTCGAAGAGTAAATACCTACTTGATGGCTTACTGGAATCTGTGAGGTGTACACCACTCGAACCATGACCGGATGTTCGATGCCCAGTGGTCACATACATCTGATATAGGAAAGAAGAATAGCCTCAAGAATATTAGTAATATTAGGAACATTTTCATTTTTTTTTATCTGATTTTATGGGCTTTTTTGATATTTTAGCCAAGCCAAAAATATAAAAATCTGGTTTAATCTCTCAATCTTTGGTTTTCAGCCTTGAACTACTGTTCTGGATGAATACCTATCATGGAGATGAACTAAAATAAGAGCTGTTATAAAATTTAATTTGAAACCTAGATAGAAAGATCCTTTTCCTAATGGTTTGGCTACCTGTTAGAAGCTTTTTAAGACTTTAAGGCTTAGAAATTTGAAAATTAAATTGCTTTCAAATATTGATAAAATTGTTAGGCCTTGAGATAAATGTGCATTTTATATGTTTTATAAGTTTTAATCATTTACTTGATATGCCTTATCTGCACTATTAAGTCATTTATATCTTTTCCATATTTTGTTATTGAATTTACTATTAAAAATCTAGATAATCTTCTGTTGTGAGTATTTAAATTTGGTGGTACTGGTTCTTCAAACCTTCCTTGGTTTTTAGAATCCATCTGAGGGCCAACAAATATCAAAGGTAAATGAAAGCAAATAGGACTATGTTGTCCAAATACTAGTTTTATTTATTACCAACTTGACTAACAGTTTTGCAAGAACCTCCTAATCCCTAAAGAAGAAAAGGATAATCTGTCTTTTACTACAACTTTTTAGAAGCAGAACAATGAAGTAGCAGGTGTTTTTAGACTTTGTTTTTCACAAAGTAGGTTAATAATTGTTGGTTAATACATAGACACAGATTTCATGGTCCTGATTCTCCATTGCTTTGCACACAGAGAAAGTCTCTGAAAAAAACAAAAGTAAAACTTCCAAGTAAGTTTTTACACCTAAATTGTAGAGGTGGCAGTAGTTGATTGCTTTTCCACCTGAGACAACTTTCAGGCCCCGCATTATTAGCACTGCTAGATACCTTAATCAATCATTTATCATGGGAATGCAAATAGACCTCAATTTAGGTCCTGTGAAAAAAATTAACATACTAGGGAATTAATATTTTGGTACCCAGTGCTTTTACAGAAAAGTGTTTAATAAACTCGAATTTCAAGATTTAATTCTGTCTCTCTCATTTGGGCAGGACGGTAAAATATTTTTAGTAAACTTTAATAATTTGAAAGGTTGGCAGTGGAGCTGTCTGACAAAGAAAAAATGTTTCTCATTTCATCCTTAAGCCTTTAAATCTCCAACACAAAGCAGGAAACAAGAAGACAAGTACAAAAAGAAAATCCCCATGAATTGCACACCATTAGTTATGACATACCCCACTTCCCTGGGACCTATACAGAAAATCCTCAAACAATTGCAACCCATACTAGAAGAAGACCCAATTCTTAAGGAACTCTTTCCAGAACCACCCAGCCTAGCTTTTAAGCAGGCACTGAACCTCACCAACCTCATCAGCAGAAACAAACTTCCTATAGCCTAAAGCACACTGAACAGATCTAGTCCAGGGGTAGGCAAAATATGGCCTATAGGCTGGATTTGGCCAGCCAAGCAATTCCATCTGGCCTGCAGGACCCATCTGTAAACTGAAAAAATTATCACGGGTCCTAGTGGTCAGCCACCCCTCTGAAAGCCAGTGCGTCCATGCAGGAGATGTGGCTCTGGTTGTTAAACAACCAACCCCCACCCCTGCCTGGCAGAAATTTTTGCCTAGAGACCCTGTAGTTGTTTCCCAGCCTCCCTCCATGCTTCACAGCCTTCCCTGTGAGTGTGAAAATTCAGGTGGGGGCCCTCCTGGGTTGGGGGCCAGAGAGTCCCATTGCAGGAAAGGGAGTCCAGAGTGCAGGGACCTGCATGCTATAGGACTGGGTCAGGCGGGCCCTGCATGCTGCCACTGCGTACAGCTGGGGACTCAGGCGGGAGTGTGGGAGCTGCACCCTATGGGGCCAGGTGGGGGTTACCCCACATGCTGCTTCCATGTGTGGCTGGGGACTTAGGTCAGAGTGCTATGGGGTTGGGTTGGTCTGGGCCCACATGCTGCTGCCATGTGTGACCAGGGATTTGGGCACACACATGGAAATGCATGCTATGGGGCTGGGTTGGACTCATCTTGCTTGCTGCCACCACATGCAGCCAGGGACTTGGGCAGGAGTGCTATAAGGCCAGTCTGGGCTGGTTCTGCTCATTGCTGCTGCAGGTAGCTGGGGACTCAGGCAAGAACATGGGAGCTGTGCACTATGGGGTGGGTCAGTTAGTCTCACTCACTGCCACCACATGCAGCTCTGGGGACTTGCACACTCCAGGGACTCCATCGGCTCACCTCCTGACACACATCTATACCCTCCCACACACCCCACCATACCCCCTCTACACATACTCCTACCCCCCACTATACCCATGCACACATCTCCCACTCTAGCCACATGTCCTAGACCCACACCCCCCACACTGACATTAACACCCTCGCCCCCCCACACACCACACCTCTATCCTTCCCCAACACATTCATGCACACACCGCACACACCATACCTACACCCCACCCACACACACACCCCTACCATACCCCCACATCCCCTCACATACACCCCTTTATTCTTCCCTGTCCCCCTACACAATATACAAGAGTAAGACTGTATTTTGAGCTACTATGCAATGGCCTCTATATACACTATGGAAATAACACATAAATCAGGACAAACATATTTTTTTAAATAAAATGAAAGTAAGTTGTAGTAGATGTTTGATTTTTCTAGTATATGATTTAGTTTTCTTTTCTGGTTCCAAGATGGTAACCTTCTCCCACAAAGGAGCACTTCTGGGGTAAGGGGTAGGACTTCAGGTGGCAAAGGTCAGGGGTTAGGAGCAGGACTTCTGTCCCAAGATGGCAACGAGGGGGTGGGGCACCTGTCAAGTGGTGGGGCTATCCTTGTAGCCCTCAGCAGTTCAGCAAAACTCATTAAGCAGCCCTCCAGCCAAAATAATTGCCCACCCCTGATCTAGACCATGCCAAGACAAGAAATGTAAAACCTACCGGCACATCTCCACCACCCCAACAATAACTATGCTCCGCAACAGAACCATCATCCTGAATCTTACACCTGCACCTCCAGAAATGCTATATATCTCATTCATTGCACTAATGGATGGAAACTATGCTGGAGAAAACAAGCAACTGTGTACAAGAATGAACGCACATCAGAAATCTATAAAAGATAGAAATACCCAATTACCTCTGGGTACACATTTCTCACAAGATAACCACTCTCTCCAGTCTCTCAGTTCTAATCCTCAAAAGGAATTTACAAAGCACCTTTTGTAGATAAGCCTATGAATTTCACTCATAAAACCACTAAATAAAAGAAATCATGGACTAAATATAGATATTTGATTTATGGCACATTATAACCTGTTGGCCATCCGATAACCCCAGGCAACCTCTATATTTCCCAGCTGCGTTTTAGTACCTGTCAACATTTCCCTCTTTTGTTTCCACACCCCACCAAGCTGGCTGTCTCACACCTATTAACTCCTATTCCCTCAGATCTTCCTAAGCATGTATTTGCATTTTCACAATATGCATTTTGCATTTTGGCTTAAGCTTCTATTCAGACCCTAGAGAGAAGACAAAGAACAGCAGACTACCTTTGCCTGAAGAAGGATGTCTGTGCCCAAATGTTTGCAAAGAACACTTTTTCCAATTATTCAGGTGGTCTAATAAAAAATATCACATTTATCCAAAAAAACTTGTCTGCCTATATCTTTAGACCAACCAATACCCTCCTCCCTTTGAGTTTTTGCTTTGGTAGACAACCAATACCTCCCCCCACTTTCCCTGAGACAAAAAGTTAGCACTTCCAAAGGGAAGTGACAAGCCTATCTCTCCATTAGCCATGTGTAAGCCTAAACTTTAAAAGATATAGCTTGTAGCTAAGTTAGTCTAAAAAGCAGAGGCAGACAAAACTAGAGGCTATACTTTTTATTAGACCCTATAATAACAGAAGTACGGAGCTCTCCTGTGTGGGCAGCTTGACTCACCCTTTCCTGCAAGACCTTGATGTATTAATTGTTGGAAAAATATAGATGGAAAGCTATGTTAGGTCTGAGACCGTGATGTTGGATAGGGTCTAAGTACACGGCTCCACCATCCCTACACTGTGTCCGTCTCCACCCTCTGATCTTAACAGCACTGGTTGGTCAACAAATCTTTTAGTAAGGGCTTGTGAGGATCTTGTTTGCCATCTAGACCTAGATGTTCAGTTAAGGACAATTAACAGTCTCCACATCTTGTTCCCCGCATTTATTAAGCTGCCAGTGAAGGTAGTAACTTAGAGAGTTGTCATCACTCCTTATAAGAGCAAACCAAATCAGCAACACACAATGAGGATTTGGCAAACTTTCATCAATCTTCCTCTTTCTGGGGGTCCCCTTTGCCTCTTGGGCCCTGCCTGCAATGTCCTGGAGTCCCTTTGCTACAATCAAGGCTGTTTTAAGCCAAAAAAACCACTGGTCACACTCAACCTGCCTTCTTAGGGTCGCTGTCTCTTCAGGGGTGGCTTCTCATGCTGTTATTGTTCACAACATGGGTACAACCCTGTCTCTGACAGCAATTGAATTATCTCTTTACCCAAGGGCTACTGCCACTCACCAGTTATAGTCCTCTCTAACCAGGGTTCTCAACACCTGGGTCACATCTCGCCATGTGCCCAGTAGCTTCTTACTTCCGTTTTATGCATGAAACCACCATGTCGCCGGTCAGAGTGATTAGCTGGCCATTCACCTAGGGAGAGGGGTGGTTTCAGCCCAAAATGGCCCCATCCCATGAGGAACAGTAGCCTGGGAAGGCTGGTGACAAGCTAAACTTACCTGCAGGTACTGGAGCGGAGGAGCAAGAGTAGCACACACTGCCATCATGCCATTTTAAGAGCATGTACTCCCTGCACATTGGAGGAAATGCAGGGAATGACGTAGAAAAGAAGTGCCCAGAGGCACAGGCAAGTGGAATGCTGGAGGTGGCAAAAGACCACCGGGAGCCAAAGCAGGAGGGATGCAGCTGCAAGAGCCCCTGTGCTTTGACTCGGACCCAAGTCTGTGCTGCTGAGCTGAGTGAAGACCATAGGAACAGCTCCAGGCTCCAGTAATCCTAGAAGCAAGAAGCTTTGGAGTTCTACTGGGGAGCTTGTCAAGAGAGGACTCGGAGGAGTTCTCATTCACAGGGCAGATAAGCCTGAAGAGTTAAGATGACTGCAGGATTGCAGACCTGTAAGGAGCAGTCTGGATTGGTCACCTGAGTCTGAACCTTGCATAGTGCCAGACATAGGGTGCTGCAGGATGATGTTTACTTTTTCGGTTCGTGTGTTCTTTTTTTTTAATATTTAAAGAGCAGATATGCTGAAAGTGTATTATTATACATCAATCATTAGTTAAAATTAATCCAAGTTGAGAGTGGCAAGGGACTATTGGACTTTGCCAATAACGTTATCACTCTAAGCTTGACAATGTTAATGTGACTTTAAAGAGGAATAGCCAAGTTCTTGATACTTCCAGTTTAGCTTTACAGTCCTGCATATGGCCTAATAATGATGGCCACAGGCTATGTCATTGATTTGGCAGCAGGAAACACCACCTGTTTAACATCTCAGTTGGCATATGGAAGGAATGTAGGGGAGGTGGGGCCCCAAGAAATATGCCAGAAGGAGAAATCCCTCCATCAAAGGGAACAAAGCCATCCATTATTGGAGCCTCCCTTTTCATATATTTATTTTCTTGATCAAGTTGTGGTGGGTGAATGGAGAGGGACTTTGTTTCCTCCCTTCTGATAAAAACCAGAAGGGTCACACACCACTTTTGGTTCTTGCAGATCCAGAGAGTCTTGTGCTGTCAGTGCTCTGGGAAGCTCCCATGAGTCGTCTTTGTCTGGTGTTGCCTGCTGAGCCTGCAGCTCCAGAGTTTGCCCACCAACATTTCCACACTGGCACCAGTAAGTATTGTCCCCCATCCTGACCCCTGTCCTGGGGTTTATCCTCTATTCCCTGTGACTGGGAGTCTTCCCCACTTCCCTGGAGTCCCAGTGTCCCTTTTAAATTTTGCAAGCCCCTGATGTCACTCTCCTGCGTCCAGTTAAAAAGGGCCGCACTTGTGTTTATTTTAGCCTCTCCACTTATTTTCTGGCATCAGCTCATCTGCCAGGTAAGTGTAGCAGGGGTGGATTCCACCTCCCTGCTACAGACCAACTAAATAGTAGCAAAAAAATGTGTTTCTTTGCAAGCTTTTGGGTCCAAATGCCCTTCATCAGGCAGAGGAGAATTCAAAGATTGTAAAAGTTCTCCCAGGTAGAAAAGAAACTTCATCTTGCACAGGGGGGGTAAAGGATGGTGTGGTTTCCCTGGATTTCAAAGTCCATTTGTGAAACGTTGCCTCTAGCCCAAGAATTTTGTCTGCCTCTGCTTTCTAGACCAACATGGCTACAAGCTATATCCCTGAACAGAGAAGGCATTGTAATTAGCTATTTGCAAAACTAAATTTCATTGCTAACAGGAAATAAGCAAAATCCAACTCCCAGTCTGACATCAGATACCTTCAGTAAGGAACCTGCTGGAGCTTTGTCTCTGCCTAATCTGCATATTTACAGAGCAACGGCTCCGTGCACTGTGTCCCAGGCTGCAAGCCAATCACAGTGAGGGTTCTCTGAGCCTGGACATGCTCAGCTGCTATCAGTAAGCCTGCCACAATTGTGTTACTCTTTTAACGTCCCTCCTTCATAGACAGTAAAGTTTGCAGATGTTGGATGACCCTCCCAGGAGTATTCCAAAGGGGAATATAACTATTGGGTAGGGGAAATTCTATTACAGCCATAGTATCTTTTATTAAAATGGCATTTCCTGTTCCACTTTGATAAATGGGGGTAGTCTGATTGGTATTTTTTGAGAGATCCGTATTCCCCGCAACCTCTGGCTGGTCTGGGTTTCTATTATCCCTGTCATTCTTTTGCCCTCTAATAAAATTTCTTTTCTAAACAAAGTGCTGTTGCTCACTCAGGTTGTCCTTAGCCCCTCTTAACATTACTTCTAGATCTCCTATTTTGCAATATAACAATTCCATGCAAGAGAAGATCTGTTGAATAGCTTTAGCTGTCAAGGGGGCATGGTCTGCAAGTATAGAAAGAAAGACTCTGATCTTTTCAGTTGTATGTGAGTTAGAGTTGTCTTCTAGTCCAGATATGCCTTCCTGTAAAGGTTTATCCTTATGTAATAAGGAATCAAAATCAAGGACAATCTTGGCACCCAAATCTGAATGAGCAACAGAGTTTGATGTTGATATATATGCTTGTGGGCTATTCATATCTAAAGTTTGATTTTTTTATCAAATAAGGGTCAAGTTTACTTTGTTTTATAGGGGGCGTTGCATTAACTGGAGATGTGCAGGGTCTTTTTGTTCTAGGAACCATTAAAAAAAAACAACAAAAAACTATCCAAGTAATAACACTAGAATCCAATTAATAATAACAGTAAAATGTTTCAACTGACAATAATAAAATAATAAAAATAAGTAATAATAATATTAATATTAGTAATAAATAATAACTATTAAAATAGTTATTTTATTATATAAAATAATATAATTATTTATATTACCTTATATTACCGGGGGCTGGACTCGATGATCTTCCAAGGTCCCTTCCAGCCCTAATGTCTATGAAATCTATGAAAATTTCATAAAAAACAAAAAGAAAGAAAAAAAGGTAAACAATACACGTCACAACTGCTTCAGTTCTCTGATAGCCACATATGTCACGAATGTTAGTTCTGTCCCAACACTCCCATTAAAACAGTTACCTCAAAGACATGGCGGGCAAGTAAGAAGGGGAGGACACCCTGGAGTTGGACCCAGGCAGGGATTCCACCTGGAACATGAACCTACTACACATCCATTTACACAAAGGTTCAAGGGTATTTCGATGACAGCAATGCTGAGATCCAAGCTTCTCTGAACTGGAGGAGAAGGGCTCATTCTGTTTCGCAAAATAACACCTTATCTAAGCAGAAGACAGAGCTCAAAGGAAGATCTGGGAAATCAAAAATCAGTGGTGGCAAGATAAAATCAAAGAAAACCAGCTCTATGTTGGCAAATATGACATGTATAGTTTTTTTCTGGGCCACAAAGGTCATCTACAGCCCAGTTTCCCATGGTGCTTCTTTCCTGCGATTGCAGGTTGGCTTCACCCTCCTCAAAGACAATGAATCTATCCAGGCTGGATGGAAAGAGCATTTTGAGGCATTCCTGAACTGTGAGTCCACCACCACTGAACCCACCCCACAACACCCTGAAAAGGGATCCCTTGCCAACCCTCCCATCCTAGAAAAAATGTGGCATGCCATCAAGGAAATGAAGAACAACAAGGCTACTGGCCCAGATGGTATATCTGCTGAAATCTACAAGGCTGCAATCTACTGAGACTCCACTATTTATTTTTACACATTTGGAACAATGAAGCCCTGGGGAACTGAGCAATGCTAACTTTGTGACTATCTTCAGGAGAGGAGATAAGTCTGTGTGTGGGAACTATTGAGGTATCATTCTGCTTTTGCAGCAGGGAAAAATCCTTGCCCTGAACCATCTTCTACCTCTTGCTGAGGAAGTCCTGCTGAAATCTCAATGTGCTTTCAGACTATCCAGTGGAGCAATTGACATGATCTTTGTTGCCAGGTCCAACAAAAGTGTTGGGAACAACACCAGGACCTGTATATGATCTTTATTCACCTCACTAAGGCCTTTGTTTCCATCAGTCACAAAACCTTGTGGCTAGATTTAGATGTCCAGAAAAGTACATTAAGGTCCTGAGGCTTTTCCATAACCAGATGACAGTTTCTGATTATCTCCAGATGATTGGAGACAGATTTGTTTATCATCTGAACTGGGGTAAAGCAAGGATGTATCATCACTCCAATTCTGTTCTCCATTTTTCTAATGGTCATCTTGGTTCTCACTGAAGACCACCTTCTTTCTGGAACTGGCATTTGAATACTGAATGGATGGAGGGCTCTTCAATCTGGGGTGTTTTTGGTCAAAGTAGTCAAAACAACTGTCCTTGTGCTTCAATATGCCAACAACTGCACCATACTTGAGCACACTGAGGAAAACCTCCAGACCATGCTGGATCTTTTCAGATAAGCCTTTTGAACTCTGGGCCTCTCTCTCAACATCAAGAAGACTAAAGTTTTAATCAGCCTGATCTGGGCCACCAATGTGAACCCCCTCCCCAAATTACCATTGAGGGAAAGTTCCTGGAGGTGGTCAAGCACTTCCCCTACCTTGGTAGCCTCCTCTCTCAGAGAGGGAATGTTGATGAGGAGATCCAGGTCAGGATCCAGTGCACAAGTGACTCCTTTAGTAAACTGCTTCAGCATGTCTTTAGTCATCACGGTCTCGAGAAAGATACCAAGATCCAGGTCTAAAATGCAGTCATTACCTCACTCTCCTCTATGGATGTGGAATGTGGGTGACCCACCATGGTCATCTCAAAAGCCTGAAGAAGTACCACCAACAATGCCTCTGGAAAATCTTTCACATCAGATGGGAAGATCACCATACAAATGCCAGCATCCTTTCTGAAGCCAGTGTTACCAGCATCGAATCAGTGATTCTCAAGCACCAACTTCCCTGGACCAGACATTGTGTGTGGATGCCTGACTGTCAACCCTCAAAACAAGTGCTCAACTCCCAGCTTAGTAATGGCCTGAGACCTTACCGTGGCCAGAGGAAATGCTGATGGCATACCTCAAGAAACCAGATGCCAACATCAAGACTTGAAAGGAGCTGGCTGCTGACTGACTCCAATAGCGCTGCAACTTCAACCAGGTGGCTGCCCATTTCCAGGTAAAGCATCCTGTCATTCAAGAAGGAAGGAGAGAGAGAGCGGAAGAAGGAAAAGGAGGAAAATCCTGGCCTATGGCCTACTTTCACCTGTGGAAAAACCTATGTATAGGTTGTGGTTCAAGGACTGGATTCTTAAGGGACTCTTAAGTCACCTCAAGACCTATCAATGAGCCATGGAGAGCATCGTCAAATCGAGGGATTGCTAACAATGACATTCTTTTGTTGAATGTTGTCCTCAAGTAACTTTGCTTTAAATGGGTACCTATTGCATAACAGAGTTACAGGTCGCTGGATGCGATGCTGCTCACATTGCTTCCCAGTGCAACAGTATTGGTTGTGTAAGCTGGTATGCTTTGACCATGCCTTCTTGATATACTTTTTATACTCAAATGGATTGTGCCTCTATGATTGATGTTCTAGCTTCCCATCAAACTCCTTAATTATATGCAGATATGTATATCATCATCTAGATGATTTTCAGAAAAAATTCAGAAAATTAAATACAATGTAAGTAATAGCCTTTACCATTGCTTTACATATAACTTAATGCCTAAAATTGGTGGCATGGCCACATTCCCTAATAAATGATTAATAAACTTCTGATGCAGGAATTGTGATCTATTAGTTAGAGCAGGCATTGTATATACTTGCCCCTACTTTATTGAGTGGCCTAAGGGAAATACATTTTTACCTCTTGATTCACTTAAGTAATGACTTACATTTTTCATCTTACAGAGGTAGTATGAAGCTGACTTAATGTTTGTGATGTACTTGTATGAATATATGGAAAAGGCCTACAGGAGTTTATAATAAACAAACACTCGTGCTAAATTCGGCAAACTCTGGGACTTTGGCCGAGTCACTTAGTCTCTCTAGGCCAGATTTTTAATGATAATTAGGTACATGAAAGTACCATGCTATACTTTGTAACAAACACAGGTGCCTAATCCTATGTCCATAATTGCAGACACCTAACCCTGGAAGTGCCTAAATTTCCTAGGTGACTTCCTGTTTCATTTGAGATTTCCCTACATGCCTGTGGTGATGCCCGTCTCTTGCTTTAGCGCAGTAAGCCACAGTATGCAAGAGGAAGTAGTGCAGGGGCACCCCCAGGGCATCTTCACTGCCTCATTTCTAGGTTTGGTGCATGTGAGCAGGAGTAGGTTGGGCAGGGTGTGCTCAGAGCATTCCTTCCCAAAGGTTCTGGGGACATAGGGTAGACATACTCTAAGAGTCCCAATCTGGTAGGCATGCCCTGAGTGCACACACACACTGGTGAGACTGGAAACTTCACCAAATGCCATTGCCACTTTCTTTTCAAAACACAGTTGGAGAAGGAGGGGATGGTGTCCAGCTTTTATGCATTATCTTAGTGGTTAGAGCACTCATCCAGGAAGAGGGAGGCCTGAGTTCAAGTCCCTGTATAGCTTGAGTGTGTTTTTACCCTGTTCCTGCCTCCTGGAAAAGGGCCCTAAGTATCAGGCTAGAGGCTAGGATTGGTGTGGTCCCCTCCATCTCTCTTGTTGAAGCTGAGCTACTCTGCAAAAATGAATGCAGGAATGGAGGAGGCCAGAGATAGAAAGCACAAGAGAGTGTATGCTTAAGATACAAGACAATATGGGCCCCAAAAGAAATTAATATAAACTGGCTACAAATAAAGTCAGGATAGAAATGAAGGCAGCAAGGCCATGGAACTGTATTCCAGTCAGAACCATGGGGGCAGACAGCCTAAAAACTTCTAAGATAAAGAGTTCAGATTATTTATGAGAGACATTATATGAGATTATATGATTCAATGCCTGGAGCAGCAGGTCACTTGGCTTCATGACTGAGGAGGTCACTTTCAGCCCTGTCACCCTCTACGACCTACTGATTAAGGCTGAGCAAGGCACTTAGCTAAGGAGATGAGCTTTCTGGGTTCTGTCCCCAGGTGTAATAGGGAGTGTAGGACTCTTTTACTTTCAGGAAGAAACAGCCCAGGGGATTCCCCAGGTACAGGGGAACGTTGCACCTAGTGAGCTGGCTGCAAGGAAATAGGCAGTCAGGGGCCAGATACTATGAGGGAGGGTCTGTGGCGCTGCACAATGCACACACTGTACATGCAGGTGTTCTCCGCACAGGTAATTTGCAGCATAGGTGGGGAAGGGAGTTGACACCAGGAGATTCTGGTGTCAACAACACCCATGCTAGAAAAAATCAGGGTAGTGCACATGGTAGTAGTGTGCAGTGCCCAAAACTGGAGCCTGGCTGGCCAGAGCCAAACTTCAGCTGCTGGCCAGGGTCCCTGCTGCTGGGTTGGCACCACTGGGACCCCAGGAGGCCCCTAGGAACCCAGGTAAGGCAGCTGGGGCCAGCCTAGTTGCTGGCCCCAGCCTCCCCTATCCCACCTAAGGCAACTTGCTGCACACCAGAGTGCACATGTAGGGGTGTTCCCTGGGGCTAAGTAGCAGTGGCACATATTTGTCCCTGGAGAAATGCACATGCTTGCTCATCTGGATGAGTTCTGAGTGCCTATTGTGGAGCCAGCTGCTCTGCAGTAGGACAATAGGACAGAGCTAGCCTGAGCACCAGAGTGCTTATTGCAGAGCAAGGGAGGGAGCAAGGAAGGGGCATATTTATTAAGCATAGACACTTAATGGGGCAAGGGAGGCACTGCTACAGACACTCTAGCACAATGGTGACAAATAGGGGGTGCATGTGCACTCGCTGAGAGCGGCAGTACATCCCCTGTTGGGCCATGCTCACCACTCAGGTAATGGACAGAGGGGGCAGGCAGGAGTGCTGGTGCCCACCCTGCAAACACTGACTAATCACTGCAGCAGGTCCCAGCCACTCCCGGAAGTGCCTGCAGCAATTGACCATTGTGTGATCAGGCGTGGGGGATTTCCCCCCCCCCCAAGTTGGTGGAATTGGCTATAGAGGACACCCATCAGTCAGTAGGACTGGCCACATGGGGGGGAATGTGCCCCCCTCCCCTGACTAAGGCAGCACCAATTCAGCAGCTGTAGGTTGCCTTGGGGACTAACCAGCAAACCTAAGCAGAACCAGCTGTGAAAGCTATGGGGAGGGGGGAAGTCACATGATCCAGATGGGCTGGGTTTAAGCATCAGATAACCTCAGGGTTTGAGGCTAGGAGGCAGTTAGACTTTGTAGGTTGCTAGGGAAGGAATTACTCTGTGGTGATTGTGGCTGAGACCTGGGGACCTGACTGCTTTGCAAATGAAAAGTAGGGAATTGAGAGATTGTAGAATTGCTAAAGGTTGGTGTGGAGCCAGAGTGTCTCTAGTTTTAGTTACAGCCAAATGGTTTACCCTTTTAGTATAATTTAATCTGATGGACTGGATTAAATTATACTAAGGGTTTTCATAAGTGGAGATGGAGGTCCCAGTAGTGCTAGGAAGGCACAAGGAAGCTTGAACCTGCTGGGGCAGGGTACAAGCTATGGTACAGCCCTAGAGGGAGCCCACAGCCCAAAAGGGGCAGAGATTTTAGAGGGTTAGCCCACGGAGAGTAGAGAGAGGGCCAGAGGTCCACAGTCCTAGAGGGGTGGGACTGGAGCCCTAGAGCCACAATGGCATGATGGCACAAAAGAAAAGCTACACTGGCTTGTAGGGTAAGGAAGCTGCTGGATTTATTTTCACCTGTTCCATGTATTGAACACCTCAAGAGCCCTGAATCAGTTCTTTTTTTTTTATGTACTGCATGTGTTTGAAACAAATAAGATTACATAATGAATGTGTTGTATGAGAAACCCGCTAGTCCTTCCTCAGGCAAAATTCCTATTAGACCCAAGAAGGTGTTACAGGAGTTGGTTTTTCAAGGGAATGTAGCAGTGCGTGGAGGCAGGCAGAATGGCCCCAGGAAGTCCAGGTGAGCAGATGCAGTGGGTGTTGCCGTACCTTTTACAAGAGCTTTAGCCTTATGGAAGATGATGGCTACCCTTGCACATGCTCCCTCCTCTGCCTTGTAAACTCAGGGAGAGCTGGAGTATATATTGTTGAATTTACCCATGATGCGTGCAGCCTCTGATGGAAGCTTCCCCCATTTCCCTCACTCCTGTATTGAGACACTGAACCCAATGCTTGTCTAAGCAAAACCACGATAACATGGGAGAAAAGCTTACTAAACATCTCCCTGGGATGATAGGAAACACCGAGTCAGCAGATCCAGCAAGGCTCAGGGTCTGAGGTCCCAGTTCTGTAAACTGCTGGAATATTGAATTTTAATCAGACTTGAGAATAAAGTACAGATTCATTTTTTTGTGGGAAGTTTGCTTATCTGAAGTTTGTCCCCAATTCCACTTGAAGCATAAAATGCACTGCTGTTAGGTAATCTGGCGCACAATCCTGCAAAGTGCTTAGTGTCTCCTGTAAGAGGTAAAGTGCTACCAATACCTCTTATTTGTAATGGGAGTAGAAGGTGATCAGCACCTGGCTGGATCTAAGCCCTGATGAAACAGGCCAACCCAATTTTCTGCTTTAATATGATAAGCTAGTAATAAAAAAATAAAGACCGGAACAAAAAAAAGATAGTATCTTCCAATCTATAAGCTAGTGAACAATGTCACCTCAAGTGACTTATGATTATAAGTTAATTACAATCATATAATATATAATTATTAACTTAATAAAAGAAGCCAGAGCCTCACAGTCTCTTTCTCTGCAAACACTTCCACTACCAGCACCAGCATGACTGAAAGGAGGACAGCTGGCTCATCTGGTTCGCCCGCAGATCGAAACAAAGGGATGGAGACTTTAAGGTTGAAGCGTGAGGTCGGACTGATTAGTGCAGTGTCATTGATTGCAGGCACCATGATTGGCTCTGGGATCTTTATGTCTCCAGAGTGGGTGCTGTACTATATGGGTAGCCCTGCTGGCAGTCTCATCATCTGGGCTGCTTGTGGTCTGCTGGTGATGTTTGCAGCCCTGTCTTATGCTGAGCTTGGGACCATAATTAAAGAGTCCGGAGGAGAATACATTTACCTTTTGAGGAATTTTGGTTCTTTTCCTGCTTTCCTTTGTGCATACACCTCCGTCATTATGGTGAGGCCTGCCAGTGTGGCAGGTGTCTCTCTAAGCTTTGCTGAATATGCTGTTGCTCCATTTTATCCAGGATGCTCCCCACCTCAGGTACTGGTCAAATGTACTGCAGCTACCTGTATCCTGCTGTTGACCATTATCAACTGTCTCAATGTGAAGTTGGCTACCTCTGTTATGAATGTGTTTACAGCTGCCAAACTCCTGGTTTTACTGGTCATTGCAACGGGTGGAATAGTGTTGCTCATCAATGGACAAACTCAAAGTTTCCAGAATGCCTTTCAAAACACAACAGCAGGTATTGGGCCGGTTGGAGTGGCATTTTATCAGGGACTCTGGTCTTATGATGGATGGAACAACCTGAATTATGTGACTGAGGAGCTTAAGAAGCCTGAAGTAAGTGAACAATGCTGGTTTTCAACGCGACTTCTTTATTTAACTTTTCAAATAATTCACATAAATTTTATATACAATATGTCATGAGAGGGGCAGTAATTCTAGTGGCTGGAGTAAGAGGTCTAGTCTTAGTTTGCTTTGTGATCTGGGGTAAGTTATCGAACCTCTCTGTGCCTCATGCTTGCCCTTCCAACTTAGGATGATAATACTGACCAAACCTCAGAGGCCCAGAGCTGTGAAAATGCAGCACATGCTTCGTACAAATGTCTAACAGAACATTTGACTGAAATATAGGTATCAGTCACACTGAATAGCAGCCTTTCCCAAATATCATGACTACTCAGCTGCATCAGGCTGTAGGATGGAGGGTGATACTCTTACGGAAATGCAGCACATCATTCAATCAGGAGAAACAAGACCTGAACTGCCACTTTCTTAGGACACATTTTGTATTCCAGCTAAATTGTGATAATCATTTAGTCAATCCTTAACTTTCTTAATCTTTCAGCTCTGAGAAGATAAGGGTTGCTCATAAGCACTCTGAAGATAGCCAAGACGTTAGCAACAGAAAATCCCTCTCTTGAGCAAATCTCCCTCATGCTCTCTAAATATTTACTTGAATGTGATTGAATCTTTTGCCTTGTTGAACATGCTATGCCACAGACTGATATTTCATCAAATTCAGTGGAAAACCCAGGAAGTTCTAGCAATAACAATTAAGAATCGGGCAAGGGGTAATAATAATCCCAGACACTAGAACCTCAAAGTCTTTTGAACACATTTTCTTTTACAAAGCAGGGCCCATTAGTAGAAAAGGGGCTTTTCTGAAACAACCACACCACCAGCTCCAGTGACCAAAGCCCAGCCAGCAGAAGCCCTCTTTGTCTCATAGCTGCTTCCAGAATGGGGCTTTCACCAAATCTGGACTAGAGGTTTTGCTGTTAGCTGAGGGAAATGTCTTTTCCCTGTCAACGAAGCTATGCTGGCAAAGCTTGGAAGTGCCGACAAAACCTCAGCCCTCCCTCTTCGGGCCCTTACCTGATGTGACCTAGCTCCCTGTACTGTGACCTGGCTCCCCAGCAAGGGGATGACTCATAAAATGGGCTCTGTTTCCAGGCTGCAAGTCCCTTTCATACATACTAACATTGTTTAAATAAAAACTCTAAACAATTAAAAACACCTCTAGGACAAAAAAAAAGAGAGAGGCTGCTATTCTTAGATGTATCAGTGCTCAGACAGCCTAGTTCTGAGGCCATAGACAGGTAAGAATGACTATAGCAGTAGAGACATTGTGGGGTAGGTACTAACACAGTGCAAACAGAGCTGCCCCAACCATCACTTCCCTCTGTTCCCTCAACTCCACTGCCGTCTCTTCCTTACCATCTCCTAGCACTCACACCTGAACTGTAAGCACAGGGTTGGGGAAGAAAACGGTTTATTCTTGTAACCTGTACCTGCACACTAGGCTGGGTGATGTGCTGGATTGTGGATCCTCTGGGTGCCAGTAGCCCTGGAAATCCCCCCAGGCAGGTCTGCTGACTGGAGGTGTCCCATTGAAGGGAGTGTGCCTCCCCTTCACCACCCAAGAGTTTACTCCAAACCCAAAAAACACATTGGTTTCTTTATTATGTACAATTATATACAGAAAAAGGAAATGATTAATCAAGAGTGTGTGTATAAACATATCAATAGTTAATAATACAGCCAACAATCTGAGTAATATTTACAGTTGCAACATTAGGTGAAGAGTTCCACTGCACTGGGTGGTCCCACTTGCATCAGACAATCTCAGTGGATTACGTTCATCTATCTGGTTATAACCCTTTAAAACAATTTCCTCCCCGTAACCCAGGTTGATTTCCCTCTGGTCACAATCCCCTTCCCATAATAATAAATGGCAACACAGCATTAATTAGGATTCACCACTAGATGGCAGAGGCTCCTGCTGCTTCAGGGAAGGTGGACTCTTCGCTCTTTCTTGGTAACTCAGCAAAAAAGAGTCTCTGGTCAGACATGGCAGGTACTGGGCTTCTTTTCTTTAGTTTCCTTCTAAAGAAAATATACCTCCTGAAAACATTAGGGGTTAAGTGCCCCCTCACATACCCATGCAGATTTGGGATTCTCACAGCCCACTTCCTCTCTGGGTTCTCTCTCTCCCCCAGCACCCCCACATGCAGGCAGGGAATTCCCTCTGCAGGTCTGTTCCTGCAGTACAAGCCTTTCCAGCTCAGATAGAGGCCTTCTGTCTGTAGGTCCTTGACCAAGCAGCTTCTCCCAGCTCCCAGTTGGTTTGCCAGCCCCTCCCCGCTCTTTCCCTGGCTACCCGTGTCCCTGATTCCACAGCTCTGCCGCAGGTGAGGAATCAGCTTATCCTGGGATGACTCAGGCTCTCCATCCTGATGTCTGCTTCTCAGCAAGCCTCATCTCTGTTTCATAGTTTCATAGTTTCTAGGGTCGGAAGGGACCTGAACAGATCATCTAGTCCAACCCCCTGCCATGGCAGGAAAGAGTACTGGGGTCAAACAACCCCTGCAGGGTGTTCATCTAACCTCCTCTTAAAAACCCCCAGGGTAGGAGCCTGCACCACGTCTCTTGGAAGCTGGTTCCAGACCCTAGCCGCCCTGACCGTGAAGTAGCGCCTCCTGATGTCTAACCTAAACCTACCCTCTG
>NW_017728918.1:16200937-16210867 GCF_001723895.1 Crocodylus porosus | reverse complement strand
GGCAAGGCCCCCAGGCCAGACCAGCTCAGCCACAAAAGTTTGTAACAGGCCACAAGATCCCCCCTCAGCCTTCTCTTTTGGAGGCTGAACAGGTTCAGGTCCCGCAGCCTCTCCTCATCGGCCCTGCCCTGCCCTGCCCTGCCCTGCCCTGCCCTGCTGTCCCCTGTTACCTCCCTTCCAAACAATACTACTCTCCTCCAGCTCCTTCCCACTCCCTCAGCATTTTATGCTCCACAGTAGCCAATCAGAGCCCGGGTTTTGCAATGGGGGCTCTGGTCACAGTTCAAATGCTTCAGTAAAAAGTGTGCATTGTGCACAGCATAGCCTGAGTTTAGAAAAGCTATTGTACCGTCTGCAAACTTTTGCTGCTTTTTTTGCAAAGTTCTTAGGCACAACTCACCCACTCAGCTGCAACCAGGCAAGCCTTTGCAGCTGTTACATTCTGAATAGGCCGAGTTGAAGACCCATGTCTTACTCAAACTGCCCAGCCCATGGGAACGTGGTCAGGGAAAGTGATTTTCCAGATATCCTCCCATCACAGATCTTACATCACCCCCAGCCTGAGCAAGAAAAGACCAGTAAAACGGTGGACAGCTACAGTTATACTTATGCCTTCAAGGCCTGGCCTACACACAGGCAAAGCACACATGCACAAAGGGCCCAAAGAGGCTCAGATCCTCAGAAGTACTTAGGGGCATGATTCCCACTGAAATCAATAGGCATATGGTACCAAAAGGTTCCTGAAGATTTGGGTCTGAGTCCATCCTCCAGAGAGAGCTGGACAGCAGTGGGAGAGCTGTAAATATACTTTGTGGAGGTGATATCCTTAACCCTTCTTTCCCCTTTTCCTAGGTGACCCTTCCCAGAGCTGTGATGATTGCCATTCCTTTGGTAACAAGCCTGTATTTGCTAGTAAATGTAAGCTACTTCGCAGCCATGACACCAGCTGAACTTCTTTCTTCAGGTGCTGTGGCTGTCAGCTGGGGGTAAGCTACCTCTCTATTAACATAGCCAGTATGTCTCACTCTATCAAGTGCCAAGCTGGAAGTCATGAGGCCTCAGTTCTGGTTTCAGATCAGGTCAGCTCATTGACCTAAGGTAGGCTCTCTTGCCTCTGTTTTGCCACCTGTAAAATGGGGATAATGGTATTGCTCCTCTCTGTAAAAAGCTTTGGTATCTATAGATGGAAAAGGCTTTTATTATTTATACTAGCCAATTGCCTGGCATGAATGACAGAGCGTTTCAGGGAGAGCTTACAGGCCCCTCCACCACTCACCCTTTGGGGCTGGCCATATAAACCAGGGGCGGGCAATTTTTGCAGGTGGAGAGCCACTTACCAAGTTTTGGCAAGCTGTCGAGGGCTGCATGGGTAGCTCTGCCCCTTGGCAGGTGCCTCACCCCCTGGTTACTATCTTGTGACTGGTTAGGGCCACTAACCCCTGACCTTTGCCACCAGAAGTCTATCCCCTTACCATCACCACCTTTGCCACCAGAAGTCTATCCCCAGAAGTACTCCTTTCAGCAAGGGGCTGTGCCATCCTGGAACCAGAAAAATACTAAATTATATTCTAAAAAGGAAACATTACAGCATTCATTAACTTGATTTCAAAAAATATTTTTGTCCTGATTTACATGTGTTTGTGTAGTGCACGTAGAGGTGATTGCACAATAGTTTAAAATGAAGTTTTACTCTTGTATATTGTGGGGCATGGGTATAGGTTTGTGGGGGGCTGTGGGTATGTGGGGTGAGGGGGTATGTGTGTGGATATGTCAGGTGTTGGTGGGTATGGGATGAGTGGGAAAAGGGTGCCTGGGCTGTGTGAGGGTGTATGGATGTGGGGGTCTGCGTATATGGCAGTGCAAGGGGAGTGTGGGTGAATGTGTATGGTGGGGTGGGTGTTTGGGACTCATCCTATGAACACACACGCACAGACCCCCACACGCACTGCCCCGACTGCGTACCCACACCCACCCAAGCACAATGTCCCTGGCTGCACACCCACCCCCACCCATCCACTGTGCCCCTGGCTGCACAGTCATGCACACCCACCCACCTAGTCCCTGACTGCACACCCACAGCCACCCTCCTACTCTGCCCTAGGCTGCCCAGCCACATTTACCTACCCACCGAGCCACTGGCTGAACAACCACAGTCACCGACCCACTCTGCCCCTGGCTCCACAACCACACCCACCCATGTACTTTTGTCCCTGGCTCCACAACTGCACCCACCCACCCACTCTGCCTCTGGCTGCACACCCACACCCACCTGCTCTGCCCTTGGCTCCACAACCACACCCACCCACCCACCTATTCTGCCCCTGGCTGCACACACAACTCACACACCCACACATACACACACTGTACACCTCCACATACTCCCGTGACCCCCCCCCCCCCAGTGGCTTCATGCTTCCCACTCTGGCTATGCAGCCAGACCCACATGGTGCCCACTGTGCTGGCAGGCAGGGAGTGCAATTGCCAGGGGTGGGCAGTTGGGCTGCTCAGTCCTGCTCACACTCCCCCTGGGTCTTACTGCCCCGGCATCTGTCAGCTTTGACAGGAGCCAGGCAAGTCAATACAGTTTTAAAGCCTAAGGGCTCCTCTGCCTCTGGCTTCCTGCCTGTAGCCGCCTGCCCTCTCCAGGGCGCACGCGTAGTTGCCTCCCAGCATTGGGGACAGACAGATACAGATGGAAGTACTAAGCCTTTTATTATATTAGAATTTTTATCTCAGTGCAAAGATTTCCAGAGTATCTCACAAGCACAGAACCAGTTATGTGCAGTCAGTTCTAGGTTTGGATAGTGCCACCTACCATGGTACAAAACAGATTTTATGGCAAGAAAGGGCCATTTTGATAAGCTATTCTGGTCCCTTCATACACTGCCCATGTAGATCCACCAAGTGATTCCTACATCTAGATTATGATTTCCAGCTGAGCCAGCGCATCTGGTTTTGAAAGACATCCAGCCTTAATTTGGAGCCTTTAAGGACAGAGACTTCACCACAGGTAAGTTGTTCATGGGACAGGATGACAAATTTTGGTTTGAGGCAACCTCTGCTCTAATTAAAAATGCACCAGGCCCTTGACCTTCCATGAATATTAGACAAATATTAAACCTCAGGTTTTCAGAACTAATTTAGACACTGATTGTATTTCTGATGATAGCCCTTCATGTGATTATAAGTAGGAGTTTAAAGGACCAGTGAGCACAAGTTACCAAAACCAATTTTGCAATCATGTCATGAACTTTTTTCTGCACTTCCTATCTCATTGCTCCAGATTAATGACTTATTTCTGAGTTTCCTCCTTTTTCACTTGCCTCCCTTTCCTTTTTGATGAACCTTTTCACCCCTGAGAGGACAGCCTCTGAAGAAGGACAGCTCAAGAAACCAGGAGGTAGGTCAGAGGAGGCATCCCCAGCAAATGGCAGGAAGCCTGTGGCAACCAGGAGATGATGAAGGCAAAATCCCTGTAGGGTAGAAGTGAGGCCTGTAGTGACTAGAGTAGCCCACCCATTGTCACTCATGGTGCTTGCAGGAAGCATCATGAGTTAGCAGTCCCCTGGACCCAACAGAAGTAGGCTGTTGAGTCTTGGGAGCTGGGTAATCCAGCTGCTGACTGCGCACCTGCAGTCAATTTCCCCTAGCAATGCCTCTCCTCCTCCCCAGCCTTGGTGCTGTTCTCAGAATGGGGGGGGAGGGAAGGGAGCAGACGGAGCTCCTCTGTGGGTTCCCTCACCGTGCTGGAGGGTGGGGTGGGTGGATTGGAGCCCCCCACCTCATGGGGCTCCAATACACCTGTTCCACCCTCCAGCGCTGGCTGAAAACCCCCAGACCAAACTCCCTCCGCCTCTTTACCCCCCTCCCATTCTGAAAACAATGCCAGGGTTGAGAGGCAGTGCAGACAGAAGTTGCTGAAACTGCTCTGTTTTGAAGCATTTTGATCTGAACCCAAGATTTTTGCAGTGCTCTGTAGCTGTGCATTTCTGTTTTGTCATGGCTGTACATCACTTTCAGGGGCCAGATTGGCAAAAACTTTCTTTTCTCTGTCTCTCAAGAGCCTCTGCAAGCCCTCCTGCCAGCTGTGGATGTGACTGCCTGGGGTAATGTTAACTGTGTGAGAGAGAGGCATTGTCTAGTGTCAGTATGGACTGGAGGGTCACGCGCTCCTGAGGTTCTGATCCTGGCTGTGACGATTAGGAGTGAATGTCAGAGATGTGGCATAATTTGCATTCACAGAATCAGCCAGTGCAGGTGGGAGAAACTGTGCCTGTAGGAAGCAACTCAAGCTGTACTTGCAGTGTATGTCCTGGGCCCAAACACTTAGGTGCTAATTCTGCAGGTACGAAACAAGCAGCATTGCTACTTGTTGTGATCGTCTTGCCAGTCTGAAGTCATACAGCTATGCAAAAAGGGACTTACTAGCCCCCCTGATTACAGAGAAAAAGCTGAAAACAGTTTGGAGCCTAGAGGCTCCAAAACCCGGAAGCCAAATTAGAAAATAGTACATTTATTAATGTTTGAAAACTCATGAATATGAATGCAATCCCACAGTGTTGTAGAGGGGAGGTGTCTGAGTCCTGAGCTTTAAATTGCTACTGCTAAAAGAAGGGGACTGAGCCTTCAGCGGGCAGAAAGTCTGGTCTTTAATCTGGCCATTCCCAGGCTTGTATTTTTGGACCCGTCTCTCAGAATAATGAACTGCTATGTGAATTGCCCCTGCAACTCCCCCGCCCACCTCTGCCCCATTCCCTCACACTCTGTTCTGCCACAGCTACTGCCACCTTTCCTTATTTGCGTCCTGTTTTTTCTTACCCTTCTGTTATACAGCAGTAGAGGTGGGCATAAGACATAAGATACAGATCAGGTCTTCAAGTATCCTGAACTCCGGGGTGGTTTGGATCTGAGGTGTTGGTCCATTAAAGATGCATGTGCTCACACATTCATTTCCTTGTGAAGCAAATGTTACTGCCTCAAATGTCGTGCTGTTGATTTTACGCTCTGTTTCCTCCTCAGTCTTCTCTCAAAACATAGAATTTGATTTTAAGTACCAGTTTGCCGGTGGGAAAAATAAGACATCCTGCCAGTATCTGTCCACAGACACACATCTACCAGCCTGACTTTTTGGGAGGGTGGAATAAAGCCACAATGTCTAGACCCTGTCCAGATCCAAAATTCCATTAATTTGACTTCAGATCCATTAATTCGAGCCTGCCTGTGTTTTCCTGGTTCTGACTTTCCTCTGGTTCATTTCAAATCATCATACTCCTATTGGCAGATGTGGAGTCACTCCTGATTTACCCTGGTGAAAAAGGAGAATCAGGTCCATTGAGTCTAGTAGCCTTTCTTGGGCAAGGCTCCATATGCTGTTTCCTGGACTCAAAGCACTAAAACTATCAGATGTCTTTGTAGAATTTTTTCTGTTTTAGCAGGACGGTTGTACCTAAGGCTGTCTCTACACTCGGACTGTTCTACCATCCTGTAGCTGAAAAGCACTGGTAGGGTGGAAACAGGTATATCATAACAGGTGTGTTTTGTAACAGTATAGTAAACCCACCTACTACAAGCAGAACAAGCTACTACAGTAAAAGCATATTGTTGCCTGGTAGAACTGCATTGACATGAATGACTTCCACCAGCCCAGTGCATCAGTCGGGGATCACCCCGGCACAGCTATGGCATCTGTAGCATCACGTGGCCTGTCACTGAGGGGCTGATAAATGTATGTTGATATAAATTTGACATAGTGTAAATGATATGTAGCAGACTTAGCTTTTGAGCTCTGGATGAGTCCTGGGTTCAAGATTCTGTTATTCCAATTGGTGGAGCCCATCTGCCAATCAGAAGCAAGCCAGGAAAAGCAAGGCCATACTCTTTCCCTGAAGGGAGGGGTCAAGGAGCAGTCTAGACCTGGTTCGAGACTGCACGCTGCCAGGTCTGGAGAACTTTGGGGGTGGAGCTGCTTAAGTGTATAAAAGCAGAGCGTGCTTGGCATGCTGAGAGGAAGACACGCGGTGAGGGATGACCGTCCTCAGGACCCCACCAGAGCCTCGACTGATGCACAGACTCTAGGAGCCACTCAAAGCAGCTTGAGCCTGTGAATCTGACACGTGGCTGGGTAGGTGGTGCATGGATGGGCGCATGGAGGGCTGGCCCTGGGAGCAGCTTGAGGCTGCTCAGGCCCCACATGGTGTACCGGTCAATGCAGGGAGAGTCACCCCTGGGAGCAGCTTGAGGCTGCTTAAGTTAGCCCCGGCTCTAGGCTGAGTAACCGGAGCCCCGCAGTGTGGCTCTGCATTAAACTAAAAGAGCCCCGGTGCCCAAAGCACGGCCCGGGAAAGGGAAGGGCCCCTGGTGTGAGGCTGGGGAACCGGAGCCAGTAAGGGCTTGGTTCCTGTGGGAGCTTCCGGGTGTCCAGTGCAGGGCACCAGGCCATCGAGAGGAGCTAGAGGCGCTGCCGGGGAGAGGCCCTCGTGGGACTGGCCACCAGGGGATGAGCCTTGGCTGCTTCAGAGCGGGAGCGCAAGTTGTTGGGGATGCGGGTCCCACGGGGGAGATGGGCTTGGGAGAGGAGGGTCTGCCGCCTTCACCCTCCTCCATTGTGGGAGGGGCTTGGCCACATCCTGGGGCCCTGAAAGTGGGGAGGGGCTCCACGGAGCACCCTGGGAGGCACTGAGTGCACCCCCTTATTTTGTGACTTGTTTCGTCTTGTGGAGGTTAATATAGTTATGTGTACTCCTTAAGGGAGTTTATATGCGTTTATCTGTCTTCGTTGCCTATATGTGTTTATTGCCTGTTATCAGAACATACCTGTATTGTTGCCTGTGTACGTCTATGGTATTTCTGCCTCAGCGTACCTGGGTTATCTAAGCTGATGCTCATATGTGTTTATTGTGTTGATACCTTGACTTACCTGTTCCAAAGTGTTAATGCTTATTTTGTACAGGGGGGTTAATTATTGTATATGCTGTGAGTCACTCGGTTTATGTTTTTGCAGTCCCTCGAAGTGGTACAATATGTTGATCGCAGGTTATTGTATATGGTGTCACATAGTAATTTTACTATAAATATTTAATGTTTCTTATTCATATTTATTTATTGTAGCAATAAGTTTGTATATAGTTAAGGGCTTGGTCTTGGCCTGGCTCTGCAGAGAGGAGAGGGAACTGCTCCCAGGTGGCAGGCCCCTCTCTCAGCACTCTTGTCTGACCACCCCATCCTTTCCACTGGCAGCCAGGGCACACCCCTACGTATACCAGGGTTACATAAAATATAAATATTTATCCAGAAGCGTGCATTTTAGTCCCGGGATGTCATTCATGGTGTTTCTTGCGTAGATATAGTTTCAGATGCAATCTTCTTCTTGAAAGGCATGGTTTACCATTGCCTGTGGAAGGCTCTGAAGTTGACCATCTCTGTTTGGCATAGGATTGAATCCTTGCTTAAAGATTAATTGAGGAAGGGAGGGTGTTGCAGTATATGAAAAGAGGGTATTACAATAGAAATTACCACATTTGCGGTGGAAGCAACACTCAAAGAGGACCTGAGTAATCTCTATCCTGGTATAGTGAAAGAACGAGCATGTAAATCCACTAGCAAAGAGCTTTAATAAATAAGGTGCAGCTGGTACCATTGTCTTGGAAATCATCAAATGTAGTACCTCCCCTAGCAGACCTAGGCCTTATGGGTGGCTATGAAATCCCCTGGTGGCCAAGTAATTCCTGCACAACTCCAGTTCCTTGGGGTACCTCCCTTTTTACCTCTCTTGCTACATCTTGATGGAACTTTTCTAGTGTTTAGGAAGGCTACCCCAGGGTCCCACAGTGAGCCCCAGTTCAGTTTGGGCAGCTGGTCTTGCCCCTTCGGGCACTAAGTTATGACCCACAGCCAGAATAAGATGAATTGAGGCTGGGGTCAGTGCAGAGAATGGTGATGCGAATGATAGGGTGCAGAGAGGGTTGGTCTTACAAGAAAACACTGGAAGAGTTTGGCTTGTGCAGCTTGGGAAAACAAAGGGTGAGAAAGGCTATCATTGGTCTCCTAAAAATACATTGGGATGAAATGCTAAGGAGGAAGAAAAACTGTTTAAGCAAAAGAAAATATCACAGGAATAAATAGAAATAAACTGGCCATAACTTGGTTTCAGCTGGAAGTTAGACAGTTGCTAACCATCAGAGAAACAAGGATGTGGAGCAGCCTTCCAGGGGGAACACCGGGGGCAAAAAATATAACTACTGCTGACAAAACATGATCACCTTGGGAACAGTTATCTGACGTAGCTGCCTGCAACAACAAGGGATTGAATTTGATGGCCCAGAAAGCCCTTCCAGTCCTCTGTGCCTCTGTGATTGTTTCTTCTAACTCAGGGGTGGCTAACTCACAGCCCATGTGCCATAAGTGGCACAGGCAACCTCTGTTTGCAGCACATGGCAGCTGGGGAGGAAACAGGCAGCACAGTGGCAGACAGGGCAAGAAGCAGAAAACAGAGCAGCAGATTGGGAACACAAGAAGGAAACAGATAGCAGAGCAGCAGATTGGGCAGGGGAAGGGGATCAGTGGCACATGAGGAAGGTGCAGGGCTACTTTGTGGCAGGCCTGCCAGAAAGGTCGGTGCCCACTTTTCAAAATCACACTTAAAATTCTTTGCTCTCACATGACCTGTGACCTCACCTTTATATTCCTCTATCATTTTTCTTCCCAGGAACAAAGTCCTGGGCAGCTGGGCCTGGCTGATCTCCTTGGCAGTTGCCATCTCTACATTTGGGTCTGCAAACGGCACGTTCTTCAGCGGAGGCCGCATGTGCTACATTGCTGCCAGGGAAGGTCACATGGTAAGGGAGTGGAAACCGTCTGCTTAACTTTGCCCTTTACCCTTTCTGATGCCACAGGAAGCAGAACGGAAGACACTGCAGGTTTGTCTGAGCTCTTTGCTGGTGTATCAGTGCATCCTTGTCACTTTATGGTTCCCCTGAAGAATTTTTTCCTGCTCATTTTCACACGAGAAATGTTTGCTCCCAACAACCCCTCCTTTCACACCTATCTGTAGTGGGAGGTGACCCCAGGTGGCACAAGGAGATACCTTGCCTGCCTGGCTCATTAACTGATTCCTGGATTTGAAGCAAGGTAGGCACAGTAGTGTAGTGCTGCACACCCCCCCAGGAGCTCTGCTGAGTGGCCTTGCCTAGCCCCACACTAGCACAGTTACTCTGCTTCTGGTCGGCATGGAACAGCACAGCATGTGTTAGCATGGTGGTGCCTTGCACAGTATCCTTGCACCCACTGAGCCTTAACTAGTGCATTGTCTTTCCCAATAAGGCTGCTCACAATTAGCATTTTGGTACTTCAAGGAGTGGGAGAAATGTGATTCCACACGTAGCTGGCAATGGGTGCAAGAGGCAGTAGCACAGGCACAGCATAGGCTTTTGTACCCCACGTCACCACCAGGGGTGGTGCCCTGGCACTGTCTGGGCTCGTTCCCCACTTGCTGGTGCTGTACATAGATTGATTGGGGAATATCATCACAAGTGCTTAGCACACATATAGCCTCCAAGTCTTTCATAGTTTCACAGTTTCATAGTAGGGTTGGAAGGGACCTGAGCAGATCATCAAGTCTGACCCCCTGCCATGGCTGGAAAGAGTGCTGGGGTCAAATGACCCTAGCTAGGTGATTGTCTAGCCTTGTCTTAAAGACCCCAGGGTAGGAGCCAGCACCACTTCACTTGGAAGTTGGTTCCAGACCCTAGCCGCCCTGACCGTGAAGTAGCACTTCCTGATGTCTAATCTGAATTTACCCTCTGCCAGCTTGTGACCGTTATTTCTAGTCACTCCTGGTAGTGCTCAGGGAAACAGGGACTCCCCCAGTGCCTGCTGGTTCCCTCTGACTAGTTTGTCAGTTGTTAGATCCCCCCTCAGCCTTCTCTTGTGGAG
>NW_017728918.1:16188658-16198724 GCF_001723895.1 Crocodylus porosus | reverse complement strand
TATGTCCACTGCCATCCCTGCATCTAAGGATTTGGTGACCTGGTCGTAGAAGGCCTCAGGTTGGTCTGACAGGACCTGCCTCTAATGAACCCGTGTTGGTTGCCCCTAAGCATAATCTCCCCTGTTGGCCCCTCATGGACATGTGCCAGGATAATTCTCTCAAAAAGTTTACCCAGGATCGAGGTAAGACTAACTGGCCTATAGTTTCCCGGGTCCTCCTTCCTCCCTTTTTTGAAGATGGGAACCTCATTGGCCCTCTTCCAGTCCTCTGGCACCACACCAGAGCACCACAAGTACTCATACAGCCATGCCAGGGGTCCCGCAATGACCTCTGCCAATTTCCTCAGCACTCAGGGGTGGCGATTGTCTGGATCAGCTGATTTAAATGCATCCAGTCCCTCCAGAAGTTCCCTGACTCGATCCTCCCTGACCCTTGGCCTGGGTGCACCTCCCCTGGGGCCTGAGTGGGGCCCAGTGGGGGGGCTGATCCAGTCCCTGCTCAGGAAAATGGAGGCAAAGAAGTTGTTAAATAGGTTAGCTTTGTCATCTGGTGTGACAAACAAATTTCTTAGTGTGTCATGCAGGGGCCCCACGTTACCCCACATACCTTCGTTTTGCCCCTTATGTATTTAAAAAAGGACTTCTTGTTGTCCTTGATTTGGGAAGCTAGTCCCAGATCCATCTCCACCTTGGCCTTGCTGACCGCCCCCCTGCAGCCCCAAGCAACTGCAGTATAGTCCTCCCTGGTGATGGCCCCTCCCTGCCATTGGGTGTGCGCCTCCCTTTTAGCTAGGAGACATTCCCAGATGCTTTTGTTGAGCCAGGGGGGTTTATGTGCCCTCCTGCTCCCTTTGACCCTTGTTGGGATTACCTCCCTTTGGGCTTGGAGGATCGCCTCCTTAAGGAGCAACCACTCTTCTTGGACACCCGGCTCCCCTCCCCTCTGGGACCTCAGCGCTTCCCCGACTATTCTCCTTAGCTCATTGAAGTCTGCCCTCCTGAAATCTAGGGCTGCTGCCTTGCTGCAGGCCTTTGCCACCTTGCACTGGATGGTGAATTCCAGCAGGCAATGAGCGCTGTCACCCAGGTGATAGAGCACCCGCAGCCCCCTCACCAGGTTGTCTTGTAAGAGCTTGTCCAGTGATTCTAGTGGACTGAGACAGGCTGAGACAGAAGACCGGGTCACCCAGGAAGAAGACGGGGAGCTCTTCCTCTGCCTTCAGCAGAAAGATATTCTTCAAATTGCTCACATAGAAAATCACTTATCCTATCAAAGACAGATATCAGGCTAGTCTGTCATAATCTACCTTTGGTAAACCCATGCGAAAAGGCTGAAAGAACTAGTGTTATTTAGTCTGGAGAAGAGTCGTTTAAAGATGAGTTTAAAAACAGTCCTCAAATACCTGAAAGGTGATTACAGAGAGGATGGAGATGGGTTTTTCTCTGTGGCCATAGGGAACAGGACTAAAAACAATGGTCTCAGGCTTCAGCAGGGGAAATTTCAGCTCCTTTCTGTTCTTTCCCCCCTTCCCATTTCTCCTTTCAGCTGCCTAAGTGTATGGATTCTGCAGCCCCTGCCTTGTCACACTGCTTTGGCCATTGCAGACGAGTGGCTTTGTGGTTTCTCTACTGCACAGTTCCTTTTAGAAATGGAAGTTGGTAGCACCCAGGCATAGAGAGATGTGAAATTTAGCAGGCATCTGTGCTGAGCAGTTCAGGATCTGAAAGCACAGAGCACCTGAACACTTGCAGTAACCAGTTGCGCAAATTTTGAACTCTTACCCAGATTTCCAGGCACTTGTTCTGAATTTTGTCTGGGCACATGATGTTTGCAGGGCGGAGGGGAGTCCCCAGAAAGTAAGTAAAAAATCCAGTCTGTCTCACTGAACTCTCCCATTGAACCAGGCAGTGAAACAAGCCAGTGTCACTCCGCTTTCTGAAATGATTCTGGGTTTGTGTTAAATGCATGCATGGCAGCGGCCTATCATTTCTGGGTGGCTAGTTCCCCAAATGGTCCCACTAAAGAACCTGCCGTGGAGATAACTGAGGGCAGAGCTGGAGAACAGCAGGGGACACAGGTGTAACGAGGGGCAGAATTTTCTTTCAGAATCTTCTTCATGATCCACGATAGCGGGGGTCGGCTTGACTCACAGCCTGGATTTGTGTAGCCAGCAGCTCGAAAATGTCATCTTTTCCTTGCAGGCTGAGCAAATTTCAAAATGAAATCAGTGAGAGACAAAAAACAGTCTTGAGGAGCTCCGCATTTACATTCCTCTACTGCTTCTACATCCTGGTCCGGTTATGAGCTAGGGTTTTGTGCAAAACTCCCTCTGCAGTACACAGGAGTAAGCATTTTTGAACTTATGATTAGGATAGTCTGTTACTTTGTGCTTTGATTTCCAGCCAGATATTCTGTCTATGGCTCATGTGCAGTGCTTCACACCTTCCCCTGCTCTGATATTTACATCTGCAATGTCTTTATTGATGATAATACCAGGAAACTTCAGCAGCATTGTGAACTTTTTCAGGTATGTGGAGCATTCTCATTGCCCTCCCCAATCCTGTTTTTGACACTATTTATAAACGGTAATGCTTTCTGTAACCCAGGTTATTTCCCAGAAAACAGGTGCTGTAACAAAAAAAAAAGGAAAAAAAGTGCTTGCTAGCTGGCAGGAGTGTGAGGCGTGAATGTTGCTATTAAGATTTATTTGCTTGTTAGAGAGGCTTCAGATGCATGTACAAATGTATCTGAACCTGCTGCTTTAAAGTTCTGATCATTGTAATTGTGGGAAAGGGAGCACATTCCTGGGTCCAAGAAATGTTGGATATAGGAAAATAAAAAAGGGCTAGTTTATGGTAAATGGTTATGAAGAGCCCCCTTTTTAGGCAGTGCCTATTCTAAAAGATGCATGCAATTGGTGCCTGAAAAGCCAGACTCTCATCATCAGCCAATCTAATTCCTGAACTTGCTGGAATAACTTTATTTTTTGCTCAGTTTTATAGCTTGGATTTTCTATGGCACAACTATTGCCGGTCTCCTGTATTTAAAGATCAAGAAACCGGAACTGCCAAGAGCTTATAAGGTAAATATTTAAAATAATCACCTTTATTCCCTTATTCTTTGCCCCTGGAGGGGAGGATGAAGTGCATCCATTAAAGGCTTCATTTCATCAAGTGCTTTGTTTCATCCCACCCCAAAGGATGGAGCAGTGGAGCCTTATAAGAACAGATGGCTACCGACTTGACAGCCCACCTAGCACAGCAGCACAGAGCGTGTCTTCAGCTACTACTTCTTGCTAGGAGCACAAGAGAGGAAATGAAAGGCAGTTCTGATCTCTAGAGCTGCTGCTTCCTTCCCTGGCCCTAGTCACCCCACTTCCTCCCCCAGCCTGTCAGTAAAAGCTGAAGGAGGAGGGGAGCTCTAAAAGGACATCTCCCCCACCTCACTGTGGCACGGCTGGAGGACTCTCCTTGGTTTGCGTCGGGGGAACTGTCCAGCAGTGACATCCCAGACATTGCACAAGCCATGGCTTTGCTAGGAAGGCTTGTGCTGGAGTCCCACCATTTCCCTTCCCAGTATCCAACAGATGGTGCTGCAGGCCTTCTCCAGTTAGGCAGGCAACTCATCTGAAAGGGGAGTTCCCACACAGAAGAGCTGGCATTAAAAGGAATGCAGTACAGGCTGCATTCACACACCCGAGGCTTTTCCTTAGGGTGACAATGAGTCCTAAATCGCGGTGGTCTTCCTGAGATGGGGGTGCAGAGACAGTCTTGAAAAAGCACAAGTGAAGGCCCAGTTGGGCCCAGCCACTCTGATGGAGGCTGATGGACTTGATGTCCTGCTGTGACTTTTCCACCTCTCTCTTCTGTGATTCTGTCTTGACATCATAAAATTACAGAATCCAACCTCCTGCTTGAGGCAGGATCATCTCTACACAAACCACCCCATAGCTGCCTACCTAAAAGTAAGCAATCAACCTTGCTGCACAAGGCATATGGCCCCAAGACACCAAAACCACCATAACTGCTGCAGGTAAAGCTGGGGGGACAAGAGCAGTCAAAAACCCCTGAATTCCACCTTGCTGGCTGAACTGGCACCAAGCAGTGGAGCTGCAACCCTCTGCTCAGTGTGTATGAAATACTATATCTGTGCTCAGGCCAAACTGCAGGAGCTATCAGCCTATTATGGGTCTTGTCTTGACAGCCAAGTTCATTAGTTCAGAATGTAGAAGCTCATGTCCCTAGCACCCGAAGTCCATGTTCTTGTCTAAGGGGGCTGGAGCCATAGAAGAATCTGGCTGTGTGATGTGCCATTGTCTGTAAGAGACTCACTTTCACACTCCTGGTGGAACAGCAGTTTCGATTAGAACTGCGCCATTAGAGATGGGGCCCAAAGGGAAATTTTTGGCATTTCTGGCAGGTGGAGAAGTGCCTTCCAGGAGATAAGGCTGGGAAGCTCTAGGAAAGGTGTTCCCTGTGTCTCCACAGTGCAACAGGAAGAGCATATCCCTTGGCATAATTCAGAATCTTATATTCAGAAGGGCATTCAGAGAAGTTAGGGATGAAAAAGACCAAATGGAGCATCTCATCTGTCCCCTGACTCTGGAGGATCGTTCCTCTTGTGCATTTACCATCACTTGATGGAGCTGTTTTGAATCTTAAACATTCTTAAGGCCAAGCATATGGAAAGAATATCCACCCACCTGAGCAAACATGCCCTACTCCTAAGTGTCTGTGTACATGATTCATGCATACAAACGTGGGTGTAAGTGCAGCAGCACTAGTGTACGTGGAGGAAATGAGCAGTGATGCAAAACTGGCTGGAATCCCGTGCACTGGGGCCCAGTCCTGCTAGGTGCTATGTCCCTTTTGCATTTCAGTGCTGGAGTGGGAGTGGCATTTGCCAAGTCCATGGATTTTGTCATTTTTTAAATTGATGCTTTGCCTTCACAGGTTCCAATTTTTATGCCGATAATTATGCTGATTGCATCTGTGTACCTGGTGCTTGCACCCATCATCGACCAGCCTCAGATAGAGTTCTTCTACGTCATCCTGTTCATTCTCAGTGGGGTCATTGTCTATTTCCCTTTGGTTCATTTTAAATGTTACCCCCGGTTCTTACCATGGGTCACTCTGCATCTCCAGCTGCTCCTGGAAGTTGCTCCCGCTGCTAAGAATGTGAACTGATTCAGTATTAACCGTATGGCACTGCTGGCTGCTCCCACTTAGTAGATTTTGCAAGACAGGTATACAACAGCTTGTCTGTAGGGCAGTTGTTCCCAAAATAGGGGTTGTGACCCCAAACAGAGCTGCGGCATTTACAGACCAGGGTTGTGAATCTGACAGAAATTCAATTGTGCAGGTTAGGCTTGGACTGGGAGTGAGGACACAAACAGACTGGAAACTGCTGCTACAGGAGAAAAGGCTGAAAATGGCACCAAAACATCAACAAGAAAGGGGCAAGAGGGGCCAGCTGAAGACTTCTTATGCATTTACTTGGGATCTCTTTAAATGGCGGAGGATGCCTGATGACCTCCACACCTGTGCTTCTCCCACTACAGTTCCTGAGGCAGCAGACTACAGACTGTACCAGGAGGGATCGAGTCTTTCATGAGAGAAAACTATTCCCCAGAGAAGTTGGTAGTTTTATTTCATAAAGGCATCCAGCCTCATGACTGGCAGTGTGCCGTTATTCTGTAGCAGGATGCAACCTCCATCAGTTTCCCATAGTTACTTGCACCACAAACCCCCATCCGATAAATGCAACCTGAAGGGAAAAAAGAAACTTTCATGACAAAGCCTCCTTTTCTGCCCCAGGGCACGGGAATCCAGAGACTCTTCTGGATTAAGTCTGGTTCGGGGATTTCATTTTCACTGCTCCTTATCTCAGAGTGCAGGAATCACTTTCTATACAGACACACATGGCAATTGTAATCATCACTAAACCCTAACATCAAAAGCATTTGCTGCAGTTGCCAGGTGTTGCCTTGTTGTCTTCCCTGTTCTTAAACCCATGTGGTATATGGGGAAGATCTCAGACTAGATGGTCTTGTGGTTAACGTCCTGGCAGGCCCCAAATCTTCTCTTCCCAGCTCTGCTCCGGTTTCCCCACGTGGCTCGGTGCAAGTCTGTTGATCTGTCTGTCCCTCAGTTCCCCCTCGCTCAACATGGGGACAACATTGCCTTTCTGATGGTCTGTTAAGACTGGCAATTGTTTGGAGAAGTGGCTGCTTCTCCCTCTGCGTGTGTGCAGTGCCTTGCATGCTGGGATTGGGAGCCCTCCCTGATTATTTGACGCTCCTAAGTGAAGTTACAAATGGCTTTTATCTTCACAGCATCAGCACGAGGTAGGGAATTCTTACCACTGGTTTGTAATGGGGAACCACCGCCAGGCTGCATGTTATGGCCAGCTGAACATCACATAGGAAATCTGTGATTTTTCGGACAACGTGCTGCCATCTTCTGAGTCCTGCTCTAGCCTTGCATTCAATACCAAGCCATGATTTCTCCCTGTAAGCTACTTTAATACAAATGGTAAATGGTCTGGGCAATAATGATGAATAAGGCTGACACATCAGCACTGTTTGGATAACTAGCCTCTACCTTGTTTTAGTTTGTGTGGGAATGCCAGGGGCGCGGAAAAACCATAAGCATCATTCCTCTGGTCTGACTCTTCTCAGCAGCAGCCCGTATGCAGCATTACTAGTGTGTAATCATTTTTATTTATGCTGTCTGGGGTTTACAAGTACACTAAAATGTAAATTACTAATGATGTTTACACAGCCAAAAATAAGTTGCTTCGTGCTCATAGCATTGTAAGATAATTACATTAAAAATAGGACATTAAAATGGAGTGAGATTCCTTTTAAAAGATTTGTTTTTTATTCTCAAACAAAGAAAGATAATTCTAGGGTAATTTCCAGCTTTCCCTCCCCGACAATATTAAATCTTCTTTAATATTACTCTACCAGCAAATTTTGCAGTTTAATTTTTCTCCTTCCAATCCTTTTGAAGCTGGAGGCAAGAGACTATGATTAGGATAGTATTTCTGTTACCAGCGTTTTATAGCCAAATAGGTTCCATCCCAAAGAAATTAATTTGAGCCCCTCTGGAATGATCTTTCTCTGATATCCATGGCCCTTTACATCTCACTCTGTTCCAATCATTTTGCAGTGCAGAGATATGACTAGCAGCTCCCATTGACTTCAGCAATTCATCTTCACTGTAATGTATATAGAGTCTCCTTGAATGTATTTTTTCTTTATTCCAGTGAGCAATCACCACTGCTGTATGCCACATCTTCTGGAGAAGGATGGCCTGTGACTAGGGCATGGAAGATCCTACTTCCCTTTGTAACTGTGGCATAATCTCATTGTGTGACCTTTGGCAACTGTCTCCCTGACCTAGTCTTTCTCTGTGTAAATTGAGGATAACAAGATGAACCAACTTCACCAGGCTGTTGTGAAGTGCAATTCATCCACATTTGCAAAGTGTTTAGAAAAGCTCTTATGGAAAGTGAGACAGAAAGGCAAACCATTGTTAATTAAGCTGGTCCTCCCTAAACCAAATGTTCCTCTGACCCATTTTCAGCATTAAGATTCGAGTAGCATGATGACATTTCTGTTTGTAATTCTAACCATATTATTAGTCATATTCAGCTGAATCGCTGGTTTACCCTGAACTGAGGCTTGCTCCTCATGGCCACTTGAAGAACGAGGTATTTTATAGACAAGATTACAGTGACCATAATAATTTTAGAGGAATCTGGGACAGGGTAAGGAAATCTGGGGTGGGAGTGCATGTGCATGCATGTATGCGCACGCACACACACATACCCCCACATCCTGCTCCATATGCAGACGCGCGCACACACAGCCCCGACCCAATGGCTCCCAGGAGCCCTGATGGCAGAGGGGTCTGGGTAGGACAGCGTAGAGACCCATGACCAGCTTCCATCCCCCATATGCAGAGGCTGGACCCAGCCAGGGACAGCCTCTGAGCCCTCTCCCCGGGCTCCACCAGCCCATGCTGCATGGCCACATGGCACTTCCCCCCTGCTGCCAGCAGCTGTCCAGGGCCACCAGATACAGCCTTGGCAGCAGCTGCAGCAGCAGGGCATGAGGGGGAGGCACTGCATGGCCATGCAACACAGGCTGGTGGTACCCAGGAGGTGCCACAGAGAGGCCGCTTCCCGGTGGGTCCAGCATCTGCGTGTGGGGTATGGAGCCTGACCATGAGTCTTCCCACCTCATCCCACTCTGCCATCCCAGCTCATCCTGCTCAGGTGCCTAAGACCCAACCCCCTCCCCTGGCCTGCCCCAGCCTGCCCCAGCAGATCCCAACCCCAGGCAGGAGGAGCGGTGTTCAGCCCATCCCACCACCCGCCTCCAGCCTGCTCAGGAGGAGCTGGGCCAAGCATGTGTGGGCAGGGTGGCACTAGTCCGGGACTTTTGCTTCAATTCTCACCAACCAGCTGGGACACTGGGACAGCCTACGAAATCCAGGACTGTCCCGGCCAAACTGGGACATATGGTCATGCTAGGTAAGATGCAGCCATCCCCAAAAACTATCTAGAATGCTAGAAAGGCTCTAATCAATGGACATCGCCAGCTAGTGTAGCCCATAATCTCAGTGTGCTTAAAATTAAAACAACAAAATGGAGGATGGTTTACAAAGCCCTAAGCCAAAGGGAGTGCTTGTGAAGTAAAACAAATGAATGTTGGAAGCCCAGAAACAGCACTTCTGCACTGGAGCCAGAGGCCATGGTATTGCTTTGCTTTTAAAATATGCTTTAGAGACCCAGCTTTGTCTATCATTTTGGGTTAGATCATAAGGCCTTTCGGCAGGGATGACCTCTTGCTGTGTGTATGCAGGCTGTCTTGCATGGTGCACACTTATCTTCCTTAGAGTCTGTAGAAATCTATGATCATGCCAGAGTCAGTGAGCAAAACTGATCTAATACAAAGTGATTATGACCTGTTTCATTTCACTGTCCAGCCAGAGTGCAACAAAATATGCAAACAGCACCAATGGTGGAAGGTAAATTGCGTTTGTCTTTTCAACAGCCTAATGACATGGGTGAAAAATGGTGAAATGTATGTATTGTTTGTACCACAGAAGTGCCTAGGAGCTCCAGTTGTGTACCAGGGCCTCACTGCACTTGCCCCTGCACGCACACAGAAGATAAAAAGTCTCTGTGCTAAAGATGCTTTACTCAGAAGTGCAGAAAGCCCTGCTCAGTAGGTGAACAGTGCCAACAAACACAGGCTCCATTGTGAGTAGCTGACAGTTCAAGAGCCCAAGCCAAAGACTCCCATTGATGTCAGCGAGCTTTTGATTAAGCCCTAAAGGCAAGCGTGTACTGAGCAGTAAACACGGGGGTGGTGATTCTGCCTGGAGCTCCTTATGCAACAGGAGGGTTGTCTTTCAAACTGATTTGAAAGAGAAGAGTGAGGGAATTGGCAGAGGTCATTGCGGGACCCCTGGCATGGCTTTACAACCACTCATGGTGCTCTGGTGTGGTGCCAGAGGACTGGAAGAGGGCCCATGTGGTTCCCGTTTTCAAAAAGGAGGAAGAAGGACCCAGGAAACTATAGGCCAGTTAGTCTTACCTCAATCCCGGGGTAAGCTTTTTGGGAGAGTTATCCTGGCACATGTCCATGAGGGGCCAGCGGGGGAGATTATGCTTAGGGGCAACCAACACGGGTTCATTAGAGGCAGGGCCTGTCAGACCAACCTGGTGGCCTTCTGCGACCAGGTCACCAAATGCTTAGATGCAGGGGTAGCAATGGACATAGTTTTTCTGGACTTTCGGAAGGCCTTCAACACTGTCTCTCACCCCGTTCTCATTAAGAAACTGTGGGGCTGTGGTGTCGACACCTACACAGTCAATAGAGTCACCAACTGGCTGGAGGGCTGCACCCAGTGTGTGGTGGTGGATGGGTCATTTTTGACCTGGAGGGATGTGGACATTGGGGTCCCCCAAGGCTCAGTCCTCGGGCCTGCACTGTTCAACATCTTCATCAGTGACTTGGATGAGGGGGTAAAAAGCACTCTGTTCAAATTC
>NW_017728918.1:16168475-16188123 GCF_001723895.1 Crocodylus porosus | reverse complement strand
CTGTTCCCCCAAGCACTGCCAGGAGTGACCAGGAATAACGGTCACAAGCTGGCAGAGGGTAGATTCACACTAGACATCAGGAGGGGCTACTTCACGGTCAGGGTGGCTATGGTCTGGAACCAACTTCCAAGCAAAGTGGTGCTGGCTCCTACCCTGGGGGTCTTTAAGAGGAGGCTGGATGAACACCTTACCGGGGCTGTTTGACCCCAGCACTCTTTCCTGCCATGGCAGGGGGTCAGACTTGATGATCTGCTCAGGTCCCTTCTGACCCTACCAACTATGAAACTATAAATTAGCGAACAAGTTTCCCATCCTAGAAGTCCCTTGGGAAGGAAAAGCCTGGAGTTTGTATGGAGACCTCCCTGCATCATTAGTCCAGGATTTCCCAGGGAAGATGCTTTGTAGAACTGCTAAATTGTTAGCCATCACCAAAGACATGTAATGGTGAACTTTCCCCATGCATTTGTATGACTCCCACAGGTTTCTTCTTGTTCTTTGGCTTGTACAGTAGCTGCCACGGGAATTAGTGCCATTCTTATAATTCTGTTATCACCTGGCTGGTTTCCAGTCTGCAGGGATGGTGGTGGGAAAATCACAGTGTCAGTAGTAGGCAGAGACAAAGGGCCATCTCTTCTCCTTTGCAGTGAAATAATAAAAATGCAGACAGGATAAAGATTTCAACAATCTCTGAAAATGTGCTGCACAGATTCATCCTGTCAAAGCAAAGCATTAGCTGAAGTACTGCAGAAAGGGACTTGGGGTTTTCAGCTACAAGCTGAATACGAGTCAGTACTATGCTCTTGTTGCAAAAGAAAAAAGCCAATAGCATACTGGGCTGTATTCATAAGCATGTCACCTGTAAATCAAGGCAAGTTTCTGTTCACTCTGTTCAGCCCTGGCAAGGTCTCCCCTGGAGCACATTGTCCTGTTTTAGACACTGCACTTCAAGGAGGACATGGACAAATTAGAGAATTCAGCAGAGAGCAGCAAAAAAATGCTGCAGAGACTTACAAGAAAATACTGGAAGAGCTGGAATTATTTAGTCTGGAAAAGAGAAAACCACTGGCCACTAACTGATGCTGCCCTCTTGCTAATAAGTCAAGGTGGTTCTCCAGAATCTAGTGCACTGTCTGGCCTTCCTCCAATTGCTGCCATAAGACACACCCTGCCATCTGCACCTTTGAGGGTGTCTCCGTGGGAGTGTTCTTGCTGTGTAAGCTAGTATGGCATCACGCTGTGTGGGCAGCTTTGGCTTCTGCTCAGGCTTCTGCATCAGGGTTTGTTGTACAATTGCTAGCTTTTCAGTGTATGAGCTACACGAGCATATGGTTGGAAGAGAAGAGTCAAGAGAAAAGTGAGGGAGGAGCACAGGGAGTGGGCAGGTAGGTAGGAGGTGACAAGGCCAGAGCCACAGAACACTTTGGAAGTGCTTGGATTTGAGAGACTCAGTGCTGAGACTCAAAGAGGGGAGCAAGAGAAGGCAAATTAGGCACAGCAGATGCTTTGGTACAGAGGGGGAGACGGTTGCCAGAAAAGGATAGCAGGGACACAGCACACAGAGAGTCTGGGCAATGGAAGGAGAGAAGACAGGCTGGACTTTTCAGCTCCTACATAGAAAGTAGCAACAGAGTTTGGTGAAAGTAGAGGTCTGAGGAGATGAAGGAGAAGGGAACTGAAAGCAAGGTGCAAATGGGATTTGTATTACAACATCCTCTGAAAATGCCACTTACTGTTTAAGAAATGGAAAACTCTGGAACTCTTGGTTCAGAGATGATACCTTTTATTAGACTAACTAAGAAATCACAAAAAATTTATCTTTCTTTGCAAGGTTTTGGGGGGACACCCCCCCCCTGCTTCAGGCTGAGGACAAATCCTAGATGTAAAAATCCTGTTAGGTAGAAAATAAACTTCATTTTGCACAGAGGAATTTTGCAGCTGGAAGTCTGTTCCCCTGGGTCTCTGAGAGTCCCCTGGGTGAGTTGCTCCTTGATGTGCAGATAAGGTTGTTCACATCTGTGGAGGTGTCAGAAAGGCAGGGAGGCTCAAAAAAAATCTTCCTTTTTTGTTAAGCAGCAAAGTTTATATTTCCAAAATCGGCTAAAATATGGCCTCTTCAGGGATGTATTTAGTATTAAAACATGAAGGGATTTGTGGAGTTTCCTATTCAACATCACTCTGTTTAGGATTATGCATTAACTCCATCTGAAACTGCTACCTTGTTTCATAGATTTCATAGACATTAAGGCTCCTGGCATTAGTGTACAGGCAGACAAGTGTGTTGTGACAGGTGTTGTACAAACACACAAACTAGGAACATAAACCAGTGTGGGAGCACACTGCCCACGCTCCAAGAAAGGCCTGGGAGGGGGCCAGCAGAGAGAAAGGTGCTGGACCCCAAGAAGAAGCTTGATGGCCCAGGAAGGGCCATGGGTGCTGCTCACTAGCAAAAAGACACATTGGTGGCATCAGAAGAGCAGCAGATGAGCCCAGTGCCATCTCCTGCATGCTTTAAAAGCATGTGCTGGCTGCGCGTATGGGGGGCAGTCAGATGCTTCCAGTCCAACTGGAAGTGGAAAGCCGGCTTTAAAAGATACCCGGCGAACAGCTGGGGAAGCCAGGGAAGACTGGCAGCAAAGAGATGCCAGGGAAGACCAGAGAAGCCAGCCCTGCCTGCACACCGGAGGAGAATGGCAGCAGAGCAGGCAAGCCAGAGAAGACCGGCAATGGAACGGGCAGGCCCAGCAAGACCAGCAACAGAGAGATGCCGGGGAAGACCGGTATGAGTTTGAAGCCCCAGAAGTGGAAAGCAGCAGGCCGTAGGACTGAGATTGGTCTGGCATAAGCAGTTTAAGAGAGGGGACAGACATCAAGCAGTATAAGCCCAGTCTCTTGGAGAAGGGACTGGCATGATGGGATGCTGGGGCAGGACGCAGATCATAATGTCCCCAAGGAGTTACAGAATCAGAAATATATATATGGAACAAGAAAACATCAGATTGTGAGTCCTTTAAGAATACAGTTCCCTTTATAAATTATTATAAGACCTTACTAAATTAATGAAAGATTATTATTGACATGAAATTCACCTAAAAAGACTTGGAGTGTATATGATGCAACATGTGGCTGGTGAAAGGCTGGGGTGACAGGAGAGGTAGGAGCCCTGAGGAAAAAGCCATTAGTCTCACCTGAAATCCTTAACCTTAACCGGTGGAAGCCTCCCGAGATAAATAATTAAAATCAAAGTCATGGCAGGTGAGAACAGAGGCCTAGCAAATAGCCATAGATATGAAGACAGACACTAGTTGTTAAACAAGCCCTAGAGGCTCGAAACTAAAATAATACTGTACCTGGTTGCACGTCGCCAAGGGGGCACGGGTTACAACCAGTTTAAGTGATCAGACACTGGTTTAAACCTGTAACAGAACAGAAGCTCAGTGCACATAAACCAGTTTCAAAATGGCTGAAACTGGTTTAAGATAAACCTGGCTGAATGTAGTAGCCAACTTCACTGATTTGAGGCAAACTGGTTTATGAAACTTCTGTTCCAGACCCCTTCCTTGTTCAAGTTAAATCTTATCTTATCTCTTTGGAGATCGCAAGCTGTGTGAGGAGCTGAATCTTCCTCACTATGGCTAGGTACAGACAGTCAAAAAGCCCAAGGCAGAATTGATTCAATCTTTGCAGGTTAGTCTAAGCTGCACAGATTAAACTGAAATGGAAATGAACAGACTTTACCTTTGATTCAGGAAACGCAGCCACATGCCTGCAGTGGCTCAGGCCAGAAGCTGGGGGTGCTAGAGCAATGCCCACCACACTAGTTTAACCCAAAATGTTTTTCAATTTAGTTCCAAAGGGTAACGCTTTTTGTGGATACCACTCTGATGTCTTGGGCCTGGATTCTTCTGGTTCATGAAAAATAGGTGCAAGAACAGACTGATATAAGCCAGGCCACAAACACAGGATGCCAGAACTCAAATATGCACCAGCTTAACTAAATTAGCTTGAAATCACATCTTCAATTGAGCCAGTGCAACTCTGTGCAGCTCAGGCCTAAACTTCCTTTGCTGTGGCCTCATTGCCTGTACAGCCAGAGCAACACACCTTAGGGAGTGTGGGGCTCAGTGTAATCTCCCCCCCCCCGGGGAAATTTCAGTCACCAGGGGGCTCTATCAGTCTGGTCTGCATAAAGCTAAGCTGAATGCAGCCTTGGGGCTTTTCCAACAGACTTCAGGCTATGTAAGGTGAGCAGATATTCTAGTATGTGGGCAGAGACTATGGAGAGTAAATGAGATCCAGATGTGTCCATCAGCAAGAAGCTTGTCTTCTGCAAAGGTTTCCCACAGCATTTCTCATAGATCCACTTACTCCGTGTACCTATACAAATGCCCTGGAGAGTGCATGTGGCAAGAAGCAATAACAAACTTGCGTCAGCCCTGTATCGAGAACAGTAGCGTTCTCCTCTTCATGGGGATCTGTGTCTGGAGGTCACTTGAGCCTGGCAAGCTCCAAGGAGAACGTATCGGTTTTCACAGAGCAGCCAAGGCTGGTGCGTCCGTTTACTGAATACCACAGCACTTGCTCAGGCAGTGCCATCTCTGTGTGTCAAGTGGCCTGATATGATTTAAATTGACATTATACATTTTAAAATATCACTTGGCTCAGTGTAACTGTAACAGGTCGTGGCCTTCTCCTGGCGCTGACACCCCAGATTGCCCTAGGACCTGTACTACTCTGGCTCCCTGTGCTACTTTTTCCTTTCACATGCCATGACTTTGATGTTGTTAATTATAGTGAATTTGGGAGGCAAATCTCGGAGAGGTGGAATGACACCTTAGGTGCCTATTTCCCACTCCTCATCACTGGGCTGCCCCTATCTGGCCCAATCTTCCCCAGGCCTTAATTGTCTTGTCCACAATTCTGTATTTCATTTCCCCTAGAGACCCCGAGGAAGAATTTCATTATTCCTAAGGTGTGTGATCATCACATCTTCTAGGGGTTAGATGGTGAACAAGACACATTCTTATTCTAACCAATCTTCAGTTGTTTTTTTTGGCCCTCCTGCAATGGGATTTCCAGAATCAAGCAAAACAACAAGCAGATTCCAGTTAATTGATTATTAGCAGTATATCATTTCCTACGTTTACTCGAAGAGCTCAGATGACTCTTCATAGATAACTAAGAACAGCCAGGAAAGGAACTTGAGAAGGAATAAATTTGAAGGGAAATATCTGACTAAGGTTTTGAAAGGTTCCCATCTAAGTCGGCTTGAATAACTATAGAATTTACATCTTTTGATTTTCTTTTTGGGCATCTTAATTCAAACTGCTACTTAAACTGAACAAATTAGTGAAACAGCCTTAAACCCCCTGGGTCAAATTCGTCTTTGGTGCAACTCCAGTGACATCAGCAGAGTTACACCAGGCACAAGGAGTCTGGCTCAGTTCTGTTTTCTGTGCATGTTTGTTGTATCTAAGTCATCTGAAGCTTCAGGCTGAATTCATTTGTGGCACTTACTGGAACTTAGAGTTGCAATCATACGGAAATAAATTGTTGCCCAAATTTCTTAAGCAATTAGCAGATATTACCAATAATATATATATTTATGGAAAAGCAGTTAAATGCTGCTTAATATTGAACACAAATAATTCAGCCATTGCTATTTTTAATTCTCCTGATTTTTTTTCTTAGTTGGGTCCAGCCCAAAACTCTTGAATCAATGAGATTCCTTCAGCTTCCTGAGTACAACGAAAGCTGTCAGGATGCATTTTTGAAACCCAAGCGTGCAGCAGACTATATGTGAAGGCCATGTGACTAATTTTGCAGACTAATAAGTCTGTGACTTATTTTGCAGTCTACTTAGTTTGTAAACTCTTGTGGGGCAGAGGCTGTCCCTTTATTCTGTGTTTGTACATCGTGCCTAGCACAACTGGGTGCTGGTCAGGCCTGGGTGCTTCAGCTGTACAAATACACAGTGATAATACAATACTAGAATCATAGGAAAGAGGGGCTGGAAGGGCTCTCCAGAGGTCAGCTAGCTCAACCCCGTGCTCAAGGCACAATCCCTCCTGCCTAAACCACCCTAGGCAAGTGTTTTTCTCACCAAGGGGCTCTCAGCTCCTGGTGTGTCGGCCAGGTCTTCCCCCACAGTGCCATGTGATCTAGCCTGTGGGGCTTCCCTCTGAGTCTGAAAATGTGGCAGCAGGGAGCGGGTGCCACCTGTGCACTGGACCAGGCATGCAGGGCACCAGGGGGCCGATCCTGACATGCAAGATTAGGCAAGGGTGGCACAGGGTCTGATCCCAGTGCACGGGGCTGGGCAAGGGTGGCACATGGCTTGGCCCAGTGCAAGATCCAATCCCAGCACATGGGGCCTGAGCCTGGTGCACAGGGCCAAGCAGGGGTGGTACAGGGCCTTAGGCCCAATCCCAGTGCATGGGGACCAGCCAAAGCCATGTGGGGCCTGATCCTGATTTAGGGGGCCAGATCCAGCCTGTAGGCCAGCTCCACACCACTCATCTGGTCCAGAGGGCCAAAAGATCGAACACCACTGGTCTAACCTGCTTTTAAAACTTCCGTAACCCTGCCTATGGCCCTGTTTGGGGTGGACTGTGCTACTCCATGCTGCTTGTCCATGTGGGCATCAATGATGCTGTACGCTGCTGGAAAGGCACACAGAAGTCACAGTAGGAGGGAGCGTCTCACCCTTTCTGAGCATAGGCACAGTCATAGTGAGCACTGCGGACCAAGGCCAGAGACCTAGCTGAAGTTTTCAGCATAAGCTGCCCTAGCTGCTACCAGGGGTGTTCCAACATGAGCGAGTTTCCAAGCATGCTGCAGAAGTATTTTCAATCACCAGGAGCCTTTGAATGGAATCTCTGGGGGGACGCTGGAGTATTTCACGATGAGTTTAGTCAAGAGGTTGGTTCCTGCAGCCCTTCACCATGTGCAAAGGTGCCTGCAACTCGAGTGAATCCACAAGCTTTGGATCAGTGATATTCTGAGCTGGGCTGCGTTTTGTGCTATGCTGTAGTCCGATATAACCACTGGGCATTGTGGCTACACATTCAGGGGTACAGGGGTCCTATCATGGGGTACAGGGCTGTTCTATGGTGTGACGGTGTTTGCACAGATGGTGCAGTAATGATTAACAATTATGAATTTGGTTTGCCAAGAGCCAGTTTATTTTCAGGGAGGATGACATATTTACTCCTAAAATAGTAGCAGTACTTGAGGCTCTGGATCACCCTGCCATCTAGTTTGAGAGGAAGCAGATATCAGTGCAATTTTGGAAAGTCTGTATTTCTCATGAATCCAAATGAGAGCCAACAAAATCTTTATAACCAACCCCCCTCCCCCCCCAACACACACACACACGCACGCATGCGCACACACACACGCACACACACCCCTCCCCAGTCCCATGTACTGCATGCCAGAACTGATTTTGAGTCCATCATAACAGCACTACTGGCACTTTGGAGTCCAAGATCAATGGGTCTGGTGGCAGGCAGAGAGGTTTTCTACCAACTCTAACATATCACCGGTTAACCCAGAGTCCTGCCTATCACCTGGGTGCCTCGGACTGGGGATAGAAATGTACAGGGGAAGTGACCGTGGTGTCAGCTCCACTGTGGAGACAGGGGCCCTTCCTCCTCCCAGTAGGCTAAGAAACTAGAATAGTCTCTAGTAGCTGTAATTTGGAGTGCCTTGAGTTTGCCCGGGTCTTTGTTTATGAATCAGTCAGAGAAAGCCCAGCAGGAAGAAATGGAAACTGCAGTTGATGAGAATCAGTCATCTTCCACAGATGCTGTTCGCCCATGTGTGGACGGATCCTGTTGTTCCAGGTGCTGGACAAACACCTAACAAAAACACAGCCCAAATGCCAAAGAGCTTTTAGGCCACATCTGGCCCCTGAGGAGTTAACCTGCAGTCCTCAGGCTCCTAGCCCAGAAACTGCTCCTCCATTACCCTCCTGCTGCTGGAGCTTCTGTGATCCCCCTCCTTCCTCCTGCTTCTGCTGCCCTTACCCCTGGGGATGGTGCAGGACAATGTGGCCTTCAGGGCTGACAGAGCCTGTGGTTGGGGAGGCTGGGGAGCACCTTGGGGAGGAGCACCTGGGGGCACCAGAGTCATGTGGTGGGGGAGAGGCACACAGTGCAGTGGCAGGGGGCATGTGGCAAGGCATGAGGGCACCGACATGTGCAGCAGCAGGTGGGGTGGGGGGGCTTGTGGCATGACGGGGGGCATGTGGTATGGTGCATGCAGCAAGTGGCTGGAGGCCTTTGGCCCCTGGCCATCGAGAAGTTGGCCAGCACTGCCTTAGCTCAGGCCTAAAAGCCATGAGTTGGACAGCCATAAACTGAATTAAGAGCTAGATCTGCTAGGTAGTTTTGACAGTGAACTGCCACTCTCACCACCTGCGTCCCAAATTCAGTACCTCCAAACCCCAGGTTAGCTGTGGCCTGACTGCAGAGGCACCTACATTTTCTTGGCATCAAAGTCTCTATCACTGAAGTTCCCTAGGTGTCTAAATTCTTGCAGTCGGACGCCACCCTTGCCCTGAGCTACTCGGTACCTACAGCCTAGAGGGATTCAAAAACTAAGGGCACCTATACACATGCAGTGAGGCTGCTCCGATGGACTGTAATTACAGCACATCAGAGCAGACTCAATTAATTGAGACTCCAGTGTCATGTGTATCAGCATCCCTGGCTTACTGAAAAATGGCAGTGGGGGTGTTTTAATTAAAGCACCCCCGCCACCATTTTTCAGTGCAGGGATGCTGATGCATGTGATGCTGATAGAGCCTCTCTAAGGAAAGCATGCCCCTCACTGCTAGAGCATAGCTATAAATGCCCTAAGGGGTTGTTTCAACTGCTGCAGCGCGTACCAGCAAGGATGGGGCTGAGCATGCCCTGCCCACACAAGTGTGTTGGTATGCTCCAGGTGAGGCTTCAGTGAGGCTGCTGCAGACCCCAGTGCCCATTCCTCAGTGCCCATTCTCGAGCCCTCAGTTTCAGGTGGGCCTGACACCGGGCACTTGGGAGGAGCCCAGCTTGGTCAACTCCTGTGTCTGGAGGGTGCCCAGGGATATCATTTTCTCTGCTCTCTCCCTTCTGGGACCTGCCACTGCAGTGATTCAGACAAGACCTAAATGCTCCTTGCAGCAGGCTGTGTGGCCAGAGGCTCCAGCCCAGCTACAAGTGGTGACACTAATTACAGGCTGCTCAGGAGGACTGGGCCAGCTGAGGAAAGTAATAAGTGGCCACAGGAAGTCAAAAGGCTCCCACAGAGGCAGACTGACAGACTCTGAGAGAGAATGAGAGAGAGACCAGGCTAGCAGTGGCAAGACTGAGCCCAGATACTCTTGTAGGGTCTGGGAAAAGGCCCCAGGGCTGCAAGAATGGAAGCAGCAGCAGCACAACAGGAGCTGTCGCAGCCTGCTAAGAGACACTGCAGCAAGGAAGGAGAGGCAGTAAGCCTGAGGCACCTTCTCAGGGGCTGAAGAGGACACAGACCTGTGAATTAACCTTTTATGGACTGTGTTTGGGTCAAAGTTTGAGGACTGACTGATATAGGAGGGTGCCTGTGTGATGGCTGTGCCCTGGGAATACAGACTGCATTGTCTTTACAGCGTGTTTGAGCTAAGTGATATAACCCTGAATCTGCTATGCCCCACTATTGATTTCATACCTGGGGCCCCGTCTTGTAGACTTGCATAGCTTGTGTTCCTTGCTGAACTGTGGCCAAGCTTTAACAGAACAGTGGGAAATACCATCCTCATAATATGCTAAAGGCTGTTGGTGCAGCGATGCTTCTGGGATGCCTGCTGAACTGGGTCTCACAAGTGGGGTAAATGGGTTGAGAATCCTGCCAGAACTCAGCCATGAACTAGGACTAGGAGCTATTCTGCAGTGGCAGGACTTGGGTGATGCCAGTGCCCACCAGGGAAACATAGGGACCAGAGAGTCAGGTGTAGCTGAGTGGCAGTCCCAAGGATTTCATAGCTACCTAAAATATAACTGGGCATATACATCTATTTTTGTGAATTGAATCTCCAATCTCTTTACCTCTTTAGAATAAGTTTCCACAACTTAAAAGATGGCAATTCCTTGTATGTAAAAGCCATCTGAGTGGGCCATAAAGGTATTTGCTATGTTTCAAAAAAAGTCTACTGGTTTGCCTAGGCTTTTTCATAGGAAACTCTGCAGCTGATCCTTTGTACACAGTTGATGATCATGGTTATTCCACATATGACTTGGCCTTTTATTTCCATTTAACTACAGTGATATTAATTATTTGAGGCTGGAGTGGTGTGGGTGCTAAGGTGCATGGTTGATAGCCTAGCGGTTGCAAGTTTAAGGCCAGAGCAGAAGTACTTGTGCTGAATTCTGCAAATTCTGTTAAAACCTTGTAACAAGGATAAGAAAAAAGAAAGGAAAATCTGACATTGCATCAGTGTTTGATGTTATACAGCAGTGGGTCTCACCCCTTGGAAACTGGCAGCTCTTAGTTTTCACTTGTTTTTTTGCCTGCAGACAAATAACAGCAATTCTTCTAGAAGCTACAAAAATTCAGAAAGATCAAAATAGGCCATATTTTTTTACAATATAGATTCCTATTTGAAAACTTTGGGTTTGTTTTGTAAATCATGTCTTTGTATACTTAACAGTGCCAATGTTGTGTGACACCCTTAAAAAGGATCTTGCAGCACCCTGGGGTGCAATGACACCTTTATTGAAAATCACAGCCATGCAGTATAAGCCATTTATTGGCTTAAGAAGAAGTAATACATCTTAACTGAATAATGAAGTTAATTGTCAGGTTATTTGGACAAAATGGGATTTAAAACACATAAAAGTGTTTTAATCAAATATTAGGTATATCATGGACTATGACAATTACGTAGCAGATATACTGGTCACTAGAGGGAGCCAGTATTGTTCCAGGAGAGTAATGGAAATCTGAACTGTGAAAAGCATATGAAGCTTAAGTCTGTGATACAAAGAAGAAATAAAGCACTTCCGACCTCCTTGCTCACATCAGAGTTGCTACACATTCCAGACAGCCTACAAAAGAGAAATAGTTTCTGTATTTTTTATTTTTTATATTAAAATAAATACCCCCCCTTTCTCTTCAAAGTCATTTCTACATTGAATAATTTACTAGCATGTTCAACATCTGTAAAACACCAGTTAAGATTCCCTTTTTGTCAATGATGTGAAAGTTACCAAGTTCTCCTGAATCTCTAAAGAAAGTTTGAATGTTTGCTGTCATCTCCTGGTTCCCCAGAAAATATGTAGACAGATATCAGACTGAAATTTCTCTTACACAGCAGCCTATTAATGCTATGTACTATTTTATTATTTCTCCCTATTGTTTGTCTCTTGCATATTAAAAGACATGAACTAAATTTATTTACAGGACTGCCTAATCAGCTATTGTTAGAGCTGCCAGGAAAACAAGAGCATTATTTCACTCCAGAAGTTGCATTATTTTAGTGGTAGCTCTCCTCTACTCCCTCACTGGAAGCTAGTGCTTTTTGAGTGACAAAGGCTGTACATTTATGTAAATGCACAGAGTTTGAGTGCTTCGGGAACAAACCATATGCAGAAAACAAGCATAGAGAGGATTTTATTGCCCGCAGCTCTAGAAGAAGTGATTGTTCAAAAGGATCCATGGACTGGGCGCTCCACAGACTTTGAACTGCAACAGTTTAAAGTTGTATAGTAACAATTGATTTTTTGCTTTAGGTTTCAGTGCTGTCCACCTATCTTATACAGTCTTATAGGCCCCCTGCCCATTACCCTAGTATCTGAACACTTCACTAGCCTTTATTTACCCTCACAACACACACCATGAGATAGGAAAGTACTGTTGACCACATACAGTGGGTATGTCTACGCTGCAGCCGGCAGCATACTACAGAGCTATTCAATCTAGCCTTAAATGAGAAACAGTTACCCCTCCCAAAAGCTTTGTGTTGCAGCAGCTATACTGTTTCTGGTACTTGAGATAGCTCATGTGAAGCGAGTTCAGGTGTTTTTATTTTTCTGTAATTTCTATATTATGTTGCAATCTGCAATGTTGACATAGCCAGAGAAAAAGTGACTTGCTTTGGTCACATAGGAAGTCGGCGGTGGAGCAAGTTCCCAGGTTTCAAGCAAGCACTCGAACCAGTGGTCATTATTTCCTTTTCTTTTCTGAAACCAATTCTTAAACACAAAATGAGTTAATTTTGCTCCAGTCTGAGGATTTTTCTGGGATCCAGAAAACGGACCTCACACATTACCAAAAGGAGGCCCTCCTATGAAACAGTGCGATGAGCCACATAAATAGAGAAATGTATTGTGTTTTGACAAAACTCCTTCAAGTGAAGCTTTGGTGATGTCATTTCTAGGGCACATGGAGCTGAAAATTGGAGGGTTAGATTTCTAGTTGATGTGAAACGTGACAATAGCCTGAGGAGTTACTAAAAACACTGATAAAATGTTCTCTTTTTCACTTACGTGAGTGAGCACAGTAGGAACAGATTGTATATATAAAATACCAGCTACCTAAAAGCTAATGTTAGGTGGTAACTAGCCGGCAGGAAGAAAACCCTGAGGTCAATGCAAGTATTGATTAATTGAAAGGTAAATACAGACAGAGAAACAAAGATGAAGCTACTCATAACCTGCAGCCACATACTTGTAGTTTTGGACTGAAAACCAATGCCAATTTACATCTTGTTAAACAGATTTAATTGAGAAACCAACTGATGTATCATGGGTAACCTTGGATCACTGAGGTCCAATTTTTTAGAAGCAGCCTTCAAATCTGAGTGCTTCTATTTTTAAAGTAATGGGAGCAAAAGATCCTCAGCATTTTTTGAAAAATAAACTCCATGTTTCATAGTAGACAGCCCAAAATTGAGCTGCTAAAAATACAGGCCGTATCAGAAAATGAGTAGACAGAAGTAACGGGGTGTTGACTACAGACACTCATTCTTCTCTGAACCAGTTAGTCTCTAAGGGCTGCCCACCCTGCCTTCTATCAGAAAATGGATATCTTAACATTTCTGCACCTATTTTCCCTCTAAGAGGAGTAAGAAAAGGGACAGAAAGGAGGAGAAAGATGGGGTAGATGGGTTTTCACAGCCATGATTAGAAAGTGACATTGAATGAAAGTAGCATATTTCATGTATTCAGAAACAGCAGTCATTACTGTATAGCAGACATGCCTTCTGTCTTTACATCACCAACAAAACCTCTTCTTTTCCAAGCACCTTTCTGATTTGTCTCTTTCAAATAAATCATTTCAGATACCATTTGAGTGCTTTTGTATATGGATGAAAATGGTTAGTACTGGCATCGTGTGTTGTGCCAAGTTTAACCCTCAGCATGAGAAAGAGCAATAAGAGTGAAGGAGAAAGAGGGAGGACCCATAACAGGAAAAGGAATGGAGCAAGGAACCCAAGCACTTCTCAATAATAATTGAAATCAAAAACAGGAAGTGAGTGCAGATTAAACAGAGAGAGAGAAGAGGAGACAGTTGAGGCACAAATAGTTGGCTTCTACTGAAGATCAGCTAGTGCATATGTTTAAGGAACAGAATTGAAGGCAGATCACTAATTTATGCTACTAATACCTACAAAAACAGTTCTGCACAGGGCCACGGTATTACACTATCCAGTGTCTGAATTACACCAGTACTGCTCCCAAGGCAACGTTATCAGTCAGAAAGAATGGGCGAGAAAAAATCCAATGCAAGTGCAACTTACTGGAAGAGCTAGTCTGTTAAATCAAGAATTCCTGACAAAGATTTTCTGTATTCTGCTTGATTATTTTTCTGAGTAGAAACCAAGATGCCTCAATGACTGAGCCAACACTGAGAAAAAAAAGAGACCGACTCACTTCATGTTATCCTGCACAACAGGCCATAATACACTCAATAAATTGCTCTGTGCTTCTCTATATCAGGATTTTAAGATATTTATTGAAGTACTGTTTTCCATTCAGCTCATCCTGTATACAGCCTTTACCTCTGTAGCCAGAACCTAATGAAGGCATCCAACACCAGCCGTATCCTGCCACTACAGTTCATCTGCACTGGCTTCTTGAGAGTCATTCCTGCTGAGAGGTCTCCATCTTGCTCTGCCTAATTGATATCATGGTCTCTGGCTTTCTCTTTACTTCATTGTTTTGTCCACAAATACTAGAGAAGGAGAAAAAGATTTAAGACAAGTGCAGAAATGTAAGGAGGTTTAGATGACATCAAGGCACAGTCTCAGAAGAGGCCTCAAATCTCTTCCTCCATTTATCAGAGCCAAATCAACATACAAATTAAGTAAAGAACTTTATTATTTGGCAGACTTGTGGTTTGGGGAAAGGATGGACACTGTTGCCTTCATAGCAGCAAGCATATTAGGTCTGTAATGTTCAGGATGCAAAGAGGGAGAAGGTTTGACCTTGTGCTACAGGCGTTGATCCCACTGGACACCTGGCAAAGATAATGAAACTCATGCTTGTATTTTGCATGTGGGCCCCTGATCCCATAGATACCATCCCATTTGTGGAAGCATGTGGAGGGGAGCTTCAAACAAGTAAAGCTTTGCCACCGTGTTTCCTTAACACCAAAACCACGCTGACAGGGTTGAACAGGGGCCACAGGATAAGAAGTAATAGGTGCGTCTACACATGCATTAATGTGCTTTTCCTAATGTACATTAAATTTAGTACATTTGATGTGGGATACTAAATGTGCATTAGGCTGCCCTAACGTGCAGTAGTGCAAGCACATGCTTTTTTAGTAACACTTAACGTGCAGTAGCTTATTTACTGTGCATTAGTGCAATAGCATGTGTTTTTTACACAATGCTTTAATATCCAGTAAAATAGGCTACTGCACATTTAAAGCACATGTGTAGACATGCCCAATATAGAATAATATTAATCACATAGCCTTAGTGGTGAATTTTGGCTTTGGCCTGCTCTGAGACCCATGCAGTTCTGGCATTTTTATCCCCAGTCGGTTCCTGAGGAGACAGGAGGAAGCAAATCCTACTTACTTCCCACCAGAATGGCTTTGTGGAGTTTCTGTTAGAGGAATACTAGATTTTTCTTGGCTATACATGTGCTTCCATAGAGGACAACCATCTGGTCCTATAAGAACATTTGTGCACAATTCATGGGAACTCCCACATACCTTTTCACTTCAAAGCAAATAACTTTTGCTTTTCTCAAAGAACTTCACAGGATGTACACTGTGTCCTTGTTGGCTGTGCTCCATCCTGTATTGCAGCTTGGCCAATTACTTCCAAGAGTCTCTCAACACCTTCTTTTGTCTTTGCAGAGCACTCCACGTAGGCATATGCCCCAATGCTAGCAGCCAAGGCCTTTCCTTCTGCAGACCTAATTGGCTCTTGTCCCATCATGGCAAGTCTTTTCTGGACATTCTCATCATTCCTTAGTTCTTTCTTAGTAGCCACTAAGACAATGGGTGTTGTGGGGCAGAAATGTTTGACTTCTGGAACCCAAATATCAAGGATATTCTGCAGTGAATTTGGATTGTCCACCGAGAAGCACATTAAGATGACATCAGTGTCTTGATAGAACAAGGAGCGGATATGCTGGACATTGATTTGTCGCTGCCCCGCTACATCTAAGAGCATCAGCTTCACCGGCTTTCCCTCAACTTCAATGTCAGTGACATAGTTTTCAAACACTGTTGGCTCATAATATTTGGGAAACTGCTCCTGGCAGAAAGTGAGCAAGAGGCATGTCTTGCCACAGGCAACATCTCCCACAACCGTTAGCTTTTTCCTAAGCGTAATCATCTTCTGGAAGATAGAACGGGTGCAAATGAATCCCTTCAGCTTCAAGCTTTCAGTGTTTAGCAAATACCTTTTGAGAGGGGAAAATTTCATACATTTAGCATTTTCCCCACTGTATTATTCTATTCCATTGCTAATTTTTGAAGTCCTTTTGTATCATTTGCCCTCACAGTTCCTCCATGTGTAGCATCACCTGCAATTTTCATTGACATGATTTATTCTGTCTTTTAGACCAAAGAATGAAGATGTGGACCTAACCCAGATCCCTGCATGGCCCCAATACAGAACTCCATTTCTAACTTAGGATATTGCCCCTAACTATATATATATATATAATCTTGCTGTTTTCCTCTTCCCCTATTTGTAGTCATTTGGACAGTTCTCACTCCATGACAGTGTTCATTTTCTAAATAGGATGATTTCATTTTGAAAATGTGATGGAGCTTGAGGTATTGTAGCTAAATTTCACCTCCTATTTCCCCTGCATCCACGAACAGTGATATTTTATTATCACTGGCCATATCTACCCTTTAGAAATGTGTGTTCCTTAGGAGTCTGTTACCACTGCAAAGTGATTCTCCCCTCTTCATCCACATGTCATTATGTTACTAGAGAAAAGAGTAGTGAGACTTACCAGCTAGTGATTTCAGGTTTGCTCTTCTTTCCTTCCTCATAGATCAAGGCTATATTGATTTCTTGAATCTCATTATCTCCCAGAGGTTCTTTGGGAGACAGTTTCCACCACTCTTTAGAGACAGTCATTATCATTACTGCATTTAAAGGAATATGCTTGTGTTTCTTAATTTAGCCAGCCAATCAGCAAAGAGAAATGAATGAAATCATTGTTTTTAAAAGCAGACTTTACTGGTAATAATGTACTGAGGGTGGGGAATATAGGTTACACAATCTTGTGACACACCATATTGAGACCACTTGGTATACTTCCTCATTTCTATTGCACAAGGCTGCTGCTTTAAAGCCTCACTGTGGCTAAACAAATTGTGTATTATTAAGAGTTCCAAGATAAGATAATTTGGTTCTCTCTCATACGTTTCCTGTGCTTTTACATCTACTGCTTCTATTGCTTGTGTGCCTTTTCTCCGAGAATATGCCAGCCATGTTCATTGCCTGTTTTGAGCGCTTAAATCCCAGGAAAACGTCTAATTTATTCCTCTGTTTTCAAATATTTGCAAATTACATTTTGCCTTCACAGGGACCACTGAAAGCCATGACATAATGAAATGGGCATTCTGGTACCTAAAAATCCTATAAAAGCTTCTCTTCCATCAAATATCAATGTACTGATTATCTTGCCCTGTCTTCCTTTGGGTACTCAGAAATTTTGTAGCACTAGGCTGAAAAATTATTTGTATTAAGCCAAATGCTCCTTTACTAATTCACTGAGATTTTTGCATTCACCAAGTTCCTTCACTTTCTGGAACTCAAGTGCGCAGAGAGAACGCAGTGTGCAAGTATTAGCACATATGATTTCCTTAGCACATGTTACCCCACAGCAGGAAATGAGTTTTCTTGCCTAGTCATTTGCGAAGTGGGAAGGCACTGCCTTCCCTGTGGGCTTTTCACACTTTTGGTGTACATTTATACTTGAACACAAACTGCCTGGGTTATATAAATGCTTCTAATAAAACCTGTCAAAGGAAAGAACGGTAGGAACCAATATAATCTGAAAATGGGCTCTTGATAATTTCACGTGGGTTGTCATCTCTAAATCAAGCATGGCCAGTTAGAGTAAATCACTGAAATAAAAGCAGAAAACTGAATTTTTAATCATGAGATCATCACATAAGATCGGAATTGGTGCATACTGTTATCTCATGCTTTATCCATCTGCTGATCTTTCATCTTCTGCTTAAGCAGAAGGCAGGGAAGAGTGAGACCTTTTATGCTAATTCAGATACAGGTTTCCCTCGCTTTATGCAGGTTCTGTGTGTGCAAATTTACTCTTATGCGATGACCCTTTTTACACTAAAAATTCATTATATGTGAGGTAAATTCACTCTTATGCGATTGGTGTGACGGAAGCCTGCAGTCAGCTGCTGCGTGGGGTGCATTGTAGGAATGACGCGCACTGAAATATAGTCTCCTGTGTGGATCCGTGCTCCTTGCTTGTTGTCTGTGACTCGTGTTTCTGTAGTTGCCATCTCCATTATGATGTCTAAGCATCTTGCTAGCTTATCTCCCATGTCCATCAATGAAGTGCAAGAGAACTTCACTAACAGTGGAGACAAAACTAGAGATTTTGGACCCTGCAGAAGCTGGTGAGGGGCCCTCTGCACTTGGTAAGTATCAAAATTGTCTTGTAAAAGTGGTAGAAATGGGTCTGGGGGTCAGTACAGTCAAGGTCCTGGAACGTATCCCTATTTGTTACATTGTAAAGTAAGCTCCCTTTATGCGAATTTGAGTTATGAGCTGTTTTCCAGGAATGGATCTGCAGCATAAAGTGAGGGAAACCTGTATAATCTTTCAAAAGCAACATCTTACTTGGTCAAATGTTATGACCGGAGCCTACTTCAAATTACGGGCCCAGCTCACAGCATGATCGGCTCCTTTAATCTTGGAGTTTGGTAGAAGGGCCTGTCGGCCCCACTGCTCACTGCTTGCTCCTGATGGGCAGGAGGCAAAAACCGTGGTTTAAAACATACTGTGTTTTTTGCCTCCTGTTCGGTCAGCAGCACGTGGACTGACAGATGCCTCCACCAATCAGCAGTGGCAGGAGCTCTAAGATTAAAGGAGCCACCACGCCATGACCTGGGCCTGCTATTTAAACCAGGCCCTGGTTATGACAAGGCAAGCTGCTGCTTATGAAAGCTTGTGCCTGTCTGAGTTAGTCTACTAATGCGGTGCTCCTCTGCCCTGCTTTCTGCCTTACTTCAGACTAATGTGGCTAACTACTTCTGTCTTCTATGTAAGAGTGTGCCAGATATTATCCCTTTAGCTCAGTTTCCAAACACGGATGGAGTTCCCTGTTTTCCTGCACTCGCACGGTTCTGATGCTGATCCCTCTTTCTATTATTTCCTTTGATGCATCGTTCAAACAGGAAATCAAAACATGTATACGTATTTCCACTTTCAATTGCTGCCTTCTTGAAACAGTCACATTTTTCAGGAACCACCTGAATACCTTAAGCTCCAAAGAAGCGTAACAAAAAGAAACATCTCTGTTTAGACATTGAGTCAGCTCAGTGCAGGTACCTCAACAGAGCTTCAGCATCTTCATCTCAGAATCAGATTCCTTTTATGCCTCAACCTGAAGATAATGTTTATAGGCTGAAGACTCTGATACACATTTCTGCTAAATATGGACTATTGATTTTTATTTAAGTTTCATGTTTAAAGGTACAGTATCTTTAATGATATTGACAGGGATGTTCCCTTTGAGAAGTAATACTGCAGCCTGCTCCTGGGGAACAGTCTCAGTGATGTCATTAGGAATTTTACCTACACCCAAAATTGTGTTAGATTATAAAGCTGCGTCTAACGCAATAATCTACCTTATTCACTGAAATCACTGGCTATCTGAGCAGGGGGAGTAGTAATTTTAGTGGCTACTGCACATCTTCTTTAAGGTGTGAGAGCAGAATCAGGCCTCTTGACTTCAGTGGGACTATTCCAGTGAGAACAAAGCCCAGGGGTAAAGCTAAAGGCCCAGAGATAACCCCTGCTGGCACTCTGGAAGGAGCATAGACCTGTGTGCTTTGAAATTACTAAACCGCATATTTATATACTCCTTGTTTTAGCTGATCTGATAAATACATGTGACCATTTAGCTGCTTCCTTCACTCTCTTGAATGTAGTCCTTTGATGACAAAATGA
>NW_017728918.1:16165579-16167709 GCF_001723895.1 Crocodylus porosus | reverse complement strand
AAAGGCCAAAGGGAGACATTACAGTGATAGAATACAAGATAGAAAAGAGGCTGTCTGTGAAAAAGGAAAACAAAACAGGATCATATAACTTAGAAACAGAAATAATCTACTAAATCATGAAATCCATCACCTTGCAACAACAAGGAAGTGCCCCTGGACAGACAACAGGAGAAGGAAGGGAGAGATCCTTGAAGATTAATTGTATTCTAATGTATAAAATTAAATGAACCATAACTACATCGTTGCCTTATTGAAAATATGCTGCTGTAATAGTGTATAACACAAGTAACCTGTCAACCCAACTTACATAATTAAATGGTTTTTTTAAATATGGTCTTGGGCTAATGCATGTTGAATCCTTGCACACAGGATTTATGCTCTGCACAGAGGTCTGTAACGGGTAGCATGTGGGTATTCTTTAGATCCTCTTGCAATGCAAGTGTCCGTGAAAGGACTAAGTTATGTGAAAGATTTATCAGAACAAGGCCTTATGGTGATACTGGGCAAGGAAAATGGACTGCAGTTAACAGCAGGATACAGCAGAAGGGGTAACAGCAGATGACCCATCACCTTGTAAGATCATATTAAAGTTCCCAGCCTCATCCATCTGCCTGGCAGAGGATTTACTATGCCACCCGTCGTCAAAATATCCAAATATCTTGCCCTCTGCTTCCATTTACATTCCACATTAATTTTCTGATTACTCTGCCTTCCAAATACCACTGTAAATTAAAACTCGGAGGGCAGATCAATTACAGTCTACTACTTGGAGGGTTTTATAATTCCTCAGTAAAAATACTGCTTTCAGGCTGAAACTTGACATCAGAGGGATTTATGATAAAGGAGGAAAAAAAATAGCATATTTGAGAAGGGAGGGGGGGAAATGGCTGATCTTGTTTTTATTCCATGAATCCCCCTGCTTTAGCTGACCACTCTCAATAATCCCAGAGGATTCCAGTTCCATTTGGTTTAATCTTTAAGGATCATGTCTGGTAAACAGTGGAGATACATATATATATATATATATATATATTTGAAATAAAATCTTCATATTTTCCCAAGCAGGAAGCAACTGTGACCACCTGAAACCTGAGACACTGCCCCTGTAAGGTATTTGAATCATCACAGAACCTCACAAGAGGTGGGAGACTCCAGACCAGCTATGAACTGACTGCCCCAAGGAGTTTTCTGTCTCTTGACTCCTCTGTGAAATCGTATGAAATATGAACTTTCATTTCTACCCAGGAGAACTTTTACAATCTTTTCTGTGATGCCTGATGAAGGGTGTTTGTGCCCAAAAAGCTTGCAAAGAAAGTATTTCTTTTGCAAAAGTCTTGTTGGTCCGTCAATCAGTCATTGTAGATGGGATAAACTTGGAAGACTTCATTAAACCACACCGGGATTCTCACGCATTTCAGCATAGACTCTTTTAATACATAAAAAACTGCATATACAGTTTATGTAACTTCATGTAAACATCATCTGTCTCATCATTTTTGCCGTGTCAGTTTATTTTATTAAAAAAAGAAAAAGAAAACCAACAATAGACAAAACAGTCTTAGTACCACTGTCAAGGTGTGGCAGGGCGGAGGGGGGGACCAGAGAGAGTTAGACGGGATTGTTCTGTTCTCTGAATCATCTGCACTGAGTCCTGATTGCTTTATATACATATATATACACATACTTATGTCCCCTGGGTGGCCTCTTAAGACCGGTGTCTCTCTCTCTCACACGCATGCCTGCACACGCGCACCCCCCCCTCCGAGTTTTAGAGTAGCCAGGACAGGCCACTGCCCATCAGTTAGCTTTGGGCAGTCCTATCACAGCCTTACGATGAAGGGAGTTTCAGTTCACCAAAGCTTGTGCTATGCGTATAGACCCTGTGTGTGTGTGTGTGTATATACCAAGGTGCATGTGTGCATCTAGGAAGGCACGTATGCATGTAGACACCAAGAGGGGGTGCGTGTACACTGAGAGGTGTGTGTATATACCAAGGTGCCTATGTATGTACATACCGAGGGGTGTGCGTGTGTGAACGCACGTGTGCCTATACCAAGGTGGGCAGTATAGATGTGCCGGTACCAAGGGGGGGAAGGAGGGAGGGGTGTGTGTACACCAAAGTCCGTATAA
>NW_017728918.1:16138640-16165324 GCF_001723895.1 Crocodylus porosus | reverse complement strand
CGCCACGGTGCCCTATAAGCAGGCGGAGGGGGGGCTCCCCCTGGCCATGGCGGCGATCCGCAAGAAGCTGGTGGTGGTGGGCGACGGGGCGTGCGGCAAGACGTGCCTGCTGATCGTGTTCAGCAAGGACGAGTTCCCCGAGGTGTACGTGCCCACCGTCTTCGAGAACTACGTGGCCGACATCGAGGTGGACGGCAAGCAGGTGGAGCTGGCGCTGTGGGACACGGCGGGCCAGGAAGACTACGACCGCCTGCGCCCGCTCTCCTACCCGGACACCGACGTGATCCTCATGTGCTTCTCGGTGGACAGCCCGGACTCGCTGGAGAACATCCCGGAGAAGTGGGTGCCCGAGGTGAAGCACTTCTGCCCCAACGTGCCCATCATCCTGGTGGCCAACAAGAAGGACCTGCGCAACGACGAGCACGTCCGCAACGAGCTGGCGCGCATGAAGCAGGAGCCCGTGCGCACCGAGGACGGCCGCGCCATGGCCATCCGCATCCAGGCCTACGACTACCTCGAGTGCTCGGCCAAGACCAAGGAGGGCGTCCGCGAGGTCTTCGAGACGGCCACGCGCGCCGCGCTGCAGAAGCGCTACGGCGCGCAGAGCGGCTGCATCAACTGCTGCAAGGTGCTATAGGGGCGGGGCCCCGCGGACGCTGCCCCCCCCCGCCCCGCCCCGCCCCGTCCTGGGTGGGTGGGTGCGTGGGGGTTGTTTATAACGTTTCAGATGTGTCTCGAGGGGGTTAATTTAAAGGATTTTTATTTTCAAAAGAGAACCTTACTTTGCACAAGGCGGGGGTTTCGAGTTGGGGGTTTTGGTTTTTGGCTGCACTTGTCATCTGCATTGGACACTGTAGCATTGCAAACACTCTTTTTTTTTTTTTTGGACTCGGTAACCTCGACTAAACTACAGAGGGAAGAGGAAACGGAACCACTGTAACTTAATTTTTTTTTCTTTTTTGAAAAAAATGAGTGGAAAGGAAACACTGTCTTGCTTGGGTTTTTTTGTTTCCCTTGTCTGATGCACAGAATAATTGTTCCTCTCTTTCTTCTTAATGCTAGAGGGCAGTTTTAAAGTGTTTTGGGTTTATTTAAAACTTATTTTCACGGGGTAGCTTGTACACCGATGTGAAAGTAATCTGTATTTTTTCTCTGATTCAGAGAACAATCCTGTCTAACTCTCTCTGGTCCCCCCCTCCGCCCTGCCCCACCTTGACAGTGGTACTAAGACTGTTTTGTTTCACTTATGTCTATTGTTGGTTTTCTTTTTCTTTTTTTAATAAAATAAACTGACACGGCAAAAATGATGAGACAGATGATGTTTACATGAAGTTACATAAGCTGTGTATGCAGTTTTTTATGTATTAAAAGAGTCTATGCTGAAATCCCGGTGTGGTTTAATGAAGTCTTCCAAGTTTATCACATCTTATAAAATGACTGATTGACAGACCAAGGGTGAGGGCTGAGACAGGGGCAAAAGACTTCTCTTGCGAGTACAGCAAGGCATTGCTTGCATCTTTTACATCATTTGGGGTAGCAGTCAGTGTGGAAGAGGTGCTATCTTTTTATTAGACCAACTAGATAATTGCAAAAAAAGGTCTTTTATTTGCAAGCTTTTGGGCTCACGTGCCCTTAAGCAAAGGAGAATGCAAAGGTTGTACAATTTTATCCCAGGTAGAAATTTGGGGTAGCTTTTCTAGGCTGCCACCTGTTTCCAAGAGGGAAAGGATGGGCCAGTCTCCTGCTGGACTTTCTCAAATAGGGCCGTTGCCCTTTTGGTTTTATTTCCTCAGCAAGTCACCAGAAGGCACAAGCACAAAAAGCCTTTGTCCACCTTTCTGAGGTCAGTGAATCTCTGCTCCTTTCTCCCGGGTCCTAATGCGTTTGGCACAGATCTGTGCCAAGAGCAGGGGCAACCTTATGCTCCTTTTTTTGCCCTCCCCCCTCAAACAGAGGAGGGTGACTAGGACTCATGCAGATTTACTTGTGGGAAGCACAAACAATGCTTTCTTCTTGACATAGGAAGTAACCCATGGTAATAAAACGTACTTTTCTGTCTTCTCAACTGCAGGATAAGGTTGGTAACAAGTGCTCTTCTGTAATGGAGTCAAACAGCAGCTCTGTAGCAATGAGGTGAGAGGTTAACTATGACTCACTGCTGCATTAACTCTTCCTCTCCTTCAGAGCAGCAGTGCCAGCCCCTTGCTCGCAGCCCCGACAGGTGAGCAGACCCTTGCAGCAGAGACGGGTTATCACGCAGTGAATGACCCGAGTCTCTAGGGGCTGGCTTCAATTGCTTTTGGAGCTGTTTTATTTTAGCTTTTGTTCCTGGGGAGGGATCTTGCTGGGAGAAGATCATAGCTTTACCCTCCTGGCAATTGTGCTACTGCTCTGTAATTAGACAGTCGAAAACAGCATGATCAGAGCAGTACTGGGGGGTTCTAGATGATCCCTTAATTAGGCCCCAGTACCCCTTTGTGCCAGGTACTGTACACACAACATAAAAAGGCGGTCCCTGCCTAAAAGAGCCTATAGCTGAAATGACTCAAGGAGCAATGTGTACATCTCCTTTTTGCAAGACCCAGACAAAGCCTGGATTTAGTTAATTTTCTATTGGAAAATGCCTTGACTTGATGGCGGACAAGGTTTTTCGGGTGAATCTGATATCTTTTGTTAGACCAACTTAATATAAGGTATCAGATTCACCCAAAGGACCTTTCCTGCCTATGTCCTTGGACCAACAGCGCTACAACCTACACCCTTGACTTGATGGCGTTTTTGTTCTCTTCCTTAGCCAGGTGTGTGTGTTTCGGCAGGGCGCAGGCGGGAGTGGTCTGACATTGGACATAAAATATAGCTGCCTCCACCTTCAGAGAGTATAATCACATTTCATTCACTTGATTCTCTTTGTGATCAACTATACACACAATTTCAGTTTGGTACAAAATAGGCTGCATCCATGTGCCCTAATATAAGGTGCATACCTCATTGTCTTGCTCATAAAACAATGATCACAACGATCCTGGGGTTTCAGCAAAACTGCCAGTCAAGAGATACTACTTTGTACTAAGATTTTGGGCCCAACTTTCCTTTTTTTTACTAGTTTTCTACCCTAGCAGATCTCTCTGATTTCAGCACAGTTACCCCTGATCTCTATGGAAATAAGAAAAGAATGCAGCCCTTCACTTACACAGAATAGGAACGTGGGGCGGATTATAAATTATAATTACCAAAACAAGGAAAGCACATTGCTTCATTCACAGGCAGCCAGATCATTCTTTCCTTGAAGTCTGTGGGAGTTTTCCCATTATTTTGAGGAGAAGGAGGTTTGGCCCATTTGTTCTACAGATTTAAAATGCAATCAGAAATTACACAAGAATATTGCATTTAGAGTAATAATAATAAAAAAGCACATGATACCAAATTGTTGCGAGTAAATTGAATTGCCTTTAGTGATCCTTCCTGGCAAATACTGGCACTTTTTATCAAAGCAAAATTTTGGCCAGATTTTTCCAGACGTGACTAGAGATTTGTGGGAGCCTTGATTTTTATGTAACTATCAGTACGTTTAGGAACCCTATAGAGGTCTGATTATTGGAAGACCAAACCTCTTGAGTTTATATTAGACTTGTGGTTCTCAAGGTGAGAAGTCAATGGGAGGTTTGCATGAACAGCAAGTGCAGTTCCAGGCTCCTCTTGACTTTTAAATCCAAAGAATTGTACGGTTTGTGTGTGCCGCAACATAGCAGCACAGAGAAGCTCAGTTATTTTTCCCCCACCCAAACACAGATACAACAATAACAATTATTAGGATTTCTATAAATATTTCTCAAATTGATGTAGTGTGATTATAAACTGTTTTCACCAACAAGAGCAGAGAATAGAACTGTCTTTGGTGAGAGGTACGTGTTAGTGAGAGTCTCAAGAGAGCTTGGGCAGAAATCAACTTTGTTTTTGTTTTTTTAATATGCTCATTTTTATCTAGTGAAATAAAATGACAGATTTTTGCCCCCTTGGTTGTGGGTATACGTGGGAGGAGAATTTCACCCACAGGCTTTTATTGGCCTTTTTGTTTTTGCAGCACTAACTTATTTTAACTTCTTTTACTTTTTCTGTGCATTGAAAAGTTTGTAAATCATGTTTTTCAGGCGGATAAAGGGTTGAATATGGCCAGGCCTTATTCTGAAAGGGAGAGAGAGACCTCCAGGAAATCAACAAAGATTTTCAAAAGCCACTAACTATAATTCAGTCACTGATTTCAGTGCCCGATCATTGAAGAGAAAATAAAATAAATCATGTCAGTTAACTAAATACCATTGACCTAAAGCCAGTGTTTTTCTAATATGCTCTGAGAGCTTTTTAATATGTTCTAGGCTTGAAGATGTTTCTGTTTCAGCTACTAAAATGAACCCTGTTTCTCATTTTACACAATAACAAGACACGACAGGGTACATCACCACCCTAAAGAGGTAACATTTTCCCTTTAACACCCAGTGAAGACTCTTGTACTCTTTGTTGTAGTGAGGAATTCCATTGAAATCAATGTGACTACTCAAGAAAGCTTTCCCATGAATTTGTGGTATGTGGGGCTATGCCAGCCTGGTTGGATCTGGTTTTGGAAGCTAAGCATCTTGAGCCTGGCTAGCAGTGGGATGGGAGATCACCTTGGAATCCCACAACCTGCAGGTGTGAGCCAAGTTGTTGAATGCTCGGCAAATTCCAATCCATGCAAATCACACAAGTAACAGGAGTCGATTTGGCCCGTTGTCACTTTTGCAGTATGAAAGCTAAATCTCTACACTCCATGAATATAGATAGTTTAGAGACATTAACAAGGCCAGGATTTGTTTTATGTGGGACTTATTTTTGTTACCTTGAATATGACTAAAAGAGCTTGATTCAAAGGTCAGTGTGGTTGGTGGGTGTCTTTCCATTGCCTTCATTGTGCTCTGGATCAGGTCCCAAATGCCAAAAGTAACAGGCCATGTACATGCTTAGGAAAATGTGAAGGGCACACAAGGGGAAAGGAGATTATTTTTTTTTCAAGTTCTTCATAGCTCATATTAGGAAGAAGGGATTTTCTTTCAAATTCACATCTAATGACAGAGTGGTAAGTCACACACAGCTTGTGATAAGCAGCAGACAGATATAATGGCTTTCCTGGTGACAGCTAGATAACTACATATGCTATAGGAAGGGAGTCTACTGCTCTGCTTTTACAAGGGCCATTCTTTAAGAGGTTTTGTAGTTAAATTCATGAGATGTATATATGTGCATGCAATTCATGATTCATGCATAATTCACAAGGAAGGAACCGTTTGCTATAAAAAATATCCACCAGAATATCTGTTTCACTTACATGAATGGAATTTCAAACTAGGGATAAAATAGGAAGGCTGGAAAGAGAGGCACTGACTACTGTCTTTACTAATAGAACAGCTGTATAGGTTTGGATATTAGGTTGCCATCATATGTTTAGCTAAGCGCATCTATATCTTGCTATATGTATTCCCCTTGCCTGAATGTGGGGTGTGGGAACTGTATACTAAATCTTGGTTCCAAGTGAAGTGGGTTGCATTTAGCTCCCCATGTTTATTCCGTTGCTTTTGCACTATACATTCATTCGTTCATTCATTCATACTGTCTGCTCCTGTGGGTGAAAACACTGCATGTGGCAGTGCTGGGGATAAGAATTTGGAAATAAAGTGGGTTTCTTGGTGGGCTCATTTACATGATAATTCCCATAGTTCTCCTCCAGCTTACAACACTTTCATGACAGTGCTGGTGACTGCTCCGGGAACTGATTTTAAGCTCTGAGGATACATGAGGGAGCTCCGCAGAAGGGGAATGTTTATGAAATTGGATTGTGGAACAGGCTTTTCCCCTTCTTCTAAGCGTTTGTGCTATTCTCTTTTCAACCTTCAAGGAGATTCAAACTTGCAGTTCTTACTTCGGTACAGTTTCCCCTGAAGTCAATGTACGGGTTGGGCCCAGTAGGAATCAGGCCTTTGGTTAGGACTTATGCGGGTACAGCACAGAACCGCCCAGGCCTGCAAAGCCTGATGGGATGCTGGGAGACTGTGTTTGAACTTGAACTGGGAAGGGGTCTGGGACAGAAGTTTCATAAACTGGTTTAACCCAAATCAGTTAAATCTGATATTACATTCAGCCAGGTTTATCTTAATCCAGTTTCAGCCATTTTGAAACTGGTTTATGTGCACTGAGCTTCTGTTCTGTTACAGATTTAAACCAGTTTCTGATCACTTAAACCGGTTTATGTGCAACTGCTGTCCTTGTTAGTAGTTCCCAGGACTTCCTCAGCAATACTCCCTTTGCATTCCCTCCTGCGCACGACTCCAGAGTTGTGTAGCACTTTTTAAAAAACAGAATACAGGTCCTGTCATGATGTCGCACAGTTATTTGTGTAAAAAAAAAATAAAGGCCTGATCTTGCATCACTTTGGCTTGTGAAAGTCCTGTGCAAGTTAATAGGAAGTTAATTTTATGTGTCCCCCCCCGCCACGCCAAGTGTGAGCTGGCCTGAAGATTTCTAGGAATAGCAGCAGCTCAGCCTTCACGAGCAGCCCACATTAGCATTAGTGGGCACTGTATAGCTGCCCTGAGAGAAGAATGTGCGTGGTTTTGATTATCACCCATTGAGAACAACCTTCATGCTTCAGGGCTTAAAGCAAGCGCTAACTGCCAGGTTTAGGATGAAACTTCCTTTTGAGGTGCAGGTTACTCTATACTTATTCACGAGGGGTTTTCTTACTTTCTTGGTCCTGTCTGACACTGGGGGTGGCCCTGGCATGGATTGCCACTGGCTTTGACATGGAGGAGGCTGATGGGGAGAGAGCTAACATTACAGAGTTGTTTGCACAAGGACTTTCCTCACCCAAGGGCTGGAGCAGAAAAACCTGATGTCAGAGCTGTGCCCCTGTTTTCTTCCAAAACTGCTTGCTCACAAATATGTCAGCCCCATGACTTCTTTTGCTTTTTCTTTCAACCAGAAATACCCTATGGTTGTACATTTTATTGTTGATGATTCCAGGAGCTTGGACCAAAAACACATTGCCACAGGGCATGACAAGACCCTGTCAAACCCAAGACATGCACATGGGGTAGGGGTGGAGGGTGGGGGTGGGAGCACTGATCACTGACTTGCAAGGTAGAATTCAGCACAGGTATGTGTAGTACTTGAAGAACTGAGGTACCTACGAGTCTCAGTGCATTTCATGGTAGCGTTTAAAACATGAACTCACTGAATTTGAGGCACATCATACCAGGAGCAAAGGAGTGAACTACACTGTGAATTCTTCAAGGTGATAGCTCACTTCAGCTTAATGAAAGCAGCAATTTAAAGGTCAAACTCTGTCTGCAGGCACAAAGACATCCCATGGAGACCAATGCTGAGATCCTGCAGTTTTAGGTCTTTGCATGTATCTGTTACATACAATGCACCAAAACCATCCATGTCCTCTCCCCCTCCACCCCCTGCTGCACTCCCAGCTAGATATTACCCAATGTACTACAGGCAGAGGGAGGATCACAGCCACTGGAAGGCTCCATCCTCTTCCAGTAAGGCAGAACTGGAGCTTTACTGGTACCTAGGGATGCCGGAATTATTTCATGTGATAGCTCATTTGCATAAGGAGAGGCAGGAAATAAGGTTACTCGATTGTTTAACCTTTTAGAGGAAAAAGCAACTAAAATTCCCGTGGTGTCCTCAGAGCTTCCTCACAGCTGCTCCATGGCCTGAAATGGATGGTGGTGAGGTTTTCTACTCTGGAGATTATTCATGCCTCTCCACCACTCCTTTTGAAACTGAGCCAGAGCCCCTTGCACCTACTAGTCATTAGATAAAACGGATGGAGAGCATTGCCATAGGGAAGATACTGCCTTGCTGGGAGCAAGGGGCCAGGCTAGACACAGGGGCTTTTCCCAGGGCAGCAGCTATCTCACTGAGCCACACACTCTGGTTTGCTGTCTTCCTCCTGATGCCACATATCTGCCCCTTTTAGCTGCCCAGAGGACCAGATTTAAAAGTGTGCTGGAGGGGCCTGGACACTGCCTAACCTGTGATTAGAGCACTATGCTGGGAAGTGATAGAGGCACAGGTTCAAAAACCCTAGTGGGAGAGAGGTCTGGAACATGGGTCTTCTGCTTCCTTTGCAAGTGTCCTGCGCTGCCTTGGACTTACACTAAAAACACACACACATGTACTTGGCTAGTGTATATAGGCAGCAATAGCATGGGGTAATAAAGTTGCAACCTGTGTGTAAATACCAAAAACGCCCATTATGTGGCTATAAAACTGCCATTTAGGCCCTCACAGGGAAACAGAACTCCACCCTAAGCAATCAGTGTCCAAATATAGACTTCTAGTAACCGGGCTGGGTAGTGTTCCCGCCAAAGCGCATGTGGCAAGCCGGGTATTTCAGATGTGGTTCATTCAATAAGGCAAATGACTGTGTTGTGAACTGATGCAGCAGCGGCTGAGGAGGTTCACCTGCTTGCACAGCGGCAGTCCAACAGACCAATGCGGCGTGCAGGCATGTTTCTGTTTGCCTGGAATCAAAGGTGTAATGATACGTTCAGAGCTGGGAGTTACTGTTTGCATTAGGAGTGGGTGAGCTTCTTCAAGTAGGAAGATGGACTGGCTGGCTTTGCGGGTCCTTTTTGTCTTTGTTAGGAATGCCTGGAGTGCACAGCAATCCTGGAACAGTACGCCACTGTGCAGTACATAATACATCCCCCCCCTTCCCAACTCCTCTCGCTGAGCCCAAGATGTTGCCTATTGTTAAATGAAAGATTCTGGGGACCCTGGCTGAGTTCAGAGGAGATTGACAAAATACCAGGCACAACACAGAGTAGAGGAACAGATATTTTCCTTTGAATGCAAAGAGGTGGAGCTATCTGTAGTTGGAAAATTATCAGGTGGATGAAAGGGCAGTGGGAATAATGTTTATAACACACCATGTTACAGCACAGATATTTTTCTCTTAGATATGTCCTTGTAGTCTTGCTGACTCCAAAGGAAAACTTGAATAAGGTCCAAAATATCTTTGAGATTAAAAAAAAATAATAATAATAAACTTTTTTGCGTCTCTATGTGCCTATTGGTCTCTGAGTCTTTAGGATTCACTCAGGTCACATTCTGAGATTTTACTTTGTAAATGTGCAAAAAATGGAAACAGTCTCCTGTGATCACATGAATCCAGGAGCTGAGGCTTTAAGAAAAACACCAAATATCATGTGTGACAAAAGTCATGCCAGAGGCAGCATTGTAGATGGACATCGACTCATATAGCTGTATCATTGAAAAGTATTGCAGACCCAGGAATCTTTTGTAAGTGTACTGCAGGTGGAGCACTGAAGGACATATCACATCACATCACCACATGTCAAAGAATGACATTTTGCTAGGGTAAAATGCCCATTTTTTTGTGAGTTTGGGTTGGATTCAGGAATAAGCACCCCTAAATGCCCCAAGCAGGTTGAGGAAAGAGCTGTCCACGAGCAAGCTAACTAACAAACATACCAGGTCTGGTGGGAGTCTGAAATGCTTCACCATCATCCACATTTGTCCATTTTGTGTCCCCAGTAGTCAGCCCCTGCTTCACTTGTGGGGGCTTTAGCTGCCTTAGGCCCACCACCTCTGGATTTAATAATCTCTAATTTTGTCTGCAAACCCTGGAGAAACCCACAGTGGGCTAGGTAGAAGGGCCATGAAGATGTCATAAAGCCAGTAGGGGCCTACCTCTACATGTGGGTCAATAATTTTTTTTTAATTAAAAAATTACAACACAAACCAGTTTTGGAAAAATATTTTTTTCAAAATGAAACAAATCCATAAATATTTCCATTTGGGGACCAACAAGATATTGCGTTTGACCCAAAGCAAAACAAGTTGTTTCCCGTTCCAGGAATTTTGAACAAAAACAAAGGTATTTTAGAGAGCTCTGAGGAGGGAGTGGAGGCGACATTCTTCCCTTTAACCAAGAGCTTAGTGGTCAGATCCTCCTTCCACTTATCTCATGAGACTGCCCCACCCATCATGCTATTGGGCATGCTGAGGTGGGGATTCTCCCTGCTGAAGTGTTTCAACTTTATATAATGCTTAACTCTTCACAAAACCAAGTTTGGAAGCTGGATGTTCTCAGTGACTGCCTTAATCATTTGCCTACACTAGCCGTGCCCAACCTTTTTGGTCAACAGGCTAGGTGAGCAATATCAAATCTGTCTGCAGGTTCTGGCCCACCCAGGGCCCCATCCAGCTGCACAGGGCCAGGACACAATTCAGCCATGTGGGGTTTGATTCAGCTGAGTGGGAATCATAGAAAATTAGAGCTGGAAAGGACTTCAGGAGGTCATCTAGTCTAATCCCCTGCTCAGAGCAGGACCACCCCAACTAGATCATCCCAGCCAAGGCTTTGTCTAGCAGGTTTTGAAAAACATCCAAGGATGGAGAGTCCACCACCTCTCTGGGTAACCTGTTCCAGTGTTTTGCTACCCTCCTAGTAAGAAAATTCTTCCTAATATCTAACCTAAACTTCTCTTGCTGCAGCTTGAGACCATTGCTCCTTGTTCTGTCATCTGCCATTACTGAAAACAGTCCAGCTCCATCCTTTTTCAACCCCCCTTCAGGTAGTTGAAGGCTGCTATTAAACAGGAACAGCTTGGACAGGGCCTGATCCCACACAGATGCATCTGGTCCTAGCAGGCCCGTTCTCATGTGGCTGACCCATGCGGCGGGATTGAGCCCAGCTGGGTCGTTCCCACCCAGCTAGTTTAGACCTTAGCTGGGTTGTTCCTGAAAGGCTAGATCAGGCCCAGTTCAATCTGGCTAGGCAGGAATGGGGCCTGATTCCTCCTCACAGAGCCAGCCTAGCTGAGGCTGATCCAGCCACGCGGGGCATTGACATTTGGTGGTGGGAGCAGTATTACTTTCAACCACTCCCTCACTGCCAAATTTCTGCACCCCTGGGGAGACCCATGGGCCACCAGGTGTCTGATAATTTTTCATAGCACTTTAGGCCAGATCTGGCCCATGGGCCAAAGGTTGAGTACCCCTGGCCTCTAGACTCATTCTCATTCTCTTTCTGGCCTAATGAATGTTTAAATAGTTTATGCAAAGTGGAACAGATTCAACAGGAGAGTTTGAGAGTCACCAACCTTTTAAAGGTATGGGGTTCAAATCACCCCTGGAAGAGGAGGAATTTGAACCCGAGTATTCAACAGTCCTGAGTGACTATCCCAACTACTCACAGTAGGTAAAAATGGAGCCTCCCCCCCCACCCCCCAATCTCCTGCTTTGTGAATGCTAACCACCTCCCCCTTGGGAATCTATTCTCAATAGTCTTCAGCCAGAACAATGGGTGAACTTGATCAGGATTTGTTAGTCATGTCCAGTTAACCAAAATTACAACTTTTTGGCAAATACAGGCATTGGATGAAAAAATTTCCTTGGTCCTCAGAGCTCTTTCTGCCTTGAGTTGTGCTACTTTTTCCACCAGCACAGTTCAGAATCTCAGCTTCTGAATAAAAAAAATAAGTGTTCTTGAACTTTAGGAGTTTTTTATGCTAAAACATTAGCAAATGACACATCAGACTGGAGAATGCCAGCCTATTGTTTTCTAAGAGCAGCAACCCTTGGCGAAGGAGCATGAATTGCTGGGAATCAGTCCCAGAAAAGTCATAAAGCACCATAATAACAAGAACATTGATGGAGCTGGCTGTACCCTTGAACGATTCCTTTTGTACTTTGAGGCAGTTATTGAGAAATAAAAAGGTTCTTGGAGAACTTGGATGTTTTTCTCAGGAGGTTGGGTTTTTTTTCCTTGTGGCATTTTTCCCCATGTAAATGGAGCTTATAGTGAAGTCTGAAAAATAGGTCAGGGACACTTTATCAGAAAAGTTCAGAAATTCTATGTTGCAGACTTGGACTACAAAACCTATGGGCAATGCTGGGCCTGTCTTTATTATGGCTGAAAAATAGTGCTAACAAAATCCATTTTTGCACATGGTGTCCCTAAAGTAGATTTTCACTAGAACAACACTAACCTGACTGTGGTTATCATGGTTACAACAGCAATATGGACAGGGCCTTTAATTTTCCAGAATATGTGTGTTATACAATAAGTCCCAAATCTGTGCCAGCAGTTTCCCCTGACTCAGAGACACAGAATAAGATTAGGTCATGTCTATAGAGCAAAGACAAAAAAACACACTTTATGCTGAGGACAGACGTCAGACTCACAGTACAAAGCAGTTGTGAATAGACCACAAAGCCACTGAGAAAGTCAGAGGTCAAAACTTGTAGGAATGACCAACTAAGATATGGAATAGAAAGATTCAAGGTCACACATGCTCTCACAAAACTCTGCACATGTGAATGTCTAGTGACAGCCCAGTAATTACCTTAAGCAGAGTCTGCTTCAGTTTGTTCATGGCTAGTGTATAGCCAAGTAACCTGCAAATTCTCATACGCTAACACTATGCTTCAGTTTTTTATTTGCCAACACTGCATGGCTTATTTTTTGGCCAGCCTTTTGAAACAGTCAGCTGATTCCTCTGCAAGTTAAACATGGAAGAATGTCTTTGTTTCTGGTACAGAAGATTTTCCGATGCGCAAGATTAAGTTTGGGCCAACGTGAAGGTGCCCCTTTAAGCAGCATGAAAGCTGTAGTCTGGGTGACAAAACCAGTGCATGAATATTTTAGGAAATGGGCATCTAGAAATGTGCAGCATGTCTGAATACTTTAAATCTTAAATCTGTGGATGAGTAACTAAGGACCAGGTCAACATAGCCCTTAGTCAGTGTTGGATGCCACATTTTGGTGAGCAAGGATTCCTGAATGAATTTACAGTGTGTCCTTCTGGCCCGTTGCATGGGAGTTATTTCATGCAAACTGAGTTTGTTCCAGTTTATTTCTCCTTAGGTTCCTATCATTGACATTCTCAGCAACATTAAAAGTGAGATCTTTTGGAGGACACTCTCAGCCACCCCAGAATGAGCTAAGTTTCCATTTAAACATTTTTTAAATCACTTATGGCTTATCTTCATGGGGAAACTTACTGAAATCATTATACCAATGTAATTATTCTGTTATAGTTATGTGACTATAACTATGGCAGCGGGTACTCTTATTTGGGAGAACAGACTTTTTCACTTTCACTATGCTGTAAAAAAGTCACTGATATTCCAGCTGTAGCATCCACACAGGATGCTAAAGTAGTATAACAATACTGGTATAATTATATTGCTTCAGTCAACGTGGATACATTTCCCTGCAGAGAGAAGCCCTAAACATTTTGCTTCTCTTAAAATGCATTCCTGATCTACATTGTGTAATGACCTGAAAGCCTAATGCAGGGTTTCTAGAGTCAATGTTACCTGAAAGGAATAATCAATAACTTATTTGCACTGTTATTTTAAGGTAATTGGCAAAATCCTGGCGTCACTGTTAGCAACATGGAGAGGAGAAGGTGGGGGAAACAGAAGGACAATAGCAATGGATTTGATCCAGTACATAGCCTGTCGTGCATGGCAGGATGCTTCAAGATGACCTAACTGGGGAGTGTCACACTGCTGGGCAGGAGAAGGGGGTGGCATCCAGCTAATCTGTGCTGCCAGATAACACAAACAACACTCTCTGGGTGCCACAATGTGCCAACAGGCTTACAAGCTGACTCCCTTCCCTCTGAGTGCACTGAACCAGGGCAGCTACTTATGCACTTGCTTGGCCTCCAGCACACCCGTGCAACACAGTAGGATTACATTAGCACTAATTCATGTGGGCAGCAGGCGCAGTTGCAGGAGAGCGAGCTTTATGGAACATGCATTGAGGCTGAGTTTTCCTCATAGTTGGCATTCCTGAGTGGCTAGTGTCACACTGGTTGCCCCATAGTTGGCATTCCTGAGCGGCTGAGTTAAGTAGCACCTCCTCCCTGCCAAATCTTGACCTTTATTACTAGTACCATTGATCAAAATACAGCCTATTTCCTTAAATACCACTTGCCCTATGGACAGCAATTTGTTGGTTTCTCTTTATATTATTAAAATAAAAAAGGAGGCAAGGCTTTTTGCTATGCTGTACTTTGCTTGTTCTGGTCAGATCTGAAGAAGAATGTCTTACATTCAAAGGTTTTGTCTAACTCTTTCTCAACTATATAGTTGATCCAATAAAATATATCACCCTAAGAAATCTTTACCTCTTGCATAATTTCTGGACCATCAGAGCTACATCACCCTTACACTACTAAAATACAAAAAAAGTCTCAGCTTCCATAGGAATTCCCATTACACTCCTAGTCTCTGCTGGTCACTATGGCTAGGGACAGAAATTACACATAAACCAATATATTAGAAACTGGTTCAAATCTGTAACACAACAGAAGTTCAGTGCCCATAAACTGCTTTCAAAATGGCTGAAACTGGTTTAAAATAAACTTAGATGGAAGTAGTATCAGACTTAACTGATTTAGGTTAAATCAGTTTATTGAACTTCTGTCCCAGATCCCCTCCAGATTCAAGTTAACTGGCAGACCTCAGTATCCCAGGATGCTTTGCACCTCCCCCACAACCCTCCCCTTCTCTGATGGGCAGGATAGCCTTGGCCCAAGCTGTCTGCTCCAGTTAGAGCAGGGTGGCTTCTGGCCTGGGCCACTGCAGGCATGTGACTGCATTTCCGGGATCAAAAGTAAATGTCTGTTCACTTGCTTATTGGTTCAGTCTAGACAGCTTAGGTTAACCTGCAAAGATTGAATCAATTCAGCCTCAGGCTTTGCAATTGTCTGTATTTAGCCTATCAGTCCCAAAGCATAGCTGGAAAAAAATCAACTGGAATTCCCAATAGTGTTGTTTTAACATATAATTTTCTCATAAGTATTTGTGAAGGATGAATGTTGTAGAGGCATCAGGAGATTTGCCAGAGCTCAGAGGAAGGATAAGGTATGAGCAGTTTCTCCTGTTATACTTGTGTAAGAATTTGGGTTTTATATTATAAGGGCTAGGAAGTATAATTTTTTCTGTGCTTGCCCAGCACTTAGCCCAAGGAGGACCAAACCTGAAAATGCAGTAGGGGAGCTTTGCCAGGAGCAAACCTGGAAAGAGACATACCAGAGCTTTCAGAAGTAGCTGTTGGGCATCCCTAAGCAGCTGCTCATAAGGCTAATTTGGTGCTGGTCACTCAAACAACTCTGCATGGAAGGCACCTCTCCACTGAACACTAGGCTCCTCTGCTCTCTTTAGTCTGGGCGATCCCTTTATGTCAACCCTGAGGCAAATCAGAAGAGTGATACAGAGCCCCGAGGTACTGTTGTGTCCCATGGTGCCCTGCTTTGTGGCTGAACAGCCATTTCCACTTTCCATTGCTGTCACACTTCATAACCCATGTTTAAAAAAACAAAGCCAAACTCAAGGAGAGACTAATGGCATTGAAAGACTGCAAACTTCACTCAGTTATGACAACTGCTTCCTCTGCTTGCACCTGTGAGGTGTCTGTCCAGGCAGGCCAACTCACCCTTGAGGCTTCCACCCAGGTCCCGATTTGGCATTGTGGAGACTAGCTTGAAGGGTTCTTCTAGTGACAGCCAGGTAGGGGAAATGCCTGCGATGTGAGCGGTGCCTCCTGGCAATGTCCCTCAGGAAGCAGGCAAGAGAGCTACAGGAGGAAGAGTCAAGGCTCCAAAGTATCTTCCACCACGAGGACGTCATTGGATGCTGAAGGAAACCTGTAGGACTGTGGAGGAAGGACTGCCAGAGGTAGTGCTAGAGAAGAAGAAGACTTGGATTCTCAGGAAGATGGAAGCTGGAAGTTTGTGACCTCTGTCAGCAAGCAGAAATCTTCATCTCCACCTGCAATAGTTTTCCTGGAGAACAGATGTGAAGCCCTAGCAACAGAGGAGGAGGAGCACATTTTGTTGGTGGAGCAGACCAGACCTTGCATTCCCAAGGTTGTTAGGATCAAGACCACTGCCACCAAGAGGAAGTGATGGATGATGGTGGTTGGAGACTCTCTTCTGCAGAGAACAGAGACATCCATCTGCTGGCCTGACCTGTTGTCTTGGGAAGTCTGCTGCTTGCCCAGAGCCTGGATATGAGATGTCACGGAAGGATTACCGAGACTTATGGAAAGGAAGGATGGAGAGAGCAGAGTAAGGACCTTGGAGTTCAGAAAAGCCGGCTCTGGAAATATGTGACACTGTCTTCCCTTCTTTGCTCCCTGCTATGAACTGTCTTCTTTCGCAGCTTCAGATAGTGGTTACTCCAATTCTCCCCCCACCAGAAATTTGTGCAGCAACACTGCAGCAATAACCCGGATGTCCATAGACACTGAGGGCTGATCGTGAGGGTGATCTGCTCTAGTTGTTGTTCCATTAATCTTTTACAAGTCTCTGAGCTCTCCAAAATATGGGCTGCTTAAGTAAGTCTGTTCCTTCCTATTGTGCAAATGTCTATATCTGTTCCAGAACATTGTGTCTTGGAGATACATTTTTTAATCTGGAGAGGGAGACAGACAAATGTTTCATCCCTGTCTGAAGCATGTGCTCTGCTCCACCTCTGCAGCTCAGGCAGCATATGCATTTGCTGCCCCTTGTGCTGGGCCACTTCCAGGACTCCCCAGCAGTTGGTTTTTCAGTCTGTGAGGTAGAGTGCTCTGACCTGACTCTTTTGAAATACCAGCATCAGCTGCAGAATTCAGTAACCCTCCTTGTTTTCCTTAACTTCTGACTCCCCAGAGCCTCTCACAAACCCTTCCTCACTCTTCTTCCATTAGCCCTGGGTAAAGAATGGAGTCCAATTAATCTACCACAGCTGCCTGTAAACAGCTTATTAACAAAACCCCCGAAGATGGCGACGTTCCACTCTGAATGGGGAAATTATCACTCATCTGCTGCCGTGCTTCACCATGGAACAGTTAATGCAGAGGGATTTGGAGATTCTTTTCTTTTCACATTGAAAACATGTCTTCTTTGCCAAGTTCCATGTCCTGGTCACTGGACAAGAAAGAGCATCTTAATCTGCATCTTCACATGGCTCTTATCTAGCTAGAGATGTAAATTTTGTCACATTTGCCCTTAAACCACATATTTTTTTCTTTAGCTGAGGAAACTTGATTGTTCTTGTTCATGTGATTTCTAGTCTGCAGATAAGAAGAAATGCATGCGGGCCAGAGGGTTCCAGTTGTTCCACCCAAGCCTTCTTTCTTTTACTCATGTTCCTTCGGTTTTCTCCTAAAGGTCTTTTTCCTCCAGGTATTTCTTCTTCCCTTTTTATCCTCCCTGAAAACAAAGAGCCTGCTATTTGCGGAAGGCCCCAGCAAATAGGAGGGAAAAGCTGGCAAGAAATGAACAGGCTATGAGGACACCCCACACTTGCCTACATTCAGCTGTGCTCCATTCTCTTTTCTTTGTAGCCTTTTTCTTGCTTCTGTATCTTTCCTGTCCTTTAAGCCAGGCACTCAAGTTCATTATCACGTACAGTACATGCAGAGCCCACTTTCTCTGTGATAACTCCAGCAAGCATCTGAGAACGTAACAGTTTCTCAGTATGTTTTGCATAATGCTTTTTTCTTACATTTATAGGATTTTTTTATCCTGTTAAAGTTTTCAACCCCCAGCTTCCCAGAGCTGGGGTCTCTGGGCAGCTTTCCCATCCAATGGTCTTGGAATCAGGGCTCTGGAGAGGGCCTGATAGTAAATGCTTTGTAAGAAGGTGTAAAAGCTTAAGATGTAAAAGAATAGACATCTGGGAATAGAATAGATGGTATCAAGAATAGATATCCAGGAAAAGCCTTTGCCAAAAGGTAAGTTGATTTCTGTTTTCAGGCAACCACTTGTTCTTTTTGCCCTGATGCAGAAATGGCAAGGATATTTCACATAATTTCTGGACTTTTATAGCTACAATATCACTTGTACACTACTAAAGCAAGCTGATAACCCTTGTGAACATTTGTAATTACAAAAGTGACCATGGATGATACTATTTTTAGTGGGCACATCTACATGAGACACTAAATGTGCAGTAGAATAATTTTACTGTGCATTAATGTGGCATGGCAAAAGCTGTGCTATTATGCTAATGCACAGTAGAATTAGTCTACTGCACATTAGCATCACTTAAAAGGCATGCATCAGTGCTACTGTGCAGTAGTATTGGTTACTACACATTTAGTTAGTACCTATTATTACCTATTATAATAACCACAGTGCATTAATGCATGTGTAGATGTGCCCCATCAGGAGTATCTTATTTTAATTGGAATCAAACTGAGGCCTGGACTATACATGTTTTTTGACCAGTATAGTTATTTTGGTTAGGGGGGTGATTTTTTTTTTTAATTGAAATAATTATATTGGTACAGTCCTAGGATGGACAGTTATACCAGTATAAACGTATCTTATATAGTTTAATCACTTTCCTGTGAAACAATTCTGTCAACAGAAAGCACATTTATATCATTATAACCATGTCTACACATGGGGTCTGTATTGCTATAACAATACTGGCATAATTTAAGTGGCACAGATTTGACACTGAAGACAGGACTGAATTCCCTTATTTCAACTGCCTGGAGAAGCGCTGGCTCAGAGGTGACTCGGTGGCAGCCTGTAAGTACATAAGGGGTGTGCATCAGGAACTGGGGGAATGCCTGTTTACCAGACCACCCCAGGGGATGACAAGGTCCAACGGTCACAAACTCTCCAAGACTGTTTTAGGTTGGACATACGGAAAAACTTCTTTACTGTTTGAGACTCCCAGGCCTGGAATGGACTCTCCCCAGAGGTGGTGCAAGCATCTACTCTGGACATTTTAAAGAAAAGTTTGGATGCTTATCTTGCTGGGATCTTGCTGGGGTCTAGCTGACCACATGCCCCGTGGGCAGGGGGCTGGACTCGATGATCTTGTGAGGTCCCTTCCAGCCCTAATGTCTATGAAATCTATGAGCTCTATGAAACAATCTTGTGGCAGGAAGTTCCACAGGTTAAAGTGAGCAGGGGTTCCCTTTGCTCTGTTTTAAAGCATTACGCTTTCAGTTCATTGTGTGTCTTTTGTTCTTGTATTATAAGAGGATAAATAGGAACACAACTAATTATTGCTTGACTCAGCAGAGACAGTTTCACTTGGAGCTGATCTTTGCCAGCTTTAGGCTTAAGTTTGTTTTCAGCAGTCACTAAGTCTGACGAGAGGATACATACTTGGAATTGGCCATTGCTTAGTTTTATTTTTTATAATTTGTTCATTAGTTGGGAAGCAGCGAGGTCTTGTGGTCAGTGCTTTGGATGGGTCAGGACTCCTAAGGCTGTAGTTCAAGCCCCTACCATGATTTGAAGTGCAGGGACGCTGATACACAAGACAGAGGTGCTTTAATTAAAGCAGCTCAAAATAGTGGCTAGAGTGCTCTTAGAGCCACTCTAATTAAAGCACCGCCCCTCCCTTCACCCTCGGAGCACGTATAAAAGTGCCCCTAGGTTTGAATCCTGGCTCTGCCGCTTGTCTGCTTAGGCAAGTCACAAGCAGGCTCTGTTCTCCATACCTCTGCTTCTTCTCTCACGTCACTCGTGATGCATTTGTGCCTGACACAATAGGTCCCTAGTCTCATCTGGGGCCTCCAGACTCTCCTGCAGTACCTAGAATTAGAAACAATGAGGAGCAAATATGGCCGTTACTATCTAAAACAAGCAGACATAGTAAAGGTTAAAGAGTGACAGCACAGTCCTTCCTTTTTCTGTGCATATGCAGTCTTGTAGACCCATTGCAGCCCATTTGTATGGGAGTCTCCAACAGCAGCAAGGTGTGTCCCTTTGGAGGACAAAAGCACGTTTTTCTTTTATGACATGTTTTAGAATATTGGCAACTTGCTGGAATGTATTTGGGATCTTGCTGCTTCCTGTGAGGAAGGCAACATTATTTTGGAACAGTAGGGAATAAAAATAGAGCAGTCCCCAAAGGAGAAAAGCCTGCCATTTGGCACTCGTTGAAGAAGGGACAGGGGACGGGTACAGATCACTTGTTCTCTGCTGCCTCAGCTCATGCTCTCTACATGACACTGGGGTCAGGTACAGCCGCTGTCACTCAGACTTACAATCTTTAATGGGATTAATCAGCATGAATAAAGTATTGACGGTCAGTAGGTAGAATTTGTCTCTTAATTTCGGATTTAGTTCCTCCTTTTTACATCTGACTATATTTCCAGTGGGTCCAGGATGTTTCTAGGGAAGACATTTGGAAGTGCACTGCATTTTACATTTCATTTTGATGCAAAGTGATCAAGAATGCAGCTTATGATCAGAATAAAATATGCAGTATTTTATTATTGCTTCTCATTGCATTGTGTGACAGGTGATGGCATGAAGACTTGAATACCTGCTGGCATACCATTAAGCTGGAATGAGGAGGGCTTTAAAGAAAAGGCTGTTTGCCTTCTTTGCTATTCTGGATTTTAATAATCACCAGTTTATAAATTCCCCCTTCAGAGCTGAGCAGCTTGGAAAGCTTTCCAAGGAGCTGACAGAAGTGCTTTATAGGAGAAGCCCCTCTTTTCTCCTGGGGAATTATGACCCTATATGTCTTCATTTTACCTGACATTCCAATTTGCAGCTTCCATGCCACAAGAAATCCTTTGGATTTCAGTGTATTGATGAAACTTGGGATATGGCAAGTGTAACGGGAACAACTAAGCACAGCAGTACCCTACTTAGGCCTTTTTCTTTGTTAAGGCAAATAACTAGAGAAAGGGCAATTAAGGCCTCATTTCAGCAAGGTATGTACTAATAATGAGCAGTCCCATGCTTTCAGTGCTTAAGCCTGTTTTCTGTGTTCCTTTCTTTGACTGATTTGGCCACAGATAAAGCAATTAGAAAGCTGTATTGTTACTTGGACTCTGTGCCAGGACAAAGAAGTAAAAACTTGGCTTACACTTGAGCACAAACTACCAGGCCTTGGAGTCTTGGCATTAAAGTATAATCAAATTAAGTGTGCCTCTTTAATTTCTTCCCTAGGATGGCCAGCTGGGGAGTGGGCAGGGATGACCTGGAAAGGTGGAGGCTTTACCCACACATTTGCTGTCCAACACAGCTGCACCTCTTCAAGATTCAACTAATTTGCCACAAGGAGGGGTGTTAATGCATTTGCAGTGGGCAAATATCAGCAGCGCAGGTAAACCACCCTAGCAGTTTCAGCAGGAGCCAGTGTTAAGAGCAACAATTTCCCACCTTGCATTGTAGAGAAGTGTCTCCACGCTCTGTTAAACAAGAGTTGTGGTTGTGCTGGAACGGGGTAAAACCATTCCTAGAGAGGAACGGGCCTCCAAGGACTTTGAATCCACTCCTGTGCATTTTCAGGCAACCGTTTATTCAAACACTAGTTGTGCTTTGTGCACCAAGAGGCAGAGGGGAGGAGGGCTGTCCCTCTTCAAAAAGGCTGTGCTCCAAAGCCTGCTGGATTTTTTCATTTGCCCTCTCAGGCTCCCCCCACCCCAAACCCATCCCCCTGTCAAATCTGGGGACCTTCCAACTGTCCTTGGAAAGCGCGACCTTCACTGTTTTCAAATGTAACTCAGGAGTGCAAGTGTGTTACAGCCTGGCAGGGAAAAGCCTGGTGGAGATTGATCATTTGGTGCTAGGTGTCTTAACAAACTAGTTGGTTTCAGCTGGGGTCAAGCAAGGTTTACCTGTTAACTAACTTGCCTGATTGGCTATGGTCTCACATTTAAGGGAAGCTGTGAGGCAGCAAGAAGCAGACTGCTTGCTGTGCTTTGCCTGTACAACACAACCTTTTTTTCTTTCTGAAGCAGGTCCTTATGCCTGCATGCTGCTAGCCGTGGTATTCAGTTCCTGTCTGATTATTGATGTCTGGTGTGTTGGCTCTGTCCTCAGTTTGTGATTCTAGGCTAGTCCCTTGTTTCCTGTCTTTGGTCCATAAATTTTAGGTGATTGTGACTGGTCCTGACAGTTTGTGTCAAAATCTCAGCACTACCCCCTGGGTTGGACTGCTTATACCCAGTACTTGTCTACTTGGCACAATGCAGCAGTACCTGAATTACTTTCTGTACTAGAGACAGAATAGCCATGGTAGTGTGGTACTTAGTCCAAATAAAAAAAGACCTTACTTCTCAGTAAAGCTAAACACCCTAGGTGGGCTGCTGTGCTAGTGTTGGCTATACTGCTTCTAGCACCTGAGCTAGCTGGGTTCTCTGTTTCATAGTTAGTAGGGTCAGAAAGGACCTGAGCAGAACATCAAATCTGACCCCCTGCAATGGCAGGAAAGGATGCGGTGGTCAAACAACCCCAGCAAGGTGGTAATGTGTTATAGTGTTGACCTTGGGCAAAGGCTCTCAGCTAGGCCAAAATGCAAAATAGTGCTATAGTCCTCAAGCAGATTCAAAGCTATATTGCTGCTTGAAACTGTGTGTGTGTGTGTGTTTTGACGGTGACAAATGGACTAATGTAACATGCATGGGGGAACATGAGTCTTAACTAATGTCACAGTGGTGACAAGAAATCTCAAGCCATACCTGGTATTTCCTGATTGTTCTCTTGTGATGGATTTTTTTTTTTTTGGTCTTGTCTTGCTATGAAAATGGCAGGAGGTTTCATAGCACCAATGCTTCCCTGAAACTGGAAGGGTGGGGGAAAGGCTGCCAGATCTAGAGAGCATCTGTGTGTGCAAGCCTTTGTGCTACATCTGCTCCCTTCCCTTACACTTCTCCTCTTCCTCCCTCACAACACACGGACTCATTAGCAAATCGTTGATAGCCCAGCTTGTGCCCAAAGACTTTCCTCAAGATGGGGGTGTGAGATGGGGAACCAACACGTATTTCATTTCACTTCATTTGTGCCTATTTTCCCCATGTACCCAGTGAAGATGGTACTGTGGGGTTGTCTCCCTCCACCCCAGTCTGCAGCTATTTTGTATAAGGTTTTCCTGAGGGTTTCAGGGCACCTTCTGCCCATACATGCAGAGGGAAGAGTTTAGGTCTTTAGGGTACTATCCTTAAATTTTTGTGGTCTCTCTTGGTGGCCTCTGAAACAGCACAAAAACTGTTTAGTCTCAGCAGCATGTCTGTAATTGGGCATTGTACACTTGTGTGCATAAGTAAGCCTCTTACCTGGGAACTGCTGCGCCCAGATCATCTCCTTGCTTCTTGTAAATGGAAGAAAGCACGGTAGCTTCTAATCTGACCAACTCGAACTGAATGAAGTTTGGACAAACAGGCTAAGGACTAGCATATCCACATGCGAGTCTTCCTGGGAGAAGCTAACCCTAAATGCCATTTACTTCCTGGTGCTTCCCATGACATTTATACCATGACGCTTGTAAGTGGACCTCTGCCCTTCCTCAGAAGTGTGGAGTGAGTCAATGAACCACTAGGAGAGGTAACTTTTAATTGGGACCTATTTTCACTCCTTTTGACAGCTTTCCTGTCCAGAGTATCTGGCTCTGGTGCCCAGGCCAGTGCTGGGAGTGGCGTTCTTGGCTAAGAGCCCGCAGCTTGTGCTGCTAGCCAAAGGCTGGCCTTTTGCCTGTGCCAGTCATTGTGCTGTTTCCTTCCACTAACAAAGGCCTTTCTTTTTCTATTGGTGTCATTCCAGTATGCGCAGCACAACTCCCATGTGAGGGGAGGCTGTTTTTTAAACGGTTCTGACACAGCTGGTGACTGGTTTGGCCGTGCTCAGATGCACCCTATGCCTTGCTAAGTGGGCATGCCTCGGCTCCAAAAGCTGCAGGAAGCAACAAGCAGAACTCTTGCTGAAATTATTTCTACAGCAATTAGTGGCACTAATTTAATTCCCTTTAAAATGGGAATCTAGGTGATGCTAAAGTAATGTTTCTCCCTTTGCCCTTACAATAAAATCCACCCTTTCCTCAGATACTTTTATGACGAGATTGAAGTTGGTGCATTTTTCCTTTTGGCATCCTCTTACCATATAGACTCAATGGTGTTTCAGCCCTAGTATTTTAAAAAGTGCAGTGTGAGTTCATTAACTGCTCTGGACTACTGCTCCTATAACCTTTAAAGGGTGGGGGTGAGTTTTTTTTTTTTTAAAATGTCTGGGTAGTAATTAACTTGATCATACCAAGAGAACCCTGTGGCTTTATCTGCAACAACGTCCTCACTGGAAGCTGAATGATGGGGATGAAATATACATCCCCTTCATTGAGGAGATTGTATGTGATTCATGCCTATAGAGCCAAATGTCTGTCCTTGAAGACCAGAGGGAACAATGTTCTTGCCTATTCAACCAGGCTTAGCTGGTTTGTTTTCCTGTATGCACATGAGTACAGTAGCACAGACTGTGGTTAAATGGGGTTTTTACATGGGGCCTGTCTAGCCCTGTTGAATCTCTGCTACTCTCCTCTGCTGAAATATTCCCATGCTACACAATACCTCTTTCATGCTACTTGGCAAACCTGATTCCTGAACCAAGTTAGAGAAGAGGTGCTTCCTAAGGTCTGCTTGTAACAGAACTGAGGTGGCTGGATCAGAGCAATTGAGCTATATGGTACGTATGTACTCCTGTGACTGCAGCGGTGTAGCCACAGTACCATGGAGCACAGTGCAGGGTGCAAATCTCAGCTGAGAAACCCAGATGACTGGCAGGAAAGCCCAATTACCTGAGTCAGCTGGTTTAAAGCTAGCTTGGGCATAAGTTACTTTAGACTTCAGGGCCTGAATACAGCAACTACCTGGCAGCACCGTACCTAGACTCCTGGCAGCCTTTTAGTATTGGGGGCCCCACTTTGCCAGAGATAATGGTAATAATAATTTTTAAAAATTACCATTTTGGGGCCCCCTTTCTGTCCCAGCCCCGGGCACCTGCCCAGTTTACTCTGTCTGGCCCTGCTGGCTGGTTTGGGGGACCGGTGATGGCACCTAGGGCCATGTGCATACAAAACAAGGGGCATGTGTACACAACACTTTAAAGCAGGTTCAATGCTCTTGCACCTCTTTAATGGTGTTGGTGTTTGCATGCGTCGACACCATATTGCACAGTAATTCCAGCCGCTGTAGCAAATTCAGTGGCGTAATGCGCCTTAAGTGACTTGGGGCACAGCAAACTAAAACTCCAAGAGGCAGCTTAAGTTCGGGGGTGTGCATGACACTGGGATATAAAGGGTTCTAAATTGAAGCAGTGTTTTTAAGAACCCACCCACTGCTTCAATTTAGGGCCCCCATTTTGTCTACACATGCCCTAGCAGTGTAGCAATTGGAGCCATCTGAGGACTGCCTGCTCATATATGTTGGTGGTCAGTTCAGTTACCAATGAACCAGCACCGCATCCCAGGAGCTGCCAACACATCAGTGGAGAGAGCGGGGAAGGACTGGACAGAGACTGACCTACCTCTTCAGCTCTGGAAACAGCTTCTTCCAGTTTGGCGTGGGCTGAGGCAGATGTGCTGGCTCCCTGAATGAGCTCCATTTTCCAAGGCTGCCAAAATGGCAACTTCTAGCAGTTCTGAATGCACACAGAAAAGCTGAAACAAATAACATTGACATTACTGATTTTCTTGAGATATCAAGTGTTAGGTACCTTTGTTGCCATGGGAATGCTACAAAATAATTTAGCTGCTGTAGCTCCCCATGTTGTTACTCCGGCTGCCAAAACAAGTTCTGTGGGTGGGTTTTTTTTTTTTACATGTAGCATCATGTGATCATATCACCTTGCAGGCAAGAATCGCATTTTTTAACATCTCTGTTTGACTTAATTAGTAAGGTGCATAACGATACATTGGCTTGTGAACTTCCGAATGGCAGCATGTGGGGGGAAAACCATGCTCAGTGGATTAAAAAAAAAATTCTCTTAATTAAAGTTCCGATTGCTATGCTTTAGTGGGCATATATGTCCCTCAGCTATGCATCTGTGTCTAGGCCTGTTCTCACTGTTTATATCAATAGATAGATTGTTAGATGAACATCACAGGATGAGATGCACAGGAGCTGGATCTCTTTTATAAAGAAGTAATGTCAGATTCTTCTACAGTACAGGAATATTTTGTGCCTTGCAATACATTTGGCTTTTGCAACTGCAGGTCAGGCATTATTAGCTGTGTCCTTGAAACATACCTGAAGCATTTCAGATGTTCAGCCCTTGTTAGGGATCACTGCCTCTCCTTTCTGCTCCTTGGCCATAAATATATCTAAGCAGTCCTCTCTTCTGACACCAGATATTCTTTAAATGTTCAGCATTATTGACAGGAAAACTGGATTGGAAAAAATACAACCTTTCTCTTTTTAATCCCCTCACCCTGTCCTTGGCACCACTAGCAATTTTTAATGTAGAGCTGCATCCAGACTTCACATTTGACCCACAAAATGCCTTTGAAGCTGTGAAATGGTCAGATAGCATGTGCATTTCCCTTCTGTCTGCCCCGGTAGACTCCTAGCTGGGACTGCAAGCGTGATTGCCAAACTCATGCTGTAGAGGTCTTACTCATGATGTTTCTAGCCAGCCTTGAGCTGTGGTGCCAGAAGCACTGCAAAAAAGCCTGCCCATGTAAGATTGTTGGCCTTAATTTGTAAAGTCAGGGTTTGGATAGTTCAGACTGATATCCCAACCATTACACCAAATCCTTTGAGGTTCATTTGTCACAAAATTAAAAAATCTTGCAGGCAGCAGCCAATCAATTAGGCTAACACTGCAACTGCAACTGTTGTGGACTCTGTCTTGGAGTTGGTT
>NW_017728918.1:16123320-16138160 GCF_001723895.1 Crocodylus porosus | reverse complement strand
TGTTACAACTGCCCAAGGTTGAAAAGTGCTTTCTATCTCCTGTCATACCACCTCTGCAATCTTTGTAGGTCCTTTACTGAATGTATATGGTTAGCACCTCCTTCAGTGCTCTTGTGAAGCACTTTTGTCACTTCCTATAAACAGAAGAAACAGCAATGTAACAGAATTAATGCTACGTATTTTGCCTTGGGGCTAGACCCAAGAAGAACTGGTGCCTAAAGTTGTAGCTTAATTTATTTTGGACACTTGAATCCCAGATGGCAACCCTCCCCTGCTCAGCTGCTTCCTCCCCCTGGAGATGTCTCAGTTTTTGGCATTTAAAGTTACTTATGTGGCTAAATATCCAGCATGTGGGCAGCTGGAGACTCTTTGCCACCTCCTGTCTCGCAGTTCAGTCAAGCTTGGCCACAGAACACCCTCTAGTCATGGTCCGTGACCAAGTCCAGGGTACCACATCAGCCACCCCCTTTCCCTGGTCTCCTCTGCCCCTACAGGCACAATCTGGCCCTCCAGTGGAGCGAAAGAGGGAAATGAATCCCCCAAGATACAAGCACCAGTCCCAGTTCAAAGGAATGTCCTGCACAGGTTCCCTGCACCCCTTGGTGGCAGGCTCCACATAGAGAAACAAAAACCAAAACAGAAAATGCCCAGGGTGCTGAACTGGCTTCCTATGCAAGTGAAACAGAAGCAGCAATAGCATTCTGCTACTTTGACCCTGCAGAGCCAATGGGAAATATAAAATACAACAGCAGATCTGAAGAAAATTCCTGTTGCTAGCTAGAGGCCACCTCTGTCAAGGTGCAACCACACTGAGCTTGCAAGCAGAACGGAGAGGCGTGCGAAACGGATGATGTGATGTGGCAGTTTGCAGTAGCAGGGGCTGGACTTCAGGATGTTAATGCTACATATTTGCTCCCTGTCCTATGCCTTGATTGTAAATGAGATTTCCCTCCTCTTCCCTCCTCCTTCCCCCCCCCTGCCATCAACCTTGCCATTTTCTGGCTGAAATAATAATTGGAAAACACAATCATGGCAAAAAATAATATATATAAAAATATTATTAAAAATAATATATTAATATTATATTTTTCTCAGTAGAATAACAGCAGTAGCAACAACAAGAAAATCAGGTAAGAGTACATTAACTTGCCTGAAAATAAGACACTTTATTCTGTTTTTCTCCTTTAAAAGTTAAATCTAGATACATTTTGAAATAAAACGGTTGTTTAAAAAACATTCCACTCCTTTCTCTCTCTCTCTGTTTTGCCCCTCCTCCCTTTTTCTTCCCACTTTTGGCCAAACCTATTTTCAGCATTCAGTCCCAAGGTGTAATGAATCCTGTCTGAGAGCAGGGCAATAGAGTGGCTGACCTCTTGGTGTCCTTTCCAGGTCTGACACTGATTTTGGCTGACCTGAAATTGCATTTCTTAGCAATAAACCTAAAGCATTGGAATTCTGAAGGTTTTTTTTTTTAAGGTTGTGGTACAGTTACATCAGGGCAAAAAATGGATAATGCTAATATTACTTTTATAATTTCAGTGATGCCACCCTCTCCTAACGTGAGTGCTGTTACGTTATTAGAAATACTGGTATAATCTCTTGTGGTATAGGAAGTTTCCTGGTATAAGGCGTTTTTATGCTGCACTTGGACTATGGGTTATAACCATTTAGCTGGTTTAGCAGACGATCCAAACCCTAATGAAAGTAGTGAGGTGATTCTTAAGGCAGGCTGGAGCAGAATGATTTCCACCCCCAGTGAAGTGACTGGAGTGCTTTGGAAGGCACCCAAGCGCGCAGGAGTGGGAAAAGGTCGTCAGAGCTTGAACTACAACTGAAGTTTCACTGGGTCTCTGGGAAATGTATCTGCTGCTGCCATGGGTGCATAGTGACATGGATTCTTCAGAACTGGGGTGGTGGGGACAGGGAAGAGGGGGGGCAGCACAAAAAGCCTGGGCAACCAGGCAGAACAGAGGGCTGAGCTATTTAAAGCAGAGAGGCTGTGTCTTGTTCTTATGCCAAAGGTTTTATGAAGACAGTTGCCTGGAGAACACTCTCAAGTCAGCTTAGGCCAGTGGTTCTCAACCTTTTTGGACTCAAGGCCCCCACTACATAACTTTTTATGAATTGAGTGGCACCTGATTTCAGAAACTAACTTTATATAACAGTGGGTATGTCTACATGTTCGTTAATGCACCATAATTAGGTGTATTAAGTTTAGTACCTGCAATAACAAGTGCTAACTTAATGCACCATAATTGGTGCTACTGTGCAGTAGTGGTGGCACATGTTTTTTTGTGACATTAATACACAGTAGACCAATTCTGCTGCATGCTAGTGCATTAGTATGGCTTTTGCCTGCCGCACTAATGCACAGTAGTATTAGTCTACTGCTCATTTAGTGTCTTGTGTAGATGTGCCCAGTGCTTACTTCCTTACACGGGGGCTGGGCAGTAAGGATAAGGGATTGTGCAGGCAGGGAGAAGCCTGAGGCTGGCTTATCTGCTTATCTCCTTGCACCTCATGGCACCCTTGAAAGGATCTGGTGGCACCCCAGGATGTTTTAGTGGAATCACTGCCTTAGACCGTACATTTCAGGGCCTATTCCGTTACTTCTTTGTGAGCAGTAGTTCCTTCTCATACAATTAGCTTTGATTTCCACGAACTATCTGCATGAGAAATTACTCGCAGTTTTGCAGAGACCCTTGGTTTATAAATTTATTTTTTCCACTCTGCTTTCCCCAACCTTCATAACTGTAAAGTGGGCAGACCTCTAGCAAAAGTAATATTTTCATGCATCTATTTTCACTCGCTGTGGCTTTAGCTCCACACTTCTGACATTTTCAGTAAGATGATCACCTTGCAGACTCAGGCTCTAGGCATCGCAGAGTCATAGTACATAGGGTGTTAATGGACTAGCAGTTTGGTAAAGCTACATATCATGACCTGATTTTTTGTTATGCCAAGGCAGGAAGATACCTTCCCAAGATGCTCATGCATATACTGACTGTAGAAAGAAGCAGAAGTATCCAAGGGAAAGTCAGTGTTTTTTATTTATTTATTTAAAAAATTTTTGGAAAGGTTTCTTGCTGTATAAAAGCAAGGTTTGGCTTTGTTGTAGCAGCCCTTTCTCTAAGAACTTCCCCTTGGTTTTCTTTTTCTTTCATCTCTCCTGCTTGGAACTCTTTCCTCAGGGCAGCAGGCAAGAGCTCTTCCAGGATGCACCATGCAAGTCACGGGGTTGCTTCAGGCAGCCCACTCCCTTTCCTGTGCAGCTGGGTACAGTACATTAGTTCATGACACATCCAGGACCAGAGGCTGTACTAACAGACGTGCCCTTGGGCGCACATCTTGTATGTCAGCACTAAGCACAACAGCTCTTTGCTTCCAGCCTTGCATCATTGCCTAAAACTAAGCCCTATCTGCACTGGTATAATCTTTTGGGTTTTGCAGCTGAAGTTGTAATCAATTGAGAGCAGACCCTGTGTAGACTGGTGGTTCTGGATTTAGCTGGAGTTACTTTAACCTATTCCTCCCTCAATCTGAAATGTGTTCAGGCACGGGGTCGCTCTAGTTAATTAGATTTAAAAAAACTGATTTACATTAAACCGTTGCACCTTTCCCATGGAAATTAAATCTAAGTTACCGAGGAAATAGAAACGAAAAGAATCATCCGTTTCAAAGCCTGCCAAAGTCAACATCGGTCTTTCCACTGAGCCTTTAGATTGGGCCCAAATAGCCTATGTCTGCCTTGATTTAAATCTGAGGCAAGGCACCTATTGCCTTCAAGGAAACATTCCTTGTTCTGCAGTTGATGAGCACTGCACAAAACCCCTTTACAGGATGCAGTCCAGGTGGGTTTCTGGACCACCGGAAAACATGTATTAGTGTTATAGTATGTTCTTATTGGGCAGGGTCAGCAGTAATATGTGAAAGCTTTTCCATTTTGCAAGGCTCTGTACAACTATAAGAGAAGTCATGATCTCTACATTGAAGAGATGGTGCTTGAGCTCAGATCAACTGCTTTGAGTTGTCTGACACAAATATATGACTGTAAAATGGGCATCTAAAACCTCTGCTCATATCACTATTAGAGAGAAGCAAGTGTTCCTCCTCCAAAAACACCTCTTTCAATGAATCCCAGTTAATTTATATGGCTGAAATCATGTGTCACATTGTGCAAGTGTTGTCAAGGTAAATAATTTCATCCAGTGGAGAAGGTACCTGACTTTAAAACTTGCTTCATCTAAGTGAGCATATATGGGAATTCAGGATGTTTTTCAAGGACTTGATCAGTGGGAGTTCTGCCACTGATTGCAGAGGGCTCAGATTCAGACCCTTTATTCCCATCTCCTGTGATCTTAGATTGAAACACTTTGAGAGATTTTTTGTGAGCGAACACAGGAAGTGTGTGCTGAGTCAGACCTGTGTTCGCTTCATTCAGCCATGTTTACCACCCTATGCTTTAAAGCAGGGCATTCAAGTGGCAGCCCCTGGGCACCCACCAGGCTGCAGCTTTCCTATTGCTCTGGCTGCAGAAGCAACTGGGGCTTCATGCTCCTACTCCCTGGCCATGTCCACAAGAGCAGGGGTGTGCATTTGCAGCAGCACAAACAGTAGGGGCACCAATGGTGACACGGGGTGCATGTGCATCCCTCACTGCCAGTACTCCCCACTTAAGCTACGGGCAGGGGGGGCAAGCGGGAGTGCTGATGCCCACCCTGCGAGCACCGGTCAGGGTGGGGGTGCCTGGAGAAGCACTGCTGGGTGGGGGTGCCAGGAGAAGTGCTGCTGGCACTTCTGGGTGCCCTGCTTGTGCTTCCTGGTTGGTGAGAACAGCTGTGGGGGTTGCTGATTGGCTGCTGGGGGGGGCACGGGCCCCCCTAACACAAGAGGCATCAGTCATCCATGAGTGGCACAAATTTGTGGCCCTACTTTGTGCCACAGTACATGCTCATCCCCATATGCTTTGCAGCAGGATGCACTGTGCTGCTGCTCCATGTGCTGTAGGGGAGGCTGGCTGGGGGATAGGGTGCCTCAGCATGGGGCATGGGACTAGCTGGCAGGCAGCTCCCCTGCTGAGGCACCCTGTCCCCCAGCCAGGTGGGGAGCAGTACTGGCTGGGGTGCATTGTGTCTCAAAATGGGGGAACAGGCAGCCCTGGACTGGCTGCTCCCTTGTCTCCATGTGCCCGAGCATAGGGGGCTCTGCTGTGGAGCTGGCTGGGTCACACTGGGCATATCTCCTCATTTGCCTCTGTGCGTGCCTCTTTGGTGTGCTTTGTGCTGCTTTCCTTCCTTCCCCGCCCCCCCCCCCCTTTTTTTTTGCTACTGGAAAATCCTAGCACCAAATTTTGCCCCAGCACTGGAAATTAACAGCACCATGCATGGCTTAACACATGTATGGTTTATGGCACTGCAAAAAGGCTTGTGGCATCACAAACTGCATGTTGCTGTATCATAAACCACATGTGCCTGCACATCTGGATCTGGCCCCTCTGCCTTCCCCTTCCTGCCTTGGGGGCAGGGTAGTGCAGCATGGTGCAGCCTGCAGGGGAGTCCACAGCCCAGGGTGCCTTAGTAGCAGGGTGTATCAGGACAGCTTGTGGCCAGGAAGCTAAGGGTGAGCCTAGCTGGACATGGGAAGCGGTAGAGGGGCTGTTGTAGAGAGCAGTGGCAAGGTGAGCTGCACAGCGCAGCAAGGAGCAGCAGTAGGGGATGAAACCTACTCCTTCAAGCTGCCAGTGAAAGAGATCCCAAAACCTTCTTCTGTAGCTTTATGCAGATACTGAGCTACCCTTAGAGTTATTTCCCCCTAAGAGCAAACTTAAATCATCACCTTGACAGCAAATTAAGCTGGTTTCTTCTTGTCCTCCTCATAGCGCAGTGGGCACGCTGAATAACAGGCTGCAACCACCTTCGTAACACCCTTTTACATATGGGAAAATTCTTATCATGTCTTCTGTTTGGCTTGTCTTCTCTTTCCTAGACTAAACAAATCCAGTTCTTTCACCATTTCTTCACGGCTCTTTCAAACCTTTTAACGTTCTTGCTTCTGTCCTTCGGCCTCTGTCCAGTGTGCCTACCTTTTCCTTGAGGTGTGGTGTCCAAAACTAGATATGCTATTCTAGCTGAGGCCTCCCCAGCATGGACCAGTGAGGAAGACTTTCATTTTCATCCCAGCATGAAATGTGCCTCTCCTACAGTAGCACTGCTTTGACTCCTGTTCCACGTGTGATCCCACAACAGCTTCCCCAACACTTATTCCTTGTTTTGTATTTGTGCATTTGGTTTCCCATTCCAGAGTGGGAGGTTTTATGCTGATCAATAATGAATTAGCTTTGTTGGTTTCAGCCCATTTCTTCAATGTTCCTTTCTCCAGCATTAGATATTGTATCCCTTACCCCCCATGCTCAATAGCTATGGGTGCCTTTTTCCTCCAAGAATTTGCTATAACATAGCATCTGACCCAAGATGGACTTCATCTAAACTGTATTTCCCTGGTGTATCTCTGATGCTGTCATGTGTGATGGTCAAGAACCTTAATGAAGTCAAGTTATAATGCACCCATTGGCTCCTCTTAATCCAGAAGGCTAGTTATCCTGCCAGAGAAGGAAATTTAGATGGATTTGACATTCTTGTTCTTGACTAGAGGGCTGGATTAGATGATCTTGTGAGGTCTGTTCCAGCCCTACTTTCCTATGATCCTAAGTTTGTATGTTGGCCATCTCTAACAACTGTAGGTGCTTCTAAATTGATTGCACGAGTGTCTTCCTGGGAGTCATAGCTAGGCAGACAGCTCAGTAGCTTCCTCTCTACTCCCCACCCCTTTTAAAGATGACTCTTTGCTCATGTCCTGCTCTGAGACCTCCCTGTCATCTGAGTCCTGCCAGACAATCGCTGGTGGTTTAGAGATTACTTTGGCTACTTCCTAAAATACTAAGGTGAATTTTGTCAGGCCTTGCTGACTCAAAGATGCTTAACTCTATATTCTCCCATATAACCAACACCTTTTCTTTCCAAAACCAGCTGGGGAAAATTGGGGTGAGCATTATATGCAAGGAAAAGAGATCCCCATGGGGGTGGGGGAAGAGGTGAGCAGTGGCAGCATTATTACCATGGCTCTAATTGTCATGATTGGACCCTGGAGGACCCTTCCCCCCCTTGCTGTGTGCCAGGTCAGGCCAGTATGCAAGCTGGTTTGGCGCACACTGGCTCCAGAGCCACAAGCTGGGTCCAGCCTGGTGCACCAGGTCTGGGACCACATGTTGTCTCTGGAGCTGCATGCTGGGTCAGATCCAGCACATGGATCTGGAGTTAGTGTGTGGCTTTGGACGTGGCATATAGCGCTGGAGTCAGTGTGTGGTCTCTGAGCCAGTGTGCTGAGTTCAACCAAGCACATGACTCCAGAGCTAGCGCAGGGATAAGAGTTGGCTCATGACCTCCATCTGGTATGTCAGGTTGGTCTGTTGGCCCCATTTAGTGTGGGGCTGGGAGAATGCTTGGTTGCCTAGCTGTTGCCACTCACATCAATCAAAGGTCCTTTTTTCAGGGTCCCCTTCAAAATCAAGGTGTGTACTATATATGGTACCTAAATATTCATGCTTCAGGGCCTAAACTAGTTAAAGAAATATTGTATCCCTCCCAAAAGCACAAGACTGAGGAGTTCAGGTCTGCTACGTAATAGCATGTTTGAGGCGGGGCAAGTCATCTGTAAATTTGTGTTTTGGGTTCCTATGAATCTGGCTGATTAATAGTCCTAAACCCCAGAACTGTCTCAGGAGGCTAAATCAATGAACACCTGTAAAGCATCTGGGCATCTTTAAGAAGAAAGGCTATATATTTTTCTGAGAACTGAGAAGTTATCATATTTGCATATCACAGCCATTTTAAGACATCCCTATAAAAATATATTTTTGAGAAGCCCCCACCTCCCCCTTGCCCTGGTCCTTCCCCTTTTTTTCCTGAGGTTTGGGACTTGAAGGCTCTTTTGCAGTCTAAAGCAAAGAACATGGTTATTGGTACCAAAAAGCATGATTTAGTAAAACTATTACTCATTTCTATTTATACTGCGATGCTGGTCATAATCTTATCTTAGAGTGAATAGAGTCTAACAAATGCATATTTCTAAGTCAAACAAATTGAGGCAATAGTTGTGAGTGGGGAGAACCACTCTGTTCATTTTGATTAGACTTCATTGTACAGGGACCAGCACTAGGATAATTGCCTACACTTCACAGTAAGCAAAGCAACTGTTCAGTTCTCCACAATTTACTGTGATATCAGCAATGCTTATATTCAGGGGGCTAATCCTGAAGCTTTTATGGCCTGCATACAAGGAAAAATTATTCCAGGATGTGGTAAAGAGTTAAAGTAGTATGCACAAAGCCCTAGGAGTGTAGACAGGACCCTAGGAACCCTAACGCCCTGTGCACAAAACTGTAGGAAAGGATCAACATCCACATGCAGACCTATTCTGCAATTAAGGGTGCTGGCCATCGCTCCTGAGTAGATAAGCCCTATGTCTGGGCAGCCACCCAGCTATATTATAGTTCCTTTTATTTCTGCAGTTGTTGTTGACTGAAGATTTTCACACTGGAGATCTGTCCCTATTCCAGACATCAGTGTTTGGCAAGAGGTGCAGATCATTTGGTACAAACCTGTAACATAGAAAAGAGAAGCTGCAATTTATAGACTTGTAATAAAAAAGATAGACAGGAAGGGACCCTGAGAAGTCATCTAGTTCAATCCCCTGCCCAAGGCAGGTTCATTTCAGTCCAAACCACCCGACAAATGTTTGTTTGACTAGCACTTAAACTTCCAGGTAATCTGTTCCAATGCTTTGATATTAGAAAGGTCTAATAAGGTATTATTTCTTAACCAAGAGTTCTAGACTTTTGCATATCAGAAAGAATTTTCTAACTTAACCTAATCTCTTGTTGCAATTTAAGCCTGTTACCTCTTGTCTTATAGACATGGGGACCAATTGGTTGCCATCTTCTTTATAATGACCTTTGGATTCAAGGACTGTGTTTTCAAATCTCCTTTCAGCTGTCTTTTCTCTGGAGTATGAAATCCCAAGTCTTTCTGCCTTTTGTCATATATGTCAGGTTATCTAGACCTCTAATACTTTGTGGTACTTTTCCCCTAGTTTCTTGAATTTATCTACACCTTTTGTTGAAGTGTGTTGCCCAAAACTGAGCAGAGTCCTTCAAGTGAGGCCTCAACAGTGCTTAAAAGAGTGGGAAAAGTCACTTCCCATGACTTGCATGTGACATCCCTGTTCATACCCCTTAGGGTGCTACAGAGCTTGTGTTCATTCTAACACCCAGGTCCTTTTCTGAAGTACTGTAGCTTAGCCAGTCACTTCCCATTTTTATTTGTGCATTTGATTGCTCCTTCCAAGTTTAATTTGCACAATTCCAGATGTTCCTCACTCTAAGCAGGAGAAACCGCTTCAGTACAAATGACAGGTAACTGAGCTACATTAGGAGCTAATGCAGACATTGAGTATCAGGGGTCATCTCTTCTAAACAAGGGGTCTGATTAAACAGTTAAACAGGAAGGGGGCACCTTTAGTAGGTGATAACTATTAGGTGCATATTTACTGTGTCTCTTTCTTTATGTTAAGCCTGCAAATTAAAGCTGAGTACAGAAAAATGCAGACCTGAATACAGCTTGAGCTCACCAGACAGATTGTCAGCTGGTTAAACCATGTCAAAGCTTCCAGAACTTCAAGAGACAGAGCCCTATGGACAGTGCTCTGCATATCAAATAAAGTTTGGCATAGTCCACTTGACAAGGATCTTGTGTGCCAAAATGCCTCGGGGCTACATTAGACAACCCACAGGAAATGCTCTGTCATAGTAAAACTTCAAGCAAATGAGAGCGCTAATGATGAGAGCAGCTGGGAGGGAACACAGCGCAGACTTAATGGGGATGTTTTCCGTAAGTCCTTGCTGAATCATTGTACCCTAGGTGTACTCCTGCACAACAGCGGCTTTGGGAAAGGATTTCAGAGTCATGAAGAACCATGTGGGGAAACTTGATACTGCGCTTCCCAATGGTGTTATTTAAAGAAACAGAACAAAGCCTCAAGCCAATGAAGTCATTCACTGATCCATCATGTGAATATGATGAGTTGTCTTCTCTTGTGTTATTTTCGGCATCTGACATGATAAGAATATTTTCAGACTGCGCAGAGGCATTTTGCAGATGGGTGGCACTGATCTACATGTGATGGACTTGTCTACACAGGGAGGCTATTTCTGGAATGAGATGGGGTTAGCGTAGAGCACCAAACATATTGGGGAGTAATTTGCCATGTGGAAACTTGATTTCAGATTAAGAAAGCCCACATAGGGTGCTCTGAAGAATACAGCATGTGCTGCTATTGTAGCATAAGTGTTCTGCAGTAGCTGTGCTCATCAGCTCAACCACGCAGACAGTTCCTGATTCCTTTCTTCTTTCACTGCTTGTTGTTGGTAACGGGGCTGGGCAAAAACAGAATATGCACAACAGGGACTGGTCCGAAGCCCACAGAGGTCCTATTAAACTCAGCTGGTGTTAGGTCAGGCACAGATGATACTTTGTGCGCTGCACCACTTCTATTTAAACATGCAGAATAAACTTTTAGAAACCACCTTCCAGTAAATATCCTAGATCTGGACAGAGAGCTGCTTTTGAAACTAATCCTCTCTTTCACAGTTGCCCCGCTCCTCTTCCGATACTTTTGGCTAGTAGCTCAAAGCTGGAGTATTTGAAGGCTGCAGTTGTTCACTAAGCAACATCACTGAATAGCCAGCAAAGTGTCTTGTTTATCCTTTTTGCTTCTGTAGGGCCTTTTGGCCACACGCTAATACGTGCAAGATCATGGTGACGCCACTCCAGCCTCTTACTGTCCCCATCCATATCCATTGTGTGCCAGCCCCAAGATATTTCTGGCTAGCCTTAGTGCGAACTGTGAATTTTTGAGTCATGTTATTCTGTCGCAAGCAATCAGTGCATCTGGCAAAGCACACTCCCCACCCAGACAGCTACAAATATATAGACTGCTCTACTTGAGTGTGTACAGCTATGGGAAAACATTAGCTTAGTTTCTTTATCCTTGTTTCCCTGCTTCATCCCATCCAATCTGATCTCCTTAGAACAAAGATAGTATCCTGGGGTGGGCTGGCTCTTTAATGGGGATAAAATCAGTCTCACCTGGGCCCTATCAACAACTTTCCTTGGTGATGGGCCTTCCTATAGAAAGTGCAGCTTCTGTTAGAAGGCATCTGGCTAGCTCAGTGGCCTGCAGATGGCTGGAAAAATCTCTGGGAGATCCAGGAATAGCTACCTACACAGGGAGTGGGGTGGGTGGGTAGATGTGCTCTGTATTGGGTCAGAGAGACTAGCCAAGAAGAGGCCTTGGAAAAGGCCTGAAAATACAGTGAGGTGAAAAATGTTCTGGGGAAGTGAAGTGAAAGGTCTGAGTAGATAGCCTTTTGCTGCTCGTGACAGAGGCCCTGGGCTGAGCCCAGAATGGAGGAATGAAGAGTTTCGAAGGGAGCTGGTAGATTATAATGAGCCATGAAGTCAATTGACTGCTTCCAGACTGCTGATGCTGCCAGGCAGTTGGTTTTAAACTTTGGGGTCTGGGACAGACGTTGCATAAACCGGTTTGACCCAAATCAATTAAGTCTGATACTACATTCAACCAAGTTTATCCCAAACCAGTTTTGGCCATTTTCAAACAGGTTTATGTGCACTGAACATCTGTTCTGTTACAGGTTTAAATCGGTTACTAATCACGTAAATCGGTTTGTGTAATGTCTGTCTCTAGCTTGGGAGGACCAGGAATCAGAGGGGTGCAAGTGCACCAACGTGCTGCTTCCTGCCCCCAGAGCTGTCCCTGGCAGAAATGGGAAGTGCCACTCTTAGTGGCAGGCGGTGCCAAGGCAAACAGCTCCTCCTCAGTAGCTTTTCCACAATAACCCAGGAAACCTGTAGCAGCCCCAGTTCCCTTGACTGCCAGGCCAGTGTTTTATCACAAGAATGATTTCTTTTCTCTCATCACATCTTTAGTACTATGGTGAAGTGGCATCAGCTATTGGATTGGACACTGCTATTTGTGCATCTTCTGCATGAGCAAATGCATGAGGACTGGACTGATTCCAAAAACATGCTGAGCCCTGTGCAGTCCTGGCCTAGAGAAATCACCATGGCTGATGGATGAATAAGCAATCTCCTGCTTGCTGTGGGTCTTGGCTGCGCTCGTTCGGCCGCTCCCTCAAGTAGTCTGACAGAACTGGATCACTCCGACAAAAACGTTGCATGCAAGTGTCAGCGACTGGCACAATCATTGTCCCTTAGCTGGTGAGGAGGAGTTCAGAAACCTGAGCCCCGGAGGAGGGAGCAGACATGCCAGCAGCGTGGTTCCTCACGCAGACGCACCTTCTGCCTGCCACCTTCGGTGACATTCGACCCTTCCCCTTGAGATGACGCGCTCCTCCGCCACTTTGGCTTCCAGCTCTGTTGGATTCCATCTGCTGAAGCTTGAACCAAAGGGACTACATCTGCCAGCCCCCTTCTCCTCCCCTTGGGGGAGATCTGCTGCCCATGTGAATAGGGAAATCATGGTCTTGCCAGGCTTTTTGGCAAGGTCTAGAAATCTAGAAGGATTTGTCTTGCTGAGGTAAAAGCGCACCCACAATTCCTAAGCAATAAGATCACTCTGCACGGGGAGCGCCCACAGCCATCCCTGGCAGAGCGTAACGTCCACAGGAATGGTAATGAATTCTCCTGCCAGCTGCCCAGGACAGCAAACACTACCAGGACAGTGAGGGCATTTAGCAGGGTGTTAGACCCCTTGCATGTGCTGGACTTAGTTAGTGGGGTTAACCACTCATTTTGGGAAACGAATGTCTGGAACATGAATACAAATTACGAGCTCAAAGAAGCGAGGCAATTGAGCAGCTAAGATGGTAGCGATTCTGGTTAGTGAGTTTGGCAGAAACTTGTCAAAATACTGTTTAATTACTGTGGGTGCATCTACATGTGTATGTTAATGCGCATTAGTTTATTTAATATGCGTTAAAGTGTCACTAAAAATCTATGATTTTTAAATAATGCACATTAAAATAGGCTAATGCACATTAAGCATCACTTAAACCATGGGTACCTGTCATGAGCAGTGAGGCTGCTCTGACGCGCTGTAATTAGTGTGTTGGAGCAAACTCAATTAAGCTGATCTGCTGGAGTATGGCAGTTGCCATGCTCCACCAGGCTCCTGTGTATCGGCATCCCCATGCTTAAAAATGGTAGCAGGGGCATTTGAACTAAAGCCTGTCAAATGAGCTTTAGTTCAAGTGCCCCCATGGTCATTTTTAAGCATGGGGATCCTGATGCAGGAGACACTGTGGCACTTTGAGTGGCTTTCAGAGGTAATCTAATGAAAGCGCCATCTCCCCCACCTATGGAGCATGTGTTAAAGTGCCTGGAGGTACTAGATTTAATGCACATTAACTAACTAAGGCTTGTTAATGCATGTGTAGATGCACCCCACACTTCAGTAATGCCATGGAGTGTGGCAGACCTGTTTGAGGTACATTGTGTCTTGAAATGGATGCTCCTGAGTGCAAACTAATAAGCATGCCAGAGAGAGAGAGAATTTTTGGCATAAACCCAGTACCCCACGACAGTGTTTATGTTGCATGTGTTTTGCGACCTGGACTGCTATGGTTCATTTCAGCTTTCCTTCAAGTGGTCTTGATTCAGTAGAGCTGTGCATGCTCCTTGCATCTCAGCCCCTGCATCTGGAACTTGGGGATAACAAACTTGTCTTGAAACTTAGGTCTCTCAGGCTGGATTCACTGAGTTCCCTGCAGCTTATAGAGTCACTTCTCTGAGCAGCAGCTTCTTGCACCCACTCTGTATGGGTGCAAATATATACTCGGCAGCACTTTTTGCCTAGGGTAACTCAAAGCCCTTTCCAGTGAGAGTTAAGGATACTTTCATGTGTACTTCTCAGTGACAGCATATGGCAAGTTATATAGTGGCTTAGTGAAAATGAAATTTTAAAGCCATTGCAGTTTGAGTGTGATGCCTGTTCCTGGTTTTTCAGCAGCAATCCTGGACATTATTTTCTGGGGAAATAAAATCCCTACCTATTGCAAACCCTGCTATTATATGCTGTTATTAAGTTGTACTCAGGAGCTTTCTTTATGACAGCATTTACCCAAGTAGGGTACATGAAGATCTTCTAGAGGGCACATGAGAGAATGGAAGAGAAAGAAACATAAGAAAAAAGAAAACACTAAGGGCAGTTCCACAGAGTTTCTTAGCTTGTTAGAGAAGTTATTGAGTTTTTTCAGGGATGTGAAACATTATTTATTATCCATCTCATGGAATCAGGGGGTACACAGCAGTTCAGAAACTTAAAAAGGGCAAAATGACCCAAAAGTGTTTGAGAACGATGGCTGTCTGGGAATGTGACCTTGGCTAAGACTCTGTTCAAAGCACGTGACTGCTGTTAGTTTGTCAAACAAGGCTATTCTGTTGACTGGTGCAGAGACCTCTTACCATAGGGACTGGCCATGTTGCCTCTTGCGTTCCTTCTTAAATGGACTGGTTCTCTCAGACGGCAATACAATCTGAACCCGGTCCTCGGAGGACAGCGCTGAACACTGCTGCCGTGCCACTGAACAGGCCTTGACATCTCACTTATTAATGGAGCAGTATTCTGTCAGTATGGCCCGCTTATTCCATACTGATTTGCTCTGCTCGTTTTCCATTCCCTGCTACACACTTACCTGACTGAGTGCTCTCTAAGGTCACTTGTATACGACACGTGTTTAATTCTCC
>NW_017728918.1:16108570-16123090 GCF_001723895.1 Crocodylus porosus | reverse complement strand
CAGAGGGAAGCACTAGGGCCCTGCGGAGCTCAGGCAGGCAGGCTCGGTGGGAGGGGGGGAGGAATCAGGCTTGCCACTTTTTTTGATTTGTTTTGTTTTTTTCCCCCTTTTGTGGAGCCAGCCTTCCCAGGCTGCAGCCAGGCTGCCTGCATGGGCTGCCTACACAGCCCCTGAGCTGCATGGAGCCCAGTGCTTCCCTCTGCGGCTGTAGGTAGGAAACTAAAACTCCTCAGAGGTGTTTTACTTTGCTGCATCCCAAAGTCATTTAAGACGCATGACACCACTGAATGTGCTACAGCAGCTGGAATTGATGCATAATACACTGACAAATGTGCAAACAGCAATGCTATTAGAGTGGTACAAAAGGCATTTAACCCGCTTTAAAGTGTTGTCTACAAATGCCCTAAGTTCTGTTTGTCTAAGCCTGTCTCGTGAAAGAGATGCAGTCTGCAACTTTTCTTCATGCACTGTAACTGCTGTGGATTTGAGCGTATACAGGCATGACTCACTTCAGAACAGGGCCTGGGGGAAGAGTTATCGTTCTGAACATGTGCTCCATCTTTAAGGTTTTACAGCCTACTGGGACCAGGATTTGAAGATGAAGGGCATGTTAAAAAAATTGGGATGACAAAAAGCCTAAAATGTGAAAAAAACCCAAACCAAATGCCATGGAAACATCCTGCCTTTAGACAGATAGGACAGCTGCAAGAAAGAGAAAAGTGTAAATACCCATTTTTGGTAACTTTTGGTTTTGGTTACAAAAACAAACTTCCTTTCTCTGTACACTTGCTTCACAAAGGAGGTAATATTAATTGCACAGAGTGGATATAGAAACAAAATAACACTGCATTGGGAAAGTTATCTCACTTTTGACTTCTACAACAACAACAAAATGCATAAGTGCTTGGAGCCAGTAAAATAAATTTACCAGCAAGTGCAGAATTTTTTTGAAATATTAGAAGTTGTTGTGCTTGCCCTTGGAGTTCTTCAGCAAGTTTATTTGTCCTCATTAACATAACATGTGACAGCAGAGTAGGATGGAGAGGCTTATCTCTAATCAACGTCACTTTGAACAGTATATATTTTACTGATGAGGATCAGGCCCTCTTGTGTTCTTCTTTAAGGTCCCTTGACAGTCTCAACAGGGTAACGTAATATTTGCGATCACTTTAAATCCTAGTGTGAAGTAGCTTTAAAGGGGTGGTGTGGGCGTGGGATAGCCAGGCTTTTTTAGGTTATTTGGCGAAATAGCAGTACTGGAACAAATATTTCTGAATAGTTATTTTAGTACATATGTGCTTGGGGAGTGAATCATGCTGCATTAGAAAGACGCACACTTATTTCAGAGTAAGTGATGATGGAGGGAGTTGCTCTGTGTGTGGACGAGCCCTCTGCTTTCTGCCCTTCTCAGTGCCTGCTCATCTGTGTATTAGTGGGGAAGGGGCAGGAATGACTAGTACCTCGTGTGCCGCCTTACAAACTGGTGGATGCGATTTAGGGAAGTGGTTGGATTTTTGGTCACAAGAACACCAGTGGGAACAGGGTACAGCAGGCAGTTCCTCTTTCTTCCTGCCTCCCCAAAACCTTCAATTTAGGCTGAGGAAGGATTGGATCTTGGGTCCTGGTTTCCAGACAGATCTACAGGGTTTATTTTATGCAGTTGTAGGGAATACCTATGAATGGAGCTGACCTTCTCCTTTTCCCTACCACCTACAGCAAAGTAATCAGACAGTACGACATCTGGGTCACCATTGAGCTGGCTCCTTTCCAAACTAGTAACCTTGCCAGAAGGGGTCCATATAGCATTAGCAATTCTCTAAGCCACCCAGCTCCTCTCCATCAGTGAGCATTTTTATGGGATAGCTGAAGAACAGAGCAGAGATTCTTTAGGGACCTTTAAATATCAGGCTTGTAAGCTTAGGCATTAATACAAGTAGTTAATCCAAACCGTTGTTAATTAAATGCCCAAGTGATATAGTAGCTACTGGGCAGGACTCGAGCAGGATTTATGAATATAGGGCAAAAATAAGTTTGAGATGAGAGAATGGAGTGAGATGCATATATCTCTGTTGCCAGCAAGGAGAAAAGTTAATTCCATCCTAAAAACTACTGTGCAAGAAAGTGAAGGGCCTTCTTTGTGATGAAAAGCTAAACAGGCTGTGCTTTGTTGCCCAAAAACAAGGGAGGTTTGTTTGGGTTTTTTTTTTTAAGGCCTGGTTCAGAAACATGAACAAGTTACTGAGGGCTGTATTGTAGTCAAACTGTTCAAGGTAGATGGTGAGCGACCGTTTTATAGATGTGAAGGAAGCACTCCCTTCTTGTACCACTGTGGAGATGTGCGATTTTGTCCTTTAGTCCATGCTTTGTCATCTCTAGAAGTATATTTTGGTTTTAGAATGGCTTTATAAATCCTTTTAATTGTGGTTCACTACAGTTTGGCTCTTGCAATACTAGTCCCAGTTTGAAAGGCCCCAACAGACAGCCTAGTCTGGACTAATTGTATAGTTAGTATAGCCACGCTTGCCTGGGGGCTCCAGCTGGGAGCCCCACCTTAGCTAATGAGCCAGTTATCTGGCCACTGCTAAGATCTCCAGGTTGGCTTCTGGGGAGAGCAGCCTCCCAATTTAATTCCACTTGTGGATCCCCAGACCTATGACTTGGAAGGTAAAGCAGGAGTCTGTAGCTTCTTTCTAATTTTGATTGATGGTGACCGACCCTGGCAATGGAGAATGGACTACGGAGTTGAACGATGGAGTGGGGTTGGGCAGCAAATGGGAGTTTGCATGGGAGTCATTAGCAGCAGGAGAGGGCAAAAGAAGGTGGAGGATGGGAACCAGAGGTAAGAATGCAGGCCGCAGTGGATGGTATTTGACTGGTGGTATATGGACAAAGGCTAATAGCTAACACCCTCTTTACCAGGAACTGATTAAAGGACTGATGATAACAAAAGCAAAGTGAGAAAGTATGATTTTATGGAAGATGTTTTATTTAAGGCTCCTAAAGTGCTTCCGGAAGATTGAAGTACCCTGATTGCTTTTACAAATTGATTAACATGGGAGTTCATGTTCTATGATACTGAAGAATCAGGCCAATTTTGGGAGATGAGCAATAGCCCAGAGCTTAAACTTTTCAGTTCTTATCAGATGAAGCAGCATGAAGAAGAATGTTCTCACTATAAATACTCTCGGATTTAATAATGGCAGAAGACATTAAGTTATGGTTGGAAGGTCAAACCAAAGAGGTGATTTGGGTGAATAAAATTAGGGACAAATATGGGGTGTGGATTGAGTTGTGGCCAGCTACAGTGATTTTTTTTAAATATACACAGGAAAACCATTTGATTTGCAACCATGACATAGGTTGAGAGGTATGCCTCCATGCCTTCCAGCAGGCTGCCAGAGAAGGCTGAGCCCACTCAAGCATCTGGCCACCCCTGATTGGTCAATACAGCTCCTCTTCCCAGCCCTACCTGCCCCCCCCTCCCCCCAAGCAGCTGGCTGTCAGTGGGAACAGGGAGGAGAGTGAAGGCCCCTGCAATGCACTCCCCTCCACTCCCCAACCTGAGCCGGTACAGCTGGGGGAGCTTGCACAGTGGGTGACTTCCATTCCCTACCCTCCATGACCATGACAGCCAACCACTCGAGGGGCATGGGGGGGTTGGTATCAGGGACAGGAGCTGCACTGGCCACCCAGGTCAGGCAGCAAGGTAGGGAAAGCCCCTGCCATGCAGGCCCCCACCAGCTGTGCTGGCTCAGACTGGGGCTGGAGCCAGCTCCACACCCTTAACACCCAGCTGCCACTGACAGCTGTACTCGGCCGGAGCAGATGAGCACAGCTGAGGCTAGAATACCACCCTGCAAGAAGGGGTTGTGGCAGGGGCCTGGAAATGCAGCCTGGGATGCCAGGGGCCTGCAACTTAACTTGGGTCGGTACGGGATCTGGTACAGAAGGTCGATAAACCAGTCTAACCTAAATCACTTAAGTATGATATTACATCCATCCAGGTCCATCTTAGACTGGGTTCCATCACTTCCAAACTGGTTTATCTGAGCAAAACCTCTGTACTGTTTTGGGTTTAGACTGGGTTTTGGCCACTTATATCAGTTTGTGTAATGTCTGCACCTGGCCTGGCAGCCACCCCCTTTGCCCCTCTTCCCTTACAAGAGGGGAGTGGTGGCCCTCAGTGTAGAGCCCAGGCTGCCACTCTAAAATGTTGAGTGCCATTGACCTACTACTCACATCTATGCAGAAGTAGCTACATATGAAAGATATAGCTAGCTTGGATAGTCCTTTGATTTCTATGAGGTTATCACCCTCTGTCCTGTGTAAGGCAGGTTATTTATTCATTACACCGCATTATATCTAAATATTTCTCAGCCTCTGTCTAAAAATACGAACTGTAGCACCCACAAGCAATCTGTTCCTTGAAGAGTACCTTCTGTTAACATGAAACATTTTTCTTCTGTACAAAAATAAATATAACCTGGACCCCAAACCTAGGGACTAGCACCTCAGCTAAACAGAGGGACCCTTAAACCAGGAACTCATAGCAGTAGCGAGTGGCTGGACACATTTCAAGCCAATTTGAACATCCTGGACAGAGTTTGCTGTCCGTGTAAGCTGCTGTTGCATCTATGTTGACTTAATGGGGCTCAAAAGCATTTATAGCTAGGAGCTGGGTTCAAAGCTGCTTTTGGCTATTTGTAGAATTTTAAGTTCAAAACTTCACCTACTGTGAACTCTTCCCTAACCCAGGCCAGGACACTTCACTGGATTAACCTTGCGATCAGGGTGACAACTTTTTTGGCTAATGTCTAGCTTGCAAAATGTCATCCAAACTTGATTTGAAGATATCAAGACAGAGAGAATCTGCCACTGTCCTTGTTCTAGTAGCTACTCAACCTCGGTGTTAAAAATCTGTTTCTTATATTTACTAGAATTTGTCTGGCAGCTTTAGCTTGTCTGTTTTTCTCGGCTGGGTTAAAGTGACCTTTAATGCCTGATATTTTTTTCCCATGGAAGTTCCTACATGCTACAAGAAAATCATCTCCCAGTCTTTTTGGTAAGACAAACTGACCTGTAAGACTCCAGCCTTTCTAACAGTCTTTGTGGTTTGTTTCTACGTGGTTCCCACTTTCACTCTTTTCCACAGGTTGAGTGGTGGCAGTGTTAACTCCTGCAAGTGCCTGCAGGGGGTTTAAGATCATCACCACTCACTTTGCCACCAAGTTCCCAGCCCCTCAAGGAGCTTTTCAGGCCAGATAACATGCCTATAGGCTCGATCCAGTCCACATGCTGTATGTCTGACACTCCTGCTCTATAGAGCTGGCCTGTTCTCAGTGGTGGCAGATGACATGACAAGGAGCAATGGTCTCAAGTTCAGCAAGGGAAGTTTTAGGTTAGATATTAGGAAGAATTTTCTCTCCAGAAGGGTACTTAAACATTGGAACAGGTTACCCAAAGTGGTGGTGAGTAGACAAAGCCTTGACTGGGATGATCTAGCTGAGGCTGGTCTTGCTTTGAGCAGGGGGTTGGACCAGATGTGACCTCCTGAGGTCCCTTCCAACCCTAATTCTCTATGATTCAAACAAGCAGCACTGACTCCACTAGGGTTTCCACTGGGTCATCAGGAGGCACTCTTAGTAGTGTGGCTGTTTCCCCAATTTTTCCCCTTTCTATCTCAATTTCATCTCCCAAACGTATGAAATACTAATAACACTTCACTCATACAAGAACTGAAAGGAGGAGGCAGCAATATGCTGGCTCTTTTCCCTTTGCTTGATGGGTTTAGGAGTCTTCCATAATTCCTCCTACTCCTTTGCACCATACAGTAGAGATGGTCAGCTGTTTTCTGTGGGTAAGGATTGGGTTGGAGGTGGTCTTGCTTAGTGGTTAGATTGCTGGGGAAGGCAGGAGCTAGAATCCAAGTTACCAGACCTAAGGGGGAAGTCCAGAGACAGAGTTCAAGTTACTGGCCAAGTCAGGGTTCTGAAACTAAGATCAAATGACCAAATCCAAGGGCATTTTTACACATGCAAGCACCGCAGTGGTGGGTGCTTTGAAAAGTGCCCAGCACTGCAACACTTGCAGTTTTATAAGTGGCATAATGCACTTATATTAATATAATACAGAAGGTGCTTTAGTTTAAAAGCGCATCACCACCATTCTCTGCATGCTGACATGCATTTTCCAACTTGTGCACTGCACTGTCACGTGCAGTTGCATATCAGCTCGCGTGCGAGCCAGTGGATCTCTGACACATTGTGGGACCAAAAAGTGTGTGTGTAAATGCCCCAAGAGCGGAATCCAAGTTGTAGGCAGAGTCAAGGGTCAGAGACCAAGTTATCACATCCAATGGGAATTTCCAAAAAGCTGGAGTCCAAAATCAGGGTCAAGCACGGTCAAAAGATAGAGAACCAGGAGTACAGAATTCAGAGAGGCTTTTTCTTACAAAAGTACCACTCATTTGTCTTAACCTTCACATTCCTGTTTACCCTCTCCAACCCCCCTATCCCTTTAGGGCATATATTTCTATTCTCCCTTCCTCCTTTACTTTCCCTTACCTTAACTCAGGACCTTCATAAAATGACTAGGCCAATCTTGTTGTTAAGACTCTTTTCACCTCATTTTTACAGTGTACCTCTATGGCTATGCCCTGCTTGGTTTTCTGTTCACTCTCCCTGACTTTTCCCATGCTATTACAAGGATCTGCATCCTTGTAGAAAGTAAAACCAATCTTCATTTCACACATAAAAACATAAAATCACTTATAACACCTACAATATAAAATGTTTCCCAGCACACAATGTCAAAGCCTGTTATGTATAAAGTGTATAAAAACATTTAAATACAGTACGAAAAGACAACACTTTAAGATCCATAAAACATGTACTCAAAACACAACAGGTTAAAAAACCCCTCAGTCCTAGACTCTGGATGTGAATAAAATAGTTCAATCTCTTTCTGAATGTTTTCACTGCACCATCGTCACTGAAGTCTTTCCAGTTTTGGCTAACATAAAAACAGTTCATTCATTCCTAATGAGTAGGACTAATGGTAAACACAGTCCTTTACTGTAAAAGCAAGTCCCTTAAAATGAGCAGGTTTCTTAACTTCCAGAAACTCATTTTAAAACATAGTAAGAGCGTCCATAGGTAGTCTTCATCTGGCCTATTCAGGGTACGACCATATAAACCCATATCTTTTGATAGTGCCTGCACAGTCATTGTCACACAGATCAAGTGAAAGACCCTTTGTAGTCCCAAAAGATGTGGCCCGCTGTTTCCTCCACCCACACCTTTCTCTGGACACCATAGGGTTCTGCCCAGGCCCCATTTATATTGCAGTGACCTTGATATTAACCAGGCCATGCTTGGATCATTCAATATTGCCCCTCTCACCCCCTATATGCTGATATTGTGCTAGAACTCTTTACCAAGACAATTTATCTCTGATTGTAACATTTATATCATTCATGTATAGGGTACACCAGAGATCTTGCCTGCATACCTCTGGGGTACTTGTATCCCACTGATTACCCTGTCTCTGCTTAGCTTTTGTGCAAGTGGCTTCATTAGGCAAATAATGTTGGGGACAGGGACAGCCCTGTCCAGCCTTGGATAATGTCTTAAGAGCTTCACTTAAATGTCCGCTGGTTAAAAACCCTATTTTCAGTGTTTTTATATACCCCATATAAAAGCTCTATCCATCCAATGAACTTGTCAGAAACTGCCCCCCCATCTCCCCTAAAACCTTAAATACAAATGTGTACACCACCCTATCATAAGTTTTCCCTAAATCAAAATTCAAGGGCCACCCCCAGCTTCCTTGCTCTACAATAAAGAAGTGTGTCCTGTAGTGCTTATAACCTATCTATGGCTCCCACTCAGGCAGGGTCGTTTGTAGTTGGGGAGGTGAATTGAGGCGACCGTCCTGGGTGCCGCGTTTTGGGTGGCCCCACAGAGCTAGGCACAGTGGCTGCGGTGACTCTGCATCAACACCGCTTGCTTCACGTCCAGCCGCTCGCTATCTCACCCCCCTCCACTGCGGATGGTGATGGCAGTTTCTTTGGGTCTGGGACATATGGGATTGGGGCGGGGGCAGGGGCAGGCTAATTTGCCCCGGGCCCCGCACCCTGCTTGGGTCAGCTCTGGTATAGCACATGCATTATCTCCATGTCTAACCTGAGGAAGTGCATCCCTCATCCTTAAGACCAATAACTTTGTAAATAATTTATAATCTGTATTGAAAAGTGTTAGATCCAATTCTTTAAAGACTCTCCATTGCCCTTCTTGAACAATCAACAATAATGCTGCCAGTAAAATCTTTCCCCTCTAACCCCTTCTCTCAAATCTTTTCATGTACTTCCAACAAATCTGGCCCTAAGGGACTCCAGAGTCTTATGTATAATTCCACCAGCAGCCCATCCTTGCCTGCGGGCTTTCTCTTCTTAAACAGCTTATGGCAGTCTCCTAGGTCTTTTGGCATTTAGGCATCATCTCCTTCTCCATTCTCCAGGTGTCCCCTTCCCACACCTTCCTTTCTAGTTCACCCAATAACTTGTGAACCCTCCTTTCATCCACCTCCCTCTTCTGGTGTGAATCCTCACAAAGTCTTCTTGCCACCTCTAGTATCTCGAGTCCTGCTCTTCCATTTGGGCTCCTCCCTCCTATTGGATGGCCTTGCTCTCTCCTCTTACTGACTTTATCCTTCTTAAGAGAAGTATGGGGACCAGCCCTCATTTACCTTCATCCATGGGGCATGTGTTAAAAACATTTCTTGTGCCTTATTTAAAAAGCACACCTCCATGGCCCTCCTCACCTTTTCCATCTTGGTTTTCATGAGTTAACCCCTCCCCACTTCCTTTAAAAGCCATCAACGTTATCTTTTGTAACTTCTTAAAACCCTCCATCCTTCTGGCTGAAATACTTTCCAACTTTCCTCTTTACCATGAGCCACCACTCCTCCTTCATTTTAGAACATCTTTTCAGGGTGTTTCAGCCTGTGTACAAACTTTAGCAGCTCTTCCCAACTTCCAAAACTCATACATTCAGCTTCCATTCCCCTCCCCTCTTGTGGGGAGTCCATTTTGTTTGTAAAACCACACTCAACATCAAATGGGTAGCAAAAATGCTGGCAAATCTCTCTTAATCATGCCCAACACTGTGAAAATAAAAGTTTAACCCTTCTGCTGGGTACTGGTTGGCAGCAACAAGGGCCAGGCTCAAATTTCAGGGTACCCAATCAGTTTTCACTGTGCCTCCACCCAGAAATCTGGCTGGGGTGTCCCACTTAAACAAAACCCCCTCCTTGCAAGCAGTGTAAACACAAAAGGACAGATTCATTACAGAAAACAAAGGAAACACCAAATACAGTTCAAACACTTTTTAAACTACACGGTTTAAAGTCTCCTAGTTTGCATCCCTTTTGGGGAGACTCCACTCATGCCCAGGCAGTCTGAGTGGGGACCCACCCAAAGGGTTAGCTCTGGCAGCCTGCACCCCACTACCTGCTACTCAGCAACAGGCTGGACAGAGGGCCCACACCAGAGAGACTTATGAACTGTTCCTTGGGGTTTGCTGCACCTTGGGGAGCTGCTGGTGAGCATAGGTCCTTCTGCGATGCAAGGGGACCTTTGTTGCTCCTTGGGAAGCTGTAGGACATCGGTCTCTACTTCCATGTGGTGGCTTTGAGGGGTGACTTGTGGCTCCAAGTCAGCATACCACCCCACAAAAATTCCTAGTCCCAGTTCCAGAGCTCTGCTGGGGCAGAACGGCTGCAAAAGAAGTCAAGAAGAGCCAGGTCCATCTGTACCGAGCCTGGACTAAGCAACAGAAGAGGGCCAGAGCCTGGCCCTGGCTCATAACTTGTCAGGCTCCAACCCTGGTCAGTTTGCTCCAGGGATTAATACCCCCATGGTATTATCTCACTCAAGCCCCAGAAAAACCAAAAGAGGGCAAGGGCAAAAGAAGGGGAGAAAAGAGTCTCAAGCCCTGAGACAGACTTTCTCTCCCTTTTACCTGAGTCTTCACATAGCTTCAGCTGACTTTTCCAGTGAAGAGGTGGGAGGTCCCCACCCCCTCCATCGGGAGCCATTCACTCCAATTTGTGTTCAGCTCCCAGCCCTGCAGTGACCTGCTCCAGCTGCAGCTGGAAGACTCCTATATACCATGACATGACATCACCCCAAGTATCTAATCTGGGTTTGCTAGCCTTCTAGCCTTTCTTTCAACCAATTAATTTAAAACGGGGTGGGCAGTTATTTAGGGCCGAGGGCTTATGGAGGTTTGGCAAACTTGTGAGGGCCACATGAGTAGTCCTGCCCCTTGACAGGAGCCAGGGCCACGTGGCGGTGGAGCAGGCGCACAGGACAGGGAAGCAGTGAAAACTGCAGCAGGCAGAGGCTTCTGGTAGGGCGGGAGGGGGAGGGAGAGTGGAGTGGGTCCTTTGTTGCTGGCTCCCCCTGGGTCCTACTGTCCCTGTCTCCTGTCATCTTTGTCAGGCAGCCAGGAGCAGATAAATATTAATTTTCTAATTTTTTTAGGGGCCCCATGGGCCAGATAGAATGGCATGGTGGGCTGAATCCAGCCCACGGGCTATAGTTTGCCTGCCCCTGATTTAAAAGAACACTGCCCAGTCTATCCAATCAGGCTAGGGATCTGGTTTTACATGACTGAACCGGGGTGGGTGGGGGCATATGCATTAAAAACTTCAGGCTATGAGTCTCTCACTACTACCATCATTTAGACACCAAGGAGGACAAGAGAGAGAAGCTGGGCTCCTCTTTCAAATCTCCTTTATATGTTTTAGCTTGCTTTGTTTCCTTCTTTTTGGATTTTTTCCTTTGGTTAAGAGGCATCTATATTTCTCCCACCTCTTCCTCCTCCTCCTCTTTATCTATTGTCTTTTGCCTCCGCTTTATCTTCTTCCCTTATTCCAGGTTCCTGCCTTCTTCCCTTTTCTTCACCTCCTTGTATATCACCATTTCCCCCTGTTATCTCTTCCTCCTCTTTCAGGCCACTTTCCTATGGCATCCCCTGTATCACTTCAGTTTCCTTCTCTGCCTCTTACCCTCTTTTCTCCTCTTCTCCTGTCTCTTTCTGCACACAGTGTTCTCTGTTGTTTCTTTGCGCTCCCCCTGGGGTCCAGACTTCTTTTGGAAAGGACTTGATGCATGTCCTAAAGATATGCCCTTCCTCCCTGCATAAGTTACACCTGCGGGCTGCTTTGCAGTTGTTAGTGATGTGCCCTGTCTCCCCACGCTTAAAGCAAACCACCTCTATGCAATTAGGTACCTGGTACCCCTCCACCCACAATTCACAGGCTGTCCAAAATAGATAACGAGCTCCCAGTGTATCCCTAATGTAATCACCAGGGGTAGGGTGGGAGTGGAATTTATAGGTGTATATCATAAACCTGATTGTGTTGCATGATCCTCCATCAATCAATATAAGGATTGTATGTATCCTAGTGGTCTAATTATCACAACCCAAATGTGAAAGATTTGCAACCACTGGATTTGGAATGAGAGCCAAGCCCAGGGTCAGTCATAGCAGTTACTCCAACAACCAATGAATTCTGGGAGATCATAAAATGCTTGTTGTGAATGAAAAGCAATCAAATTATGGCTAATTATTCCAGCTCTGCTCAGGTTTACCATGATACGTACACTGTTCCCACTCATATTGAGTGTATTTTTTTCCTGCTCATTCATAAGCGTTTATGACTGCTTGGATCTAATTGAAAGCATGAATGTCTCCAGCTAGCTGAATCAGCCAGCCACGGTCTAAGTTTCACAAAGAGAGGGTTGTAGCTGAGACTTTTACGGTTCAGCTCCTAGCAGTGTGGGTAGGGCAAGGCTTCCATTTGGCTCACCTGATAGTGCTGCTGATTCAAGTCTGGGCTGCGGCATGGCGTGCAGAACGGACACGTGGCACACCCAGCCATCGGAAGCCCTGGAAATTGGTTAATTCCGCTCCAGCGTCTGGCCTCCATCTGGCAAACACAACACAGGGTGCTGCTAACACCTGGGTAAAGTACAGGAGAACCACCCTGCACATTCCTATGGGCCCTCACAAACCTCAGGAAAACACTCCAGCCCTCTCAGTCTTCAAAACACGTCTGCTTGCATCAACTGGCCCATTGTGCGGGCTCTGCTGTCAGGCACGCCTGGTAACTCGCTGTGACTGCTTCTGTGGTGGGAGAGAGCCAAGGGCTGTTCAGCTGTACAAGTACAAGGCACAGACAGATTCAGTCAACTCAGCAGAAAATACACTGGAAAGGAGAATGCCGTGTCTAGGAGGAGGATATCACATGGGATGGTGGTGGATTTTCATTAGAAGGTGGTGCACTGGATCAGACCCAGCTCGGGAAATTGGTATGTGCAAATTGTTTCTAGCTCCTGGCTGGTCCTTAATGCTGTCAAGTCTAGGTGGACTGACCTAGTGAATTGCTTTGTAGTATCTAGCAAATGTGAGTACCACAACTGGCACAGCATTGGAAGCTCAGTAGTAAGAACATGAACCAGGAAAAAAGTAAGAAAGAACTTCTCTAAAAGTTGCCTCTTGAGGAAGTGGCTGCAGGTCTGGCTTGCTGGGCAGGATGGGAAATGTTTCTGCAGACACCGCTGTGTTCTGGTTTCATGTGAAGTCTGTCCGTGCATTCATCACCTAGAGATCTTAATCCAGCACCTTTAGCAAACACTGCCGGCTTGGCTTTCAAAAGGACACAGTCCCCATTATATTAAGTTGAAAATTTACCACTCCTGAATAATAAAAATACCCCTTTATTATTAATCATTTGCATGCGATTTTGAAAGAAAACTGTCCTGTTACACTGAGAATCCATTGCTTTTCATCTAATCTGGTCAGAGCAGAAAATGGAAGGCACTCATTTGAAACACCTAACGTCGGCCTGCTTTGTAGCCTTGAAGCACGCAGTCACTAATGACATGGCCCAAGTTCAGATCTCCTTTTTGCTTCTTTCTATCACTGAGGCATTCAGGTAACAGGGCAGAGTGTTTCCAATATACAGTGTGTTGTATACTTTTGAAATAATCCTTGTACAATGGAAAAGTAACATTCGCAGTTTTCATGCTCTGTTTAGCTCAGAGGCAGGCAATTACTTTGTGTGGAGGATCACTTACCACGTTTTGCCAAGCCATCAAGGGCCTTGTGGGTAGCCCTGCCCTTTGACAGGTGCCCCATCCCCTAGTCATCACCTTAGGACCAGAAGTCCAGCTGTCTAACCCCTGGCCAGGAGTCCTTCCCACTGCCCCTGGAAGTACTCCTTTCAGCAAGGAGTTTTGTCATCTCTGAACCAAAAAAATTATATTCTAAAAATCATATTGTATTCTAAAAATCAACCATGTACTACATTAATTTAATTAATTTCATTAAAAAAAATATTTTTGTCCTGCTTCGCATGTGTTTGTGTAGCGTATATAGAGTATTATAGCTTAAAATTAAGTCTTACTGTTTTATATTGTGTGGATATGCGGGTAGGAAGGTGGGTATAGGTTTGAGGGCATGTGGAGTGTGTGTGTGTGCACATGTGGGATTTGTGGGGGGGTGAATAGGTGTGGGGGGTGAGTGGATATGGGTTTTGTGTGGGGCTGTGAGTGTGTGGGGGGAGGGTGGCTGGGGAGGTTATGTCTTGCATGGAGGGAGAGGGTTTTCCCACAGCCCCTCCCCTCCTGCATGGCAGGCAGAGTCCCTGCCAGCACTCCTGCAAGCCCAGCTTCTATGCTCCTGCTGCTCTTGGCCCTGGGGCACTGATGTGGGCCCCATGCTCCTGCTCACTGCCACTTGCCCCCTGTCTGCCACTGCTGCCCTTCTCCTGCTGCTTCCCCTCCCTCCACCCCCAGCTCCAGCACCGCATCCGAACTGCTCTTGCAGTCCCGGCATGGCAGCTGGGAACCACGGGGTGCTGGAGCACCGCAGGCTTGGGGGGGGAGCAGGGAAATGGCTGCGGCAGGCAGGGGGAGAGGGCAGCGAGCAGGCACGCAGAATGCAGCAACTGCCAGGCAGGGCATGCAGGGCCTGTGCTGGTGCACTGGGGCCAGCACTGTTGGGGACCAGAGCAGGGCTGGGCTGCCAGGAGCTCTATGGAGCTGAGCTGGCTCCCCCCTCTCTCTGCTTGAGCAGCACAGCCCAGCTCCATATAGCCCCTGACAGCCCAGCTCCATATAGCCCCTGTGCTCCTGCTGCTCTCCTTTGGGCTCTGCTGGTGCTGGTCCTGGTGCATATGCCCAGCACTTGAACAATTTCCCCTCTATGCCTTGCTTCCACTATATAAATTTTTGCTGAACTAGTATTTTCTAATAGCTTCTCAGGAACAGGGGAAATATAAGGCTAGAATAAATAACAAGTAACATGTGAAGCTGAACCCATGTTATGCAGCAGGCAGGTCACATGGGACATTTGTACATGACAGGGGTTTAATTCTCCCTAAATTGAAGCTGCATTTTTTTAAACAGCACATGCCCTCCATTCCTGCCCACTTGCTGCTGCTTTCCCTGGC
>NW_017728918.1:16097373-16108451 GCF_001723895.1 Crocodylus porosus | reverse complement strand
TGGGCTCGGGGTAGGGGGAGAACTGGGGAGAGGGAGGGGGGCCAGGCCAGACTTGCTGCTGCAGCTGTTTAGATCTGCCGCTGGCTTCCCCTGGGTCCTACTGCCCCTGTCTCCTTTCATCTTTGACAGGCAGCCAGGGGCAGATAAATATTTGTTTTCTAAATTTTTCAGGGGCCCTGTGGGCCAGATAGAATAATCTGGGGGGCCAGATCCAACCCATGGGCCATATTTCACCTACCCCTGGTTTAGCCTTTGAAAGACTTTGGAAGATCTAAACTCCAAAAGATTTGTAAAACCTGTCCCCCTTTTCCTCCATTATTGCACTTGTCCATCCCACAGCTCCTTATAGTAAACATTTAGTATGGTCTTTTTTTCCAGTGGCTAAAACCCAGGGGCAACTGTAGACAATACTTTAAAGCAGGTGTAAAGCAAGTTAAATGCCTTTTGCACTGCATTAATGGCATTGCTGTTTGCACATTCGGCAGCATATTGCACATTAATTCCAGCCACTGTAGCACATTCGGCGGCATAATGCACCTTAAATGACTTTGGGATGCAGCAAATGCCTTCGAGGTGCTGCAAAGTAAAACACTTCTGAAGAGTTTTAGTTTCCTACCCTACAGCCGTGTAGGGAAGCACTGGGCTCTGTGTGGCTCAGGGACTGTGCAGGCAGACAGTGTAGGCAGCCCAGCAGCAACCTGGGAAGGCAGGCTCCACAGAAGGGGAAAAAAAAAACAAAACAGCAAGCCTGATCCTTCTCCTCGCCCTGAGTCTGCCTGAGCTGTGCAGGGGCCCAGTGCTTCCCTCCACGGCAGCGGTGTCCCCCGGGACTGCCCAAGCCAGGTGCCTGTAGGCGGGTGCTGCCTGGAGGGGGGGACGGCATCGCTGCCATGGAGGGAAGCACCAGCCTCCTCCCTCCCCTGCAGCGCAGGGACCGCTCTGCCTGCCAGCAGCTTGCTCTCCCCTCCCTGCTGCTGGAGAGGCAGGTAAGGACTGGGCTGCGACATGGGTGTACACAACACGGGTGTTTACTTTGCCCTAAATTGAAGCAGTGTTTTTAAAAAAATGCAGCTTCAATTTAGGGAGAATTAAACCCCTGTCATGTACAAATGTCCCATGTGACCTGCCTGCTGCATAACATGGGTTCAGCTTCACATGTTACTTGTTATTTATTCTAGCCTTATATTTCCCCTGTTCCTGAGAAGCTATTAGAAAATACTAGTTCAGCAAAAATTTATATAGTGGAAGCAAGGCATAGAGGGGAAATTGTTCAAGTGCTGGAAAGAAGGGAGGTTGATTACTTGGAGAGGTGACCCAGTTCTCTGTAGTAAATATAGTGCTAAGTAAGATGAAAAAATGAGGTAGAGCCTTAAGTAGACACGATAAAAATAAACTCATTAAACACGATGATTGCAGCTGCTCTACATGTATCCAGTTTGTATCTGTGCTGTTTGGTTGTGCTGTCTGAAGGGTGCATGACCTCATGTTTTAGGACTGAATATCCCCTGTTTTTCTATAATGCCAAAAAGATGGGGTAGGGGATAGGGAGAGAGCATTAGCAAAGAAACCAGCAATTACAAACTGATTAACAGCCTTCAGTTCCTATGCAGAAACCTGAAGAGGCAGAAATGCATAAAGGGAACGTTAATCAAAAGGAACTTGGTTCGATGAAGGAGGCCTACTCTGAAACTCCCGCGGTCGCCTCTTGTTTCAATTGTGAGCGCTTCCTTCCTCACTGTGATGGAAGCTGCATTGAGGACCACCTGGAAGTTCTCTATACCCCAGTTTGAGAGCTGCTTCTGCCGAAAATGTATTGAACCATTGAAATTGGAAAGGGCGAGGAGCTATTCAGTTGCTAAGAGCCTGTTCCAAAGCCTGTTGGGGTCAATTGAAAAACACTCATTAGCTTCAATGGGTTGAGGTTCAAGCCCTTTTTCCGTCTCTCGGCTAGTGGAGGATTGTGCCTTCCACTATGTTACATGTTTTGTCCCATTGTAAATGATTCAAGCATTGGGACCTCCACGAATGCTTCAGGGTAATATTTCCATGGGCGAATAAGCAGTAGTGACTCATGCGATTTGCGCTAGCGATCCTTCCTGGCCAGCATAAACTCTGCCCCTCTTGAGAGCGTGCTGATGCTACGAGCTGCTCCGTCTTACCTTGGTCGCATCTCTAGACAAGCACAGCTCAGCCTTGTGACAGCCAGCACCAGGGAGTGTTGCGGTAAACATCTGAGAACGGCTAAAGTCTGGTCTAAAGATTAAGAGAAATTGTTTTTCAAGATTGCATAACGTGCTAGTTTTTTGGCTTTTTTTTTAAAGCTACATTAGTTGCTCGTCTTGCCCCATTTTTGAGGATGAGCTGGGTTGTTCTTTTTCCTCTTTCTCATCCGCCAGCATTTTCTCTTTAAATGTGCAGCATATAGAGGAAAGGAGCAGGCTCTTTAACAACTTGCATATGAACAACACACACCCAGGATTCAAATCAGATTGTATGCCACGGGTCATCAAGGGAGTTAGATGTATAAAGCTGTTGCTAGAGACTGTACAGTTCAATGTAATTTTTAACTACTCCATTCACTGCGTGCTCTTTGCAAGAGGATGCTCATGTTTGTCTATGTGACAAATAATTAAAGGCCTGAATTGCTGCTCTATTAGGAAGGTATTGAACTTTATCTGACCTTTTCAATTGCGACTAAAGTCAGCAGAGATGCTGGCTGCATCCTCCCCTTCACGGCTCTCGTTGTTGGAAAGAAGAATTAATGATATTCTCACTGCTGATAGCACATAAAAGTTGGTACTTTTTTGACTGTTTCAAGAGGGATTTGCCATTCCCCGCCCCCCCCGAAAATTAATCTGCAATTCCTAAAAAGGGAGGTTTAAGTTACAGAAAGTATATACAAAAAATACAACCCAAGCATGTATTTAAAATGAACCGAACTTCAAAAAATGACTAGACCTGGTATTTAGTATAATTTCCTCGCCAGTGAAGTTCATAAACAAAGACAGTCTGTTGAATCAGCCAGTTTAAAGGTCTCAAGATCAGTGCACATTTATATAGCTGTAGACTCACACAGAAGGCTCTCTGGAAGCTTAAAAGAAGGCTTTCAGCTACAGATACACACATGCATTTCCAGTGCAAGGCAGAGCTGCTGGCACAGTTGTGTCTTACAGAGTTATGTGATCAATTATGGGCCTGGTACTTTCTCAGCAGGACTAATTAGACGGGGCAGACTGCTGCACTATGTTGTAATACTACTTCTGACTGGTGTGTGGGCTAGCTTGGCTATAGCCTGGTGCTTTCTAGACATCGCCTTAGTGTTTTTTCCCCTACTTTTCAACCCCTTCTCTTTTCTTTAAGCCCCCCACCCTCTTCTGTTCTGTAATTCTTGTATTCTACTCCCTTGCCATGGCTCTCTATGTTACAGCTGTGTTTTCATGGACAGCTTTCCGAAGTTTTTGGGTGCCTGAAGATGTGGAGAGGTGTCCACTGTGGTTTCCTTCCCACCTCCCATCTGAAAATGCAGATTTGTCTCTTAGGTGACTCCAGTTTGGGTATCGCAACATCTAAAATAGGTGCCTGGCCTCTGAGAAGCAAAGTCAGGCAGGTAGGCTTTAATGAAGGGCAAGTTAGGACTTCAGCAGGGCTATTTAGAGAAACTGGACACTGAGGGCCAGAGCCTGTTCCACCTATTGAGGCATCCATGTGTGACCTCTTCCCCCCCTGCTTGAACCTCTGAAAGACAGTGAATGCAAAAATCATGTGGGACCTTCTCCCGCCTGATGGCTTTTGTGATTCATCCTTGAGGTGAAGATGATGGCATATGACAAAAGTAGGTGTGTTAATAATTTTTCAGGGACTTGAGCAAGGTGGAATACAATTTTATTTAGGAGCCGAAGAGGTAGTACAGGATCAGGCCCTAAGATGGGTGGTTCCTAGATGCAGCCATAAATACTGAGCAGGGTCTAAGTGCTTGACTCAGAGCTGCACATTACTCATCTCTGGCTACGTGGGATACGAAACCTGACACCTTTCTCAGAGGCGGGGGCCTGACTGCCAAAAAAGCTTAGTGTTTTCAAGACCTGGCTGCTGGCAGTGGTGCTGCTGCTGCCCACCTTTCTCCTAATAGTTTGAACACTCACTTAAGAAATGAGAGACCTAACTTTGATGACAGCAAATTCAAAACCACGTCTCTCAATTTCTAGAGGAGTTTAAAAGATTGCAGTCTCCATCACTCCTCCTGAAGCTGGGCCACTAGGCACAAAAATATGAGACCGGGGGGATCAGAAATGAGAAAGTAAGAGGGGGCCTGACTCTATTGTTTAGTGGTTGGGGGGAGACTTGAGTTCTGGTCCCTGGGTTTTAGATTAGAAGGCATCGACCCTGCATGTACCCTGGGACTGTTCCTGCCACAACAGAGCCTCAGCAAAATCCACATATAACATACACAGACCTCATCTGTCAGTGTCTGTTTATGAATATGGAAACTTGATCCAAGTTCGGGTGTGAAATATTTTTACATTACTCAATAATTACTCAGAGTTTTTTAAAAAATTGCATTTATATCAGCCATACTTTTTATGCTGCAATATGCTCTAGTCCAGAGCTGTCCAACTTTGAAGCCCTTGGGAGCCACACCAGGTGCATTGTGTGGATGCCGCCCCCCGCCCTCCGCTGCGCTGTGTATCCCCTGGGGATGCCTCCTTCCAGCAGCTGTGCTACACAGGTGTGTGATCGGTATCCATTGCTGCATTGCAGAGGTATGCTCCCCCAAGCCCCCATTCAGTCCATTTGTGACCTCCCTCTGACTGCTTCAGCTTGGCTCCAGCTTGCCTTCAGCTGCCTGTGCTGCAGCATTGCCCTGCCCCGTGGGGTGAGGGCAGGACATGGCAGCCAAAGGAGGGAGGATGAAGCCTGGAGACCCTGGCTACTGCTAAAGCCTGCGTGATAGGTGAAGAAGCACTTGGGAGAGAGCCCAAGGGCTGCACGCTTACCACACATGGACAGGACTTGGTCTGCCCTCCTCTACTTATATCTAACCAGCACTTGTAGTGCTTTGGGCTCCTTGACGAAGTGCCTTCATTCTCCTCCCAATCCTGTCCTACATTAATACCTATAGGTTTCTTTTTATAGCCCTGCTTTAGCCCTTCTTACAACCCTGTTCTAGTCAAATCAAGACTTTACTGAATCTGGGGCTGATTAAGTGCATAGGAAAGGTAAAATAAGAGGTCTTTTTTTCTGTGCTAGTTTACACCAAGGTAGATTTGTTACATCCACAATGACCACTAGATCCAAACTACTGGATAAGGCAGCAGCACACACTGAGGTATTGCCAAATCCTGGGATTTTTATTGTGGGCCTTGTGATGTTTGATATTCTACAGATAGCCAAATGCTTGGTGACAAGATTATGAAGAAAATTTTGCTTAGGTTTTTTTTTTAATTTATTTTTTAAATGAGTTTCTAGCCCTAATAGATGCAGTGAAAGGATAAGTTTCTAAGGTGATTTAGGAACCTAATTTCAGTTGCTCTTGGAAATGAGACTTTGGCTCTTAACTTACTGAGTTGTTTTTGAAAACTTTACCCAAGAATTTGAAAACATGACCTGTGCACATCCTAGAAGTGCTGCCCAAAAATTTTACTCTAGGTAGGGGGTGAAGAAGATTCATGATACAGGCACAGACACTTGGTCTAAGCAAGGTACTGAATTTATTGAATCTGTAAATAACCAGTAAAACTAAGTAGAGGACTTATAGAGTCCTAAGAGTTGTTCAGGCTCTGAGGGCACTCTCAGGTTCACTGCTGCGATGCTTTGCCACCTCTGCTGATAGTTTTCTGACCTCCCCTGTCTGTGCTGGGCTTTTGTACTTCCAGCCTTCCACGGTGGTCTTGGGGTTAATAGCTGTTATTTCAAATCTGTTGGTCTTGAGCAAGCAGTAATTTTCCAATCAGCTATAGTGTGCCCTTATCACCTTATATAGTAGTTTATTTTTGAACCAGCAAATGATAACTTGTGTTGGTAACAATGCGTTGCCACGTTGTGCTTGTCACCTACGAAAGTACAAACCACAAATGCAAAACCAAATCAGTGGTCTTGTTCAACATGTTTTTGAACAACTTGGATGTTGGAATAAAGAGCTTCTTAAGCAAAATTGCAGATGATCCAAAACTGGGAAGGACTGTGAAAACACTGGAGGACAGGGGTCCAATTCGGAAGGAACTCGATAGACTAGAAAGTTGGGCTGGACTTAACAGAATGAAGTTCAGTATTGACAATTGTAAGGTGCCACACCTTGGAAAGAATACTCAAAACTGAATATGAAATAGGTGACAACTGGCTGGAGGACAGCCTTATGGAGAAGGATCTAGGAGTTTTGGTGGATTACAGATTCAATATGAGTCTGCAGTGTGATGCAGCCACACAAAAGGTGAATGTGGTTTTCGGTTGCATCAGTCTGTATCTGTCTATCTATCTATCTATCTATCTACCTGTCTATCTAAAGGACTTAGTTCGTCTGTCTGTCTGTCTGTCCATAATGCCCTTGGGGGGCATGGCTCCCGGTGGTGTGTGGCTCCAGCCAGTGCCCATCAAGAATGAGAGGCGGGACGGGGCTCCAGCAGAACGTGCCAGGAGGAGGCGGAGTGGGGGGGAGAGGGGTTGGGTGGTGTGGTGTGGTACCAGACGCAGAGCGGAGTGGGAAAGGATGGCGCATGGCCAGACGTGGAGCGGTGTCAGTATGGGGCAGTGAGTGGCAGCGGCCACACACTGCCTCGCGCTGGGGAGGGCCTGGGGTGGGGTTGAGGGGGTGGAGGGGTGCGTGGCTGGATGTGGAGCGTGGGGGGGTGCAGGGCCAGATGCAGAGCAGGGGTGTGTGGCACGCAGCTGGACGCAGAGTGGTGGCAGCACGGGGTGGTGGGTGGCAGTGGTGGCCACAGCTTGCAAGCTTTCCCCCTGCCCCCCTGTTCCTGGGAGGCAGCAGTGGCACAGGATGGTGGGTGGTGGCACTCCATCCTCCTCCCTCCCCCCCAATCATTCTTGATGGGCAATTTGCTAGTACAAGTATAAGGTTCAAGACGTGCAGGTGATAGTGCTTCTTTACTTCGCACTGGTTAGGCTTCAGCTACAGTATTGTGTGCAATTTTGGGCTCTATATTTTAAAAAGTAGAGAGGTTAGAGAGGGTCCAAGTGTTGGTGACAAAAGTGATAAAGGACGTAGAAGGCAAGCTATCTGAAGAGAGGTTGAAAGAAACAAGCCTGTTCAGTTTGCAGAAAAGTTGATCAAGGTGAGACAAGATATCAGCTGAAGTTGCAGTAAAGTAAATCTAGACTGGAGATTGGGAAAACCTTTTCCCTGTTAGAGCAGTGAGACAGAGGAATTGACGGCCTGGGGAGGTTGTGGGATCTCTACCACTGCAGGCTCTCAAGAAGGAGTTTGGATATGCATTGGTCAGGCACAATCTAGAATTATCGAATGATGGAAAATTAGGGTTGGAAGGGACCTCAGGAGGCCATGTAGTCCAACCCTCTGCTCAAAGCAGGACCAGCCCCAACTAGATCATCCCAGCAAAGGCTTTGTCTAGCCGCATCTTAAAAACCTTTTAAAATGGAGCTTCCACCACCTTTCTGGGTATCCTGTTTCAGTGTTTTACTACCCTCCTAGTGAGAGTTTTTTTCCTAATATCTAATCTAAATTTCCCTTGCTGCAACTTGAAGTAGCGGTGCCTGGAGCGTGATGTAGGAGCAACAGTTTGAGTCCCAGGTTCCCAGCCTCCCCACACACACATGGATTGCCGCAGTTAACAAGAAGATTATGGAGTTGAGGAGAAGAGCTCTGCAATCTAGAGTAGGTAGATTTTGGAGAAGACCATGCTTAGAAGCAGAAGAACGAAGCGGCGTTCCACAATCAGCTTAGTTGTGAAAGAAGATTAAAGCAGCTGCGATAAGTTTATTTGCGGAGATACAGAAAGCGGATGTCTGGATAATGGGTGTGATGTATGGAGTTACACTTTCTGTGCCCAGCTTGTGGAGAAGAGTGGAGGATGTCTAGTTCTGGGCTTTGCTGGTTGCCAAATGGGCTGGAGAGAGATTTCCGCCTCTTCTATTGCAGCAGATAATAGTATTCTTTTGCTCCTCCCTCCGAAGCATTGGGTATTGCAGCCAAGGCCTGGGATTTTGACTGGGGTTTGCCATGCTTCTGCTAGGACTCTAACCCAGAGATTTCTGGTTAGAGGGTCTTGCCTCCCCACTCAGGGTTAGGCTGATCTCCCAGGACCAGGAAAGAGTTTTACCCCATAGTCAGATCGGCATGGATTCTGGGGGCTTTTGGCTCTCTTTCTTGGATCTTTCAACTGCGTTTTAACAACCCTTGCAGCAGTGAAAGACTGACAGGCATTGTCTCCTGCTTTACCTGTGGCAGGTTAGGGTGCTTTTAATGTCTTGGGACAACATACCTTGTAGTTTTGCAACAGGGTTGATAATTATAGTTTTAGGAATAGGTTCAACAAGGACTTGTATGGAATGGTTTGGATGAGCGTGATCCAGCCTCAAGAAAGGAGCTAGACTAAATAATTTCCACAGGTGCCTTCTAGCTCTATGTTCTTATGTGTCCGTGATTCTAGATTTATCTTTAAAAGAAATCTTATGAGGATTTTATGCTACTCTTTTGTGATGATTGGAAATTCCAGCTTTTTGATTTTTAAAATGTTTTGGGGGAGGTGTCAGTAAGCAAAATGACAGATGTACTCTTAATTCTGGCGTCATGGAGCTCTAAGTGAAATCCTGACCTCCCGGTCACTGATGCATTTGATTTCATGGAGTTTTGCATTTGATTTCATGGAGTTAGGATTTCACTTGCTGTACTTTATAAGGGGGAAGGCAATTTCAGAAATGGCAAGAAATCCAGCTGCAAAAATGCACCGTCTGCAATAATGTTACTTCCCTCCCACACCAAAATGTTTGAGTCCCCATGTTAAACAGAGCAAAGCATAAACAGAGGCGTTAAGGGGATTAAACAGCCCTGTATATCTCCCTTTGTTTATGACAGCTAACAAACATGATGAGACATGCAGCCATACTGTTCTTCTTTCATTTCACATACAGTTCCCAAAGCAGCAAATCTGCTTATTTTTCAGACCCGGTTTCCTTGCTTCAGAGAGCAGCATAGTAATAACCGAAAAGGGAAGAGACAAAATTTAAAGCAAGTCTAAAAGGGATGGGAGAATGCCTAGTGGAACTGCATTTAATTTTGGTCTTGAATGACAGAATGGATAACACTGCTGGGGAAGGGGAGTTGGCCAAGTTGAGAGAAAGGTACCATGAGAAACAAGCTGGCAGAACGAGATACCGGGGAGCGCTGTTATCTGCTATAGCTAGAACACTTCCTGCCATCATTTACTGTGTGTTAGTCAGCACCATATCCCACTCCTGCACTGCACCTTGTTTTAGCATGCTGGAGACAGTGTGCTCAACATTGTGTGAGGAGGTATTGGCAACCCTTTACCCTTCGCAGTCCATTGCACAGAGGGCTTGCTCTGGCTCTGGCTCGCTCCTTTTACCCCCTCCCACCCCATTTTTTTTGAGTGTAGTGAACTCAAATCAATGGGGCTCCTGTATACAGCTGCTGTTAACCATCTTGTTGCAATTTATAATTCTGTGCTCACTCGTCTCATTGATCCTGCAGCATCTGCTCATTATCCTGTTGGAGCCACTGCACTAAATCATGTTTGCTGTTTATCGAGGGAAGGATGAATGAGAAGCTGGGGCCTTGTCAATGAGGCCCTGTGACTTTGTGCTTGCTAAAGCATGCTCAGCACGACATGCTTTTCAAGGAAAATGGTGAGGAGTTGGCACATTATAATACATGTGTTCACAGGACCATTTAAGGATGTGATCTTTCCAACTGAACTCACACTAGTAATCCCAGTAACAAGCCCTTGCAGTGTGTGGTATTGCCGTGGGTTGGTCCCACGCTCAGGAAATAACATTTCTAAACAACAAGCTGAGTCACGGAGGGTTGCACATTTCATGGCTGTCTGGCAAGAAAAGCTCCTTTGGTTGGCTGCTCTTTCCTCACTTGCCTGTCTGCTGGAGAAGAGCAGCTAACTGGGGCAGGCAGAGCTCCCTCCGCATCCAATCTCACAGGCGAAGAAGGAGCAGAAAGCTCAGGGCAGCTTTATGCCTCTACTCTTCCTGTGACCAGCATGATGGCTCCACTACCCCCTGCCCCTCTGGGCTCTCCCGTCCTTCAACAATGACCCTGGGAAAGTGGAGAGAGCACCCTGCTGCCAATGTATCCCCGAGGCCTGAGAGAAGGCAATAAAAGACCCAGGCTGCAAGAGGAGCAAAGATGAGGCTGAGTCAGGTAGAACTGGCTGGGAGGCCAGGACGGACTTGTGGGTCGGGGAAAGAACTTATTGCTGGACATGGGAACGGGCAGGAGTAGGAGCACAGAGGCGCGGGTGAAAGCCCATCGTGCCCCAAAGCCCCCAGCGACCCCCAACTGCCACGCAGCCCCCCCCCGCTGACCCCCGCAGCAGCCGGGGGTAAGCAGGGCCTGTGGGAGAGGGGACTAGCCCAGCTCAGCTGCGGGAGGCAGCTAAGTAGGAACCGGGGAGGATCTCACCCTGCCCCAGCCCCTACTTGGCCCAGCCCCCACAGAGAGGCGTGCAAACAGGCACGCTTGTCTGCCCGGCGCATGAGTTAGCACGGGGTTTGCACAGGAGGGTGAGCGGGAGGGCCTGCCTGTTGCTTTTTCAGGCTCTGGGGCCCGGGAGCATGGCCACCTCCCCTTGCGGGGTCTGCTCCCTACTGGGGTCTCTGGCGTGCCCGCTGGAGGAGCTCCAGGCCACAGTCCAGAGACTGCGTGCCATCAGGGACTGTGCGCAGGAGATCGACTCCTACTGCCAGGCCCTTCTCCCCCGGGAGGCGGAGGGTAGACCACGGTCTCCCTCCAGGACAAGGGAGGACTCGGGAACCTCCCCTTCTGTCCAGCCCAGGGGATGGACCACGGTGGTCAAGGGCCCCAAGGCCTGCTGCACCAAGGCCCCTGCCCCGCTGGAGCTTTGCAGCAGGAATGAACC
>NW_017728918.1:16078069-16097273 GCF_001723895.1 Crocodylus porosus | reverse complement strand
TTGAGAGAGTCCAGAGGAGAGCCACGCGCATGATCAGAGGTCAGGAAAATAGACCTTATGATGAGAGGCTGAGACCAATGGGACTCTTCAGCCTGGAAAAGCGCAGGCTCAGGGGTGATCTGATGAACACCTGTAAGTTTATCAGGGGTGACCACCAGGATCTGGGGGAACATTTGTTCACCAAAGCGCCCCAAGGGATGACAAGTTTGGATGATTATAAACTCCTGCAACTCTGTTTCAGGCTGGACATAAGGAAGAACTTCTTTACTATCCGAGCCCCCAAGGTCTGGAATGGCCTGCTGCCAGAGGTGGGTCAAGCACCTACTTTGAACACTTTCAAGAGAAACCTGGATGTTTTTCTTGCTGGGATCCTATGACCCCAGCTGACTTCCTGCCGCTGGGGCAGGGGGCTGGACTCGATAATCTTCTGAGGTCCCTTCCAGCCTGAATGTCTATGAAATCTATGAAATAATTAGCAATATTGGTGCCCTAGGCACAGGTGCTGTTGAGCTCTAGAGAGTGGGGGCCAAGGGTGCTGAGTGCTGGACCATGTTGGGAGCTGTTGAATGCTGTGGGATGCTCTTGGCCCCCTCTCTAAGTCAGGGCTTTGGGCAGTGCCCTCTCACCCCACTCACCCCCCCTCTAGTTATGCTACTGAGTAGGAGTGATAACAGACCACCAATTTTTTTCAGACAGAAGTGCTGTCACTGCCTCTGGCTGGGTCTTGAGCGAGACCTAGATCCTCCTTTGTGTTTCAGACACTACTGAATGCACTGAGAGTGTTTTCACAAATAGTAGATAGGGAGGCATATCCCAAAATTTGTATTCAGATCTTAGTTAAATCTCTCTCTTCACTTTTCCTTGCCGTGGCATGGTAGGGGCAGTGCCTACAGTTGTGGTGGTTGCCCCGGCCTGTTACGCCTATGCTCATTCTGATGGCATGTTGCCATTCTGCTAGAGAATTATACTCAGGTAATACCAGGGGCTCAGTTTTGGCAGTGTTGTGAGGAATCAGACAGACAAAGCTACTGGTGTATTTTCAGAAGGGGAAAACATCAACTGGTGAAACCCTGAAGCACTCCCCAGTGCCTTTATAAAATTAGGGGGTGGAGAGAAATGCAAGAACTAACTGGTTGGGCGAAGGAGGTAGAGACTGTTTGCATAAGAAGGAGTTTCCTATATTCACCTATAACCTCCTCCTGATTGCTTAGCATTAGCAAGCCTGATGTGAGGCTTCTTGTCTTAAAATAGGCACGGCAAATGTACTAAGAATTCATCGACTGCTAATTAATACCGGGGAGAAATCCTGACCCTGCTGAAGTCAGTGGCAAAATTTCCATGGATTTCAGTAGGGACCTCATTTTTCAAACACGGGATCTTTTTGACCGTAGGGGAGCCCTGCCATGGAATGCAAGCTGTCCTGTCAAGAGTAGATTGCTGCACCAATTGGAAGAGAGCGTGTATAAGCAAGAAGTCATCTCTGACCTTTCCAAGATAACATGAGGTGATGAGATTAGATGTTTTGCTATTATTGACACATACCTAACATTGAACAAATAACAATCCTGACAGGTATATCTGTTAAATCAGAAGAAATGCACTACATATTCAGTCAATATTCTTTTGAATTTTTCAGCTGTGTTATGATTGCATTAACACTACTTGTGTTTGCTCTCTAAGCCTGTTTGGCGGAATAAGTTAACTGGCAAAAATGTTCATTTTAAAAGTGAATTTTGTTTATTTATTAGATTTATATTCTCTTTGCCCAAAAAAGGCTCAGGTTAGTTTACAATAAAAGACAACATAACTTACAACAGAACGCAATATTAAAATAAGAATATCAAAAATGTAAAATATCAATATAATCTCTGCCACAAACCCCAAACCCCAAACAAGCAAAACTTCTGTTGAAAGTGAATTTTTGAATTCAGAATCATGAGTTTTAGCACAGACAAAGAGCTGTCCACAGAGAGAATCTGGCAATTCATACTGAAAAATCACAAGTCATTTGCAGACAATTTATGGACAGAAAAAATGAAGTGCCAGGTAAAGAAATGCCCACTAATAAATTCCCACTTGTATTTCAATTAACTTTTTTTCCAAAGCACTAAGTTTGGAAAAGGTTAGCAGCATTGGATAGTGTCTACAACTCAGTACTTCCAAACCTCTGTAGCCGTGGCTGATTTTCATGATTTACAGCTTGCTTTGGATGGAACATTGATGCAATCATTAAATTGTCACAACTGTGTTTATCTTTTTTTTGCAGTGGCTACTTATTTATCATGCAGCTGTCACTAGCACACAAAGGGAATCTGCAAGGACTACAGATAAACACAGACTCAAGGAAATGAGAGCGTGGTCTTTGAGTATATTTCTATGCCAATTCAACAATGTTCTCTGCCTTGCAGTTTGGTCTTGGTTTTGCTGTTAATCCTTTTTGCAGCAAAGCACTTAAGCATATGCTTACCTTTTAGGTATCTGATTAAAAGTCATTAACTTTAATAGAGTTTGAAGATGTGTTTAAATTCTGTTGCTAAACAGGAGAGGATTTAACCAGATGGGATCAGTATTCTCTGGTGTTTGAGGGGGTTTCTGCACTAATGCACAAATTCCATAACTGCTTTGGATTTTAATATTTAATGTATATCTACATGTACAGATGGCCCCCCCCCAAATACTGAAACAGTATAAATAAATAAACAAAGTCTTAAGCTATTTATAGGGGGATATATCTAGATTAAAGGAAGAATAGGACAAGTGTAAAAAACTACTGGGTGTATCCTTCTTCCCAACAAGGAACATTTAACAATATCAAAGTAGTATGCAAGAAGGCCAAAGCATGGTGTGGTGAGATGCAATTGGCAAGGGACATAAAAGGCAATCATAGATTGTAACAAATAGGTCAAAAGCAAGAGGAAATCCAAAGAAATATAAGGTCCCTTACGAAATGCAGAAGGCAATCTAGTTATGGATGGTGCAGAGAAGGCTGAAGTATTTGATACCTTTTTTACTTCAGTCTTTGTAAATAGGGGCAGCTACTAGAGGACAAGCACAGTTGGCAGCAAAGGTAGGGAAGGAGACAAACAGCTTAGATTAATGGAGGAACACAGTAGGGATTACTTAAAAAAACACTTTCGAATTGGCAGATGTGATGAAGCCTAGAGTACTGAAGGAATTGGCTGAGCTAATTTCAGAGCTCTGAGAACTTGTGGAGGTTGGGTGAGGCCCTGGATGATTGGAAAAGAGCAAATATAGTGCTCGTCTGAGAAAGGGAAGAAGCAGGATCTGAGGGCATTTATACACATACTTTTTGGTCCCACGATGTGCCAGAGATCCGCTGCTTCGCAGGTGCCAGGATTCACAGAAATGGCCTCAAGGTGCAGCAAAGGAAATTTTGGTTGGAGACGAGGAGGAACTTTTTAACTATGAGGATGGTCAAATGCTGAAACAGGCTACCTAGAGCAGTTGTGGAATCCTAAATGGATTTCATCTTCACAAGACTCCTGAGAGGCTATTCTCTGGGTGAGTCCATACTACCGTCCTCCCAAGCCTTGAGCCACAGTCAGGAATTGAGTCCTGACTTCTCACATCTGCTCTGTGTGTGTCAAAGTCCAATAATTAGTCTTCCTGAGTGCATGCCCTAAGGTAGGTAGGTTAATTGGTTTTACTGTGACTGTACTGTACCTCTGAGCCAAGATTTGACCCAATGTCTCTTCAGCCTAAGATGAGTAGCCAAGCCACTAGAACATCCTACAGCCCTGCCTGAGTTCTCAGTTACCTGTTTTCTGACTTAATGCTTTTGCTACTGCAGCAAAGTACAACCTGCTTAGATTTTCTTCAGTCTCAAAACAGTGATTCTTGATTCAACTTCCTAGTGCTATTTCATCATGTGAGGCACCCCACTCCAATGGGGGAATTCACCACCCTAGCCTGCAAGCTGACAGCATCAGCAACTGTAGCCACATCTTATGCATGAGAAGGAGCAGCATGCACAAACATTTGTCTCCAATGCAATTTTTGACTTTTTAGAGGGTTATTTCTCAGTGAAATTGCTTTAAGGGATTAAGGGCAATGTAGCCCATGCCATAAAGTGCTTGGCAAGAATGCCACAGACTAAGTCCTGTGTCCTTCATGACTTCCACTCTGATCCCCTGCCACAGCCTCCTGCTCCCTGCCCTATCCGTTGCGGTGCTGCCTGTCCCCTCCCCTATGACAAAGGTGCTTGTGGCACCTATGACATGTGCCATACGGTGGCCACCCCTGGCATAACGCAAGGAGCTGGGAGTCTGCTCAATACCTTGAGTACTCATGTAAACAGCCCATGTTGCAGTTTCTGCACCTATCAAGTGAGGATTTAGGGATTTAAGAAAACCAAAACAAAAACCCCTTTTAAAAAGGTTTTCAGGTCTGCGAAAGTTTTCAGGTCTGTAAAATTTGAGGGAAGTTCTAAGTGAAAAGTCATTTTCCTTTTTTCCTTTCTTTTTATTTTATACTCAGCAGCGCTGTTTTTTAGGGTTGCCAACCATCCAGGATTGCCCTGGAGTCTCCAGGTATTAGATATAAATCTCCAGGACACTGCTAAGAATCACCCAGGAGATAAATGATAGGGCATTCATTAAAATAAATATTAAATGTTGAATCTGATTTATATGGTATGCCAGTGGGTTTTTTAAAATGTAACAGTAATGTATAAAGTCCATAATCTGTAAATGATATATGCAAGCGTGTGGGCACATCTGCGTTGTGTGTCGCGGGCACGTTGGCATTCTGGAAGCCCCCTGGAATAGATTCAAACAGAGTTGGCCACCCTCCTGTTTTTTCTAGGTATATCTTTGCAAATACGGGTGCATGTTATTGTTTGGAACAGACTGCTCTTACTGAGACTGCACTGGCTTGACTCCCTGCGGTACAAAAAGGGGAAAAAAATTACAGATAAATTAGCTTGAGCAAACAAGCACACAGAGATTGGGTAATCACTTGCCTGCATGCTTAATTTGTTTATGTAATCAGTGCGTGCAAAACGTGCACACAGAAATGTCAGGCAGTCTTGTACGGAAATCAGGGTTTCTAGAAAGATGCCTAATAAATGCCGCCTATATGTACTGTACTGTACTGCAGTGCTCATGCAAGTGTGTTGAGAATTACTGAAGAATGTTCTTGTGGGTGAAAGGAAGAAAAAAGAATGAAATGATATCAAAGGAAAACCCAAGCAGTGTTGATCAACTGGAAAACTATCCTGCTAATTGTTTGCCGAATGCTTTCCAGGTTACTACAAGCCAAGAAGCCGCAGGGCTTATTCAACTGAACTGAAAATTACAGAGCTTCCCCTGCCCCTCCTCGTATTATTTGACTGATGGGAGTCTCACATCTCCTCAGGCACTTGCAAAAATTAGGATCTGGTATATACAACCAGGGGGTGTGCTGCTGGTTTGGCTTTGATCAGGATTCAGTGTTTGTTGTTGAAAGGAGATATTTCATCTCAGCAGATTCAAAATGTAGACGGTCTGTTCAAGGCTACTGCCACAGGAACTGTCAGATGGAGGAAGAACAAGGGTCTCGCTCTCTGTCCCTCTGCTCCTCCAAGCACATGATGAACAAAAGCAAATGACCAACCATATTACAGTTAATTTCTCTTGAGCAGCATGCTCAGAAGCAGTCGCGCATTCATTATGCTGGAGTGCTGAAAGACATCACGCTGGGCAGCTTTCGGAGGGGTTCTTTAGCCGTATTACTCTTCATAAGACATATCAAAGTCGACTTTCAATTACCACCCATGTCCTTAAAGAAATTCTCAGCATCAGTTATCTCTCATTCCTGATGCCAAGCTCTGTAATTGAAGCGAGCCCTGCAGATTTTCGAGAGCAAGTACAAGGAAGTGCCCGCCTCTTCTGAATTAATTACCCTACAAACAGGTTGCACTTCATATATTTTTCTGTCGCTGACATTGCCCAGCCTGTTACAAAGTTCCTTGTGTCCTGTGTCTCCCAAGCGAGTGCTGGATGAGTTGTTGCTGTCGCTCGCAACCTCCCAGCTCCGTGGACCAGACAAGTGCTGCAGGGCTGGTTTGGAGGCCAGCTCCTGTGAGTGGGGTCATGTGTGGGAGTGATCCCGCATGCCAGATCCAGCCACAGGGTCCCCATGTCCCAGCCCCACAGCAGGCCAGTGATCTAGCGCCCAGGGCCATGTCATCCAGCCCGCAGGGCTCCCCAAGTGCGGCAGTTAACACTACCACTCCTCCCCTGCTGCCAAAGCTTTTGTTCTGAACTCCACTAATGACAACCATATGTACACGAGACACACACTTCCATTCATTGATATACACGTGTAAGAAAACAGCAGGGTAAGTGAAGAGCACTGTGTGCTGTGCACTACTGTGAAAGGACACAGCACCACTTTGGTTAATGAGAGCAGTGGTCCCCAACCTTTTGGCCCCTCAGGCCAGGGGATTGGTATGGGGTTGGTTCACATGCTGGATCCCATTTTTGGGCCTGATCAGGAGTATGGAGCCAAGGCCTGATTTGGCATGTAGCGCTGGTCCAGAATGTGGCCCTGGATGGGGGCAATGGATGGGGCCCCAGTCCCATGCACAAGGCCATGGCATCTGGCCCGCAGGGCTTAGAAATTTGGTGAGGGAGAGCATTGGCAGCGTTCATTGTTCGTGCTCCCACACCACCAAATTTGCAGACCCATAAGGAGTCCCAGGAACTGGATCTGGCTGCATCAGAATTAGAGAGTTTTTTAACCCTATGTTGGATTATGTATTTTTATGTGTGTGTAGGTAGAGCTCTCTGTTATTCCTTTGCTGGTGAAGAATTTACTTAATGCCACTGTAAAATACCCTTCTGTATATAATCCAATATGTCTTTTTACCTCAGAGGCCTAGGGGCTGTTTTCTGAGGACCTGCTGCATGGGTAGGATGATGTGAAGCAAGAGTGGCAAACTTCCTCTTGGTAAGTAACACCCATGATGATCCCTATGTGAGAGGACATGGGACACCTCTGCACGCGACCTTCTATTAAAGACAAGAGATGGGGCAGAACCCCCTTTTCCTCTTATTTCAATGGAAGTAGAGCTTCCTAAATCAAACTGCCCATGGTGTCAGGGGGTGGAGTGGGGGCAGGGGAAAGGGATATTCTGGAATGACATCTTCGGTGTTCAGAAAAATGTAAGTCAAGAAAACTGAATCTGAAGACTTTGTGGACAGAGCTGCCAGACTGGGTAAATGGCTCCAAAGACAAGACCAAGTCTGTGAGTGATGCCAGGGCAGGGGTTAAAGTAAAAAAAGGGGGAAGAGAGGGAGTGTAAAAGCAGACAGGATTTCCTTATTTTCTCACCGAATTGGGGTTGCAGTATTCCCCCATAACTTCCTGCCTCCTTGGCACATTTAATGACAGCTCTCCCATCTGCTCAACCTGCCCAAAAGATTGTAACATTCTGTTAGGCTCTATTGCTATAAATCAGCTATCACTGGGACTTTTCACAAGCTTTAATTTATGCATATGCACATGAATGAGGGTGTATGAATGGAAACTGGAAATCTACTACCTGCTTAGAGCTGTGATCACAACTCTTGTGTGTTGCTTATGTATCCCACAGCACTAGTGTCTAATAATATACGGAACAGCACATTTTCTTATGTACATCTTTAACTGATTTCAGCTTTATCACCAAAATCCATCTGTGTGCAAGGCGTGCTTGTCTCAAGCTAACCTCCCAGTGCCTTAAATCCTCTTATCCTAACAACCTTGGATTAATCTCTTCCATAAGTATTTATGCCCCTATGGTTATTCTCTGCATAGAGTGGTTCTGTATCCAGGGGAGAGACTTTTACAGTGAAAAAGATTGAAATTTAAGATTTTCAGTAAATCCGAGAAACAGGGACAATGCAAACATGAGTCATTTGCAATACCATCCTTGGTCTGTACCACCACCGAGCCCTAAAGATGCTGGTGTTGGTAGCTGCAGGCCGCACTAGATGCTGCTCTTCACAGCTGCTCAGTGTCTGTGTGCTTTCCTTTCCATCCCACTGCCATAAGCCTGTGTATCATGCCATAAGCATGAATATCTTTTGCTTACTCTGTGATAGCCATCGTCTTACTATGTTACCATCCAGCTCCTTTATATGGTAGCTGTTAAATCTTCTCCCTGTCCCTCAGCTTGAACTCTGCTGCAGCCACCAGGATGGTTATCCTGCCCCTTCTCATTGCCTTCATATTCAAAACTGTACACAAACACCAGACAAGCAAGTATGCTTGGTCTGTATCGCTATTCAGTGGGCATGGAGGGCATTCACCATCTTGGATGAGACAGTTGGTACCCAAGGGAATTGGTCCTTTCCATGCAGTTTGTTGTGCGGGGCCTAGGGTGTCTTTTCTGTTGCATACAGCATGTTGAGCTTGGTTAGGACCGACTGCCCAGGTCTGTTTGCCCCCTCTTATGCTGTGGTTCATGACACCTTTCGTCGACACCTCTGTGGTGTAGACAAACCACATGGTAAGCTAATGGATAGATCAAATTGAATGAATGATTTAGCTATTGAGCTTGCTACTTATTTACAGGCTCTTGGAATATCTCTTTGTTTCATGAGGCAGCTGAACATGTTGATGGATAGGGCTTCCAGATGCTAGTCGTAACTGGCTTCTGACCGACTGTTATGCCAAATCTTTAACAAAACAGAGAGTTAATAAGTTAAACTCCATGCCGGGCATACTTAGATGAAACTGGTCCTTAGGCAAAGGCTAGTCTGCACAGAGTATTATAAAGGCTGCTCTTTTCTGACTGGTGAAAGAAGTGTAGTTACTTTACTTGAGAATCCTGCTGAACTAAGAGTTGCTTCTCATATTGTGTCTGAGTCCTGACGTGGATATATACTGCCATATGGATATTTGTTTCTTCCAGCCCACTTGGTGCCATTGAATGTCTGGTTGAGACTGGGAGCCTAGATGGGACCTAAGTAAAACATATTTTAAGACAAAAATATCAGTTTCTTAAAAAAAGAAATCTAAACATACCAAGGCTATCTAACAATCCCTCAACACTTCAGGTAAAGGCCTGAGGAAATGCATAACCTATTCCTCACTACCTCCGCTATAGGCTAGAGGAAAATAGATTGCTCCCTAAGATTCAACAGGCCCCGGGACCTGCTGGGCCATGGGGGAAGCAGGTGCCAGAATGGCTGCGGGGTTGCTCAGCTGAGACTCATTCTCTTATTGCTTCCATCCAGGTACTTCTGCAAAGAGGGGGTCCAAGATAGATTTGTTGGTTCCTGTCTACTGGGAACTGGGATCATCCCCAGCTAATGTCTTATAGACATGAAGGAGCCTCCAGATGGCAATCACTCTCAGCTAGACCCAACAATTGTTTTTCTTCTTCTGACTAGGAGGCAGTGAGCCCAGCCTGACCTCTTTGCTCCACTATTAAAATTCCAAGGGACTTTCAGCACAGGGCCTCAGGCTGATCCCAGTCCTTAGGGTGATGTCATGTCTGCAGTGAGCACAGGACAATCATTGCCATTATATGACCCTATCTATTTTGCCGAGGACACACGAATGCCGCTTCAGAATGAAGCCTTGAGCTAGGGCGGAGGCCATCTACCTCTTAGTTTCTATTCGTGGCTGTGCGGTTTTATTAACTCAAAGTCATTATTCTGTCATGTCCAATTGCCTTGGTCGGGAGCAGTAGTAATACTTAATGGATTGTTACGTCAGTTTATCTTCACTGATAAATAAAGAAAAGAGCTCTTTCATGGGGGCCCTGCAGCTGAACAGACTAAACGCTAGCGTCCAGCTTGCTCTTGAGTGTATTAATGTAATATGTGGTTGGGTTCCAGAGTGTTTCCCTGCTTTTACATTTTGACTCCTGAGGGTTTGGCAAACAGGTGTCTTCCCCATCAAAGTTATTTTAGAAGTACATGGTCTTCTTATTGCTCTCACCTGCGGGATGATTTGGGTAAACCAGGCTAGATCTGGGTTGGGGGCCAATTTGGGGCTAGGAGTTAGACTTGCCTCCACCCTGCCCTTCATGCAGATTTACTGTGTTCTTTACTGTTTTGTGGTAATCTAAACTGACAATTATTCTGTCTGAATAAATCGATTTACTCTTGAGATAAACATGAGAAAACAAGTGTGTGTGGAGCATAACACACATCCAAAAACCTTTCCATCCCCCACTTAAAAGGTGGGGGATAATGGTGCTTTGCATTTCCAGCATCTTCCATGTCTGGATCTCAGAGGGCTTCGCCAATACATGTTGACATCATTGACAAGTAGGCATGTGGCATTATAAACTGAATTTTTCAGGTAGGAAGTGAACAGTTGTTGGAGTGAAGTCTTTTTTTCATAATTATGCGGGAGACCAGTGGAGGGAATAGCACCCACAGCTCCTTCCAGATGTGCAGTACCCCTCTCTAACGGGGGAAACACTTCTAAAGAAAGCTGTTGAATTCTCCTGTTGTGTAGGGCCCTGCATGTTATTCAACCCACCATATCTTTCTCAAGAAAGTTTAAGACTAACAAAAGGAAGTTCTTCCTCACACAGCATGTAATTAAAGGGTGGGATTCACTGTCACCAGATGGAGGGGAAGCTGACAGTTTGGCCAGATTCATAAAGGGTTTGGACAAATCCTTTGAGGAGAGATGCATCAGGAGCTCTTGAGCACAGGAGTTAGGGACACGGCCTCTGAATCAGAACTGCTCAGACCTTAAATGTGGAAGGCTGCAAGTGAGAGAGGAACGTTGGAGGAAACCCTGATCATACCCCGTTCACTCTCCCTTTCAGCATTTGCTCTCTGCTGCTGTGTGACACAGGATACCGGGCAAGATGGACCTATGATCTGCCCATGTGAATGGCAGTTCTTACTTTAATTCTTTGGTACAGTTCTGCTGAAATGCACAGGGAAGAAATCCAAGGCCGTGCATCATTCTGAAGTAAAATATAAAGAGTAGTTGTAATTAGGGCATCCCAGAGCTTAGATTTTTATCTCGCCTTTTCTGCCAATTTGTTTAAATTCTCAGTTTCAGAATGCAGAAATTTCTGCCGCCTTCAGCAGATTTCTGCTGGCAATACTCAGCGCACGTTTTGCACTTGGATCCTTAGCCCAAATATAATGCCACCAACTATTATCTCCTTTATCTACTGAAAGCTGGGAATCATCCTAATGTGATCTGTGGCAGTGACATGACACTGCTGTGAGTAAGATTGGGATTACATTGAAAAACACCCCTGAAATGTCTCTTTTATAACATCCTCCCATTGGAGGACCGAGAGAGGAAGTAAATGATGTATATGCAGTAAATGGTTGCCAGGAGCTAAACAGCTGGTACTCTTCTATTGTGTCAGGCTCCCCTGACTCCCCAAGAATGAAGAGGACATTATTTTTTGGGAAAGATGCTCAGGGGAAAGTTAGGCAAGTATTTCAGTGCACTTTGGGCATGGTTCTGATTTATCCTGTTCAGGTTCCAAACTGCTGCACAATTCCCCTGTGTCCACTTTTCAGAATTGAAATGAGAGATTGACAATGTCTTTGTTTCATTATGTCCTTAAAAAATGCCAAACCTTTCTTTGACTCTAAAAACAAACCTTCTTAAAGCTTTACTCATGACCAACAGTTCATGGACAATATATGCTCATCTGTCAAAAGCATATAGCCAGGAAAAACTGAGTAAACTGCTTGTCACCAACGGGGAGCAAAAGGTTTTCTGTTTCCTCTTTCATTATGAACTCTTTCTTTGTTACAATTACAATTCAGTGGAGGCAGTAAATCCGATGTTCTGAGGGCATGTGTACAGGTGCATTAATGCACTGTAATTATGGCACATTATGGTTAGTACCTGTAATAACAGGCACATCACCCAGCTCACTTTTCAGGATCTACTCTTCAGAGGTGGTGCTGTATTCATCTCTAACTTACCTGGCGAATTGCAGATCCTGATGAACAAGTTATTTGATGCATGCATCAAGTTTGGCATGGCAATTAGTATTAAGAAAACAGTTGCCATATCACAGGGCACCAACATCCCACACAAAATCTACGTTAATAATGAAGCTCTGGACACTGTAGGCCACTTTTGCTATGTTGGCTCAACACTTACCAGTTCACTTAGTCTTGATAGAGAACTTGATGCAAGAATCGGCAAAGCCTCTGTCACCTTTGGCAAACTTACCTCACACATCTGGAACAACAAGTTGTGAACCCTGAACACAAAGGTGTCCATCTATCAGGCATGCGTCCTCAGTATGCTCCTTTATGGCTGTGGAAGCTGGGTCACGTATTCCAAGCAGGAGTGGAGATTGAATAGCTTCTAACTTCACTGACTTGGAAACATCCTTGGAGTCACTTGGGACCAATGGATCACCAACAATGAGATCCTGGAGAGGCCAGTTTACAATCTATGCAGACTACACTGGATATTTGCAGGCTTCATTGGCTGGGACACATGTAGCTCATGCCTCAAGATTGTCTGCCAAAGGCTATGCTCTATGGCCAACCCAAGAACCATCTGTGATGCAGAAGAAGGCCAAAGCTTCGATATAATAACAAGGTCAAGCAAGGTTTCAAGAAATTCAGCATTCCCACTGACACCTGGGAGAACCCTGCCCACAACCACTCAGTCTGGAGAAGCCAGGTCAAAGATGGTGCAATCACTACAGAGAGCCATCAGAGCCATCAAAGAACCCAGGTTGAGGCCCACAAGCAAGCCAGGAAGCAGACTGTGCTTCAACCTCCATCTGTCAAGTGGACATCTGTCAACTTACTGCACCATAATCAGTATTTCAGGGCAGTAGCACTGGTGCAAGTCTTTTAAGTGATGCTAATGTGCAGTAGACTGATTCTACTGTGCATTAGCATGGCTTGCATCATGACATATTAATGCACAGTAGAATTAGTCTACTACACTTTTAGCATCTCATGCAGATGTGCCTTAAGAGTCAGAAGTTTAATCTAATCCAATCTGAGGTTTTGTTTTGTTAGAGACAAAAGTGATGCCCTTCTCTTACATCTCAGAGGCCACTTCTACATGACACACTGACAGTACAGTTGTTACTGCTTAGTCATTTAGTACTTGTATAAATGAGTACCAAACAACTGCTCAGTAACCTGAGTTACTGTGCATGAGCACTGACATGGGACTTTTTTGTGATGCTAATTGCTGAGTAGCCTAAGACTACTGCGCAGTAGCGTTCTGTCATGGTTTCTGCCACGCGACGCTGACTACACAATAGTCTCAGGCTACTGAGCAGACAGTGTCTTGTGTCTCTTAACTATGCTGAACTCAAAGTAATTTCACGTGGTGAACTCATAGCAGTGTCATCATCACCAGGGACCTTGGTTTTCTCTGATTAAAAATCTCAAATTTTCTGTTTCAACCCCCCAAATCCATGTTTTTCTGTGATTAAAATGAAACACCACTATATCTATATCTATATCTATATCTATATCTATATCTATATCTATACCGAGATATATAGATATAGGCAGGACCTGGCATGGCAGGGCAGAGCAGGGCTGGGCAGGGAAGCTTGGTGCCACTGCTGGGAGCCCCATGCTGTCATGACATGGCACTCTCTGCTCTGCCCTGCCACACTGGGTCCCACCTCCTGGGCCGTAGAAGCTCCAGGGGGAGGGCGGCAAGATGGGGAGCCTCAAGCCTGCAACGGAAAGCTCACATCCACCTTCACCCCATGCCCAAAACTTGGAGGCATGTGACCCCCTTGGGAGTGCACGTAGTGGCAGGGAGCCAGCGCCCCCTCTCCCCTGGATGAGCTGCCCATGGCTCTGGCCCACTCCCCACCTGGGCCTTGTAGCCATGCAGTCCAGCCCTGGGTCTCAAGCTGTGTGCACTGTCCCAGCTGGGCAGCAATCCCAACCCCAGCCCTGCCCAACTTCCCCCCATTCTCACTATAGGGGCCTTAATCCCCATGCCTGCCAGACTTACCTGCAGGGAGCTGCTCTCCAGGCTGCCTGGTGGCCACGTGCATGATGTATGTGTGTGTACAGACGCCTGACGGCCCTCCTCCTGCCCCCCCAGTCCCTTGCAGGCTGGAACTCTGCCATGCCAGCCTACAAGGGGAAACCCACCATTTCCTGCATTTTTCTCCTTTAAAGGAGAAAATCTGGGTTTTTATCCTTAAAATGAGAAAATGGGTTTTACTGCAGTTTTCCACAGTGGACAGAAAACCCGGATCCCTGATCATCACTCATTAATTCTCTTGGTCATGGATGTGAGCTGATGCATGTAATTGTAGATAGCATACGTGTCAGGGTCTCATGTGAAGTGCACTTGCTTCATAACAGTCGCCCAAGCCACAGAATTAAGTTCTGGATTTAGATTTCAGATCTCCCAGAGTCTTTGCCTATTCTGATGTGTGACCTGGGTCCATGCTTATCTGTGTCCAGCAAGAAGCAGGAGGGTTTTGAATGCGAAGATCTGGCATTTCAGTTGCCTGGTGTCAGCAGCCACTCACCAAAATACTAGGAGGGGTGTAGCTATTTATCAGCCATGCTGAGCCTGAGGCCAGGGAGGTAGGGGGCTGACAGTCCCATTTTAGGACTGTCAGCTACTGAAAGGGAAAAGGAGGCTGCTAAGTTCAGTTAAGTAAGACCACATTGGCACCACAGCTATACATGGGATTCCAAAATTTAAGAAAAAGATGGATCCCTCCGGCTTTTATCAGAGGTAGGAATTACCTGCGCTGGATGGGTTACGCAGATTTGACTTAGCTCCTTTGCTTTCTGGCAGCCTCCAGCACCTGAGGAAGTTCCAGTAAAATGGCAGTTAGTTCACATGGAAAGACACCCAGACAATATGAAATGGCAGAAGTCCAGAAACCAGGGCAGGGGGATCTCAAGCCAGCTCTGGGAATGTGTCAGTATAATTGGTCCGACCCTCTAAAGTCAACAGCATTCAGGTGCAGAGGTCAGTTTGCACAAGATCCAGCAGCACATTTCGGGCACTTCTTAGTGCATGTTTGTTTAACTTTTTAAGCTGTTATAATTAATCCCCACAGTTTTCTTTTCATGAATCACCAAGTATAAAAATAGATGTTTGCAACATCTGGATTTATGCCAAGGCACATATTTCAGCAGTTCAGATAGGCACATTTTCTACATTGCTAGAAAACTTCAGAGAAGTTGCATAATTCGTTCTTCCTTATCTAGATCAATATGTTGCTAAGGTGGAAATCACACCAATCCTCCTGTTATATTTTCATGCATTTATTTTCTGGTGGGGAAGTTGGTATAAAAATAATTACATCTTTGACTGAAATAAATGGCACCCTGGTAAGGCCCTTGCTCTGGGAACATGGATATCAGACATTTCCCCAGCATAATCTGCCTGTGAAAGAGGCCTTAAAAAGTTTGCAGCTGGCTGTTTGTCAGGGAGATCAATGAATTTGGATGAACAAGTACTACCTGTCCTTTCTGTAGGGCTTGCATGACAATCACGAGCTTTGTTGGGTATGTTGGCTTCTGTTCTGCTCATCTCCTTACAATAGACTAAGTTACTGGGATCCACTTGAGCCAGGTGTGATGGACAAACTGCTGACTAAACACAACAGACTGGCTTTATCATGCTCAAAAGTATTTAGTCTGGATTGGTACAGGGGACCAGCAGGAAGAAGTAATGGGAAAGAGTAGTGAGCATTATAAACATATGACATCAGAGACTACATGAAAAGTGAAAATCAGAGCTAGTTAAAAATGAATTTTTTTCCTACTGTTTTGAAAAACAAGTGGGGGTTTTTTTCTCCGTGCTAACTGTGCTGGCATTCAGAATCCTTCAGTGAGCTGCAAAGTTATTTAGCAAAGGAAACAGAATCGTCAACATCTGAGAAATATTGATTTTTTTTTTCAGAGCAATTTCAAATATTGAGAAATTTTCACCGTTTTGAGTCTGGAATTGGGAACCTGGAACTGCAGAAGGGAGAGGGAAAGAATAAAGTGGGGAAGGTGCCTTTCTTTCTATTACTGTAGTTATGGATCAGATGGGAATGGAGCAGGTAGGAGATAAAGACAGGAAGCTCCATTCGGAGTGGGAAGGCAGATGGGTGATAACATGCTGTGCTAGAAAAGGTAAATAGGAACCTATATCAGTATTTTATAGCACAGAATGGATATCTGGGAGAGAAAATAGAGATCTGTAAAAGGGACTGTGATATACTGTGGTCTGTATGGTTTGAGCAAAGAATGATAGGAAACAGCAATATGAAAACGGTCTCTGCTTTACTACCTTTGCTTTCAACAGCTATACGTTGCTGCCACTTGAGAAGTGAGGCCACTTCCTTTTTCACACAATTGGCCTGTGGAACTCATTGCAGCAAGATGCCATTGAGAGCAACAGATTATTAGGATTAAAAAAATATGGGGCACTTCCTGTGGACACAAGGCCACTCAGAGTTACATGAATAAGGATTAAAACCTTACTTTTTCTCAGCGTTAAATCCTTCCTAAGCCTTTTGCTTCACAGCACAAGCCAGGTTCATTCAGATACTGGGGAGGTGGCAGTTTCTGTAATGAACTGTTTAGTTCATGACTGGCTTTGGTGTGCATGCAGTGTGACTGGAGAGTTACTGAGCTTGCTTAGAGTTGTGAGGACCTTCTGCTAGTGGAAGGATTTTAGTGTGCGTTGACCAAGAGCCAAGGGCAGCACCCACTCATTTAATAAACTTGAATAAACTTATGGGGAAAACCATTAGGGGTGGACAATCCTCAATGTGCCAATGCTTTAATGTGTTTTTGAATATGTCTTCAAGTAGTGCACAGAGCTGTTTGGCTGGAAGTGTGGATGGGATGTGGGTGGAGAGCTATTACTAGCATATTGCTATTTTAATGATTAATGAGCTGGAGGAATTTATTTGTTTTAAAAGTGCTTGCTGAGCCAAACAGTGACTAATGGAAGGCATGATAGTGCAACTGTGTACAAAACTGTGAGAGATGGAAATGCCAAGGACCTGTTTCAGATCCAAGGGAGCTGAAGTAATGAGATAAGGCCAAAGAAAAATTAGCATACATTTGTGCAGGAGAGGGAATTCCTATTAGTAAAGCTTTATCAGTGATGTTCCCCATGGGAAGGGATGAAAGCATCTGCATTTCACTGACTATATTAAGTACCAGAGATAAAGCAGCATCTTCACAGATTTTGAGAGCTGAGCCACCTTTTAGGAAAATGCAGGTGTCTTTTTTCAGTCATCTAAATTCCTAAATTCTAAAAGGCCACCGTCTTAATGTACAGGTCTTCTGTACCTTTCTACATTACCATTAGTCTGTACTGCTGTCTTCGCCTGCTTTGGGAAACACCAGTATAGGCCTTCATAATAGGATGCTTCCTCTCCTGTTTGTTTCAACTATAATCAGAAGCACTTAAATGAGCCACCAGTGAAACAACTAAGGAAGTGCACAGCTCTCAGTGCTTATGCTTCAGGCTCCTACTAAACATAGGAGCAAAGACACCTGTGAATCTTTGCATTGATAGCTTTCGAAATGTGAAGCAAATGTATTCATGGCAACTGCAGCAGCTAGAGAGAGACTGTAAAAAAATTAAAATAAGATTTTGGAGAACAATTTAAGAAGGCTCTTTTTGCACCCCCGACAACTAGTCATTGGCACCAAGCCCCCAAAAGGACAACCCCCACTTTTTGGGGAACACTGCTGTGGGAAACTATCTTGCATTTGCAGAGGCATAGGCTAGAGAACTTAAGCAATCATTCCTAGCTCTCAGGCCAGATTCACAGTGGATGTAAGTCAGTGGAGCTCCAGAGTAATGGAATTACATCCAGTTACTTGAACTGAAGTTCTTGTTCCTGGTTAGTATGAGTATTATGTCCATGCATTGTACACCTAGCCCCTGATTCTGAACATCTGAAAAAGTCAGTCGGATTGCCAAAAATCTTATGGATGCAAGGGCTACAAGTTCAATCCAGTATCTAAAATCTTCATTGCATGGCTACTTGGGCACTCAGTTGTGCGGGCCCACGCTAACATTCGGAACAGCTGGTACTCTTCAGACCACAAGAATTTTTCCAAACCGAAGTGAGCTTTAAGAACGGTGCCATGTGCGTTAAAGCTTCTATGTTTTGAATGTGTTATATTTCCAACTATGGTTCAATCCTATCCAGTGTCTACTTTTTCTTGTAGGGCAAGAAAGGCTGGAAGGAGCAAGGTCCACCCTTATTTCCACCCTTGAAATCACAAGAAATGACCTGATTCCCACTCTGTGCTCCAGAGGAAGGCACATGATTTCTTCTGCTCCAGGGACCCTGGGGAAAAATCCTGGAGAGAGAAATACTGCTCTCCCTTCCCTCAAACATCAGCTTAGTACATGGTAGTAACATTTGTCTTGCGGAAGCATCAAAACTGTTTATTCCCAAGAGTCTCTTTAATGGCTCAGTCATAAAATAATATTGTCAAGAGTTAGTTGTTGCACTGTCTTCTGGGCCCAAACTATTTGGATCATCTTGTCCTAAAAAGACTTAAGAACTTCCTGGAAATCAAGAACAAAATTAATTTTATTAAAGGCTAATGATCATCTTGAGACTCATAGAAACATGACTTTACATAAACAGTATTAAGAATCCTTAGGAATCTGACTATACAAAAAAAGGAAGATTCATTTATGCACCCCATAAGCCACAGAAAACTCTGCATCTTGCAGTGGCTTCCTGACCTGGTCCAAAAATTTGGATGCTAGCATTGCAAGTATCTTTGCATTGGCACATTGATGCACACACCTTCTGGTGCAGAATAGTAGTGCTCACTGTAATCAGTAATTTGATCACATATAAAAACATCACCTAAACTCCAGACTAAGGCATGATGTCTTTCTGAGCAGTGTTGGACATACAGTGGTAGCTGTGATCCAATGGGTGCATTGAACATAGTCTTTGAAGGCAAGAAACATATTCCTACCATAATGACTCCAGCGCAGGGTGTCAAGGGCCTGCAGCAAGATGGTAGCCCTAGACTTTAGGAGGGCCAACTTCAACAAGTTGAGGAGACTAGTGGGTGAGGCGCTGGGGTCCTTGAGGGCAGGGGAACTCAGTGTCCAGGATGAGTGGTCGTTCCTTAAGGAAACGATACTCACCGCCCAAGGGGAGTCCATCCCAACAAGATGCAAGGGGGGCAAGAGTGCCCGAAAGCCCCCCTGGCTCACCAAGGGCGTCCGGGAATGCCTGCTTGCCAAAAAGGTGGCATATACCCAGTGGAAG
>NW_017728918.1:16072453-16078058 GCF_001723895.1 Crocodylus porosus | reverse complement strand
GACTTGAAGATCTACAAGGTCCCTTCCGACCCGACTTCTATGATTCTATGACTCATTTTGTGATGGTGGGAAAGATATTTAACTATTGTGTTCCATTTTCCCATTTTAAAGATGATGAATGAATTATGAAGTGTAGCTGAAAGCTTCTCTGGGATTGCTAAGAATTTACCTGGTAATAAAATGCTTCTCAAAAGAGGATGGGGAAACTCAGAAGTTGAGAAAGTGATTTACTCAAGGTTGCAAGGTGAGTTAGTGGAAGAATCTAGGGGCCTTGCCACACATTCAAATGAAAGCTGGATAGAAACCAGCTATAAAGTTGTTAGACATTTTCAAGCACTAGCTTTGTAGCTGGTTGACTCCTTTTATAGCTATGTAGATGCGTTTGTGATGTGATAATTGCTTTGCACTTATGGATGGTCTTAATTTATTGCACAATTAAGCAGTTAATTATGCCATATAATGTATGGCAAGGGCCTAGAATAGATCCTGGGTCTCTTGATTTTAAATTTGGGGACCAACCACTGTTTCAGGCTCCCTATTTTTATACTCTTTTATGGATGTACAGGAACTCTTTGCATTCAGAGCCAGACAGGTTGTTTTTTACTCACCCAAATCCCCACTGATCAGTGTTCAGGTGCCACTGATCTATCTCTTCTCTCCAGTATTGCTATACCAGAGGTCTGTCTGCACTGAGATTCTGTTTTCCTTCCACTTTAAATGCAGCTGCATATTTCCCATACATTTCTAGTCCAATACTGAACTGAAGCTAAGGATACCAGATTGGCCTGGTAATTCGTAATTATTTGTGTCTGTGGGCCATGCAAGAGAGAAAATGACAATATAAAAATAATAATGATGCATGCTGAATAGGAGGGAAAGTGGGTTTGAACCAGTATGGATATTACAGAAAAAAAACCTGCCTACAATGTATGTGGTCTATATTTGATCTACTAATTGTGCAAATGTCCATGACGAGAATAATAATAATACGGAATTAAGAGCACAAAACAAAACAGGAACAAATGGCTATTTTTTTGTTTTGACAACCAAAGGACTTACTCAGTAAAATGGTCCTCAGCAAAAAATCTTTGAGAATGTAATGATATTATGGTTAGTATTTAAGCCCTAAACAGCAGCGGGTATTTTATAGTTGTTGGCAACCGTTATACATGAAGCAGATGTTAACAATTTCAGGGAGTTCTTTTATGGGAGGATGGTATGTTGCATTTGATAAGAAATGTTTTTTTCTCTATATTAAATGAAACAATGCGGGGGGTGATGCAGATGAGTTTACAGAAGCTGTCTGTCACAGTCATGAAGGGCTCCCTTCATCTTATTCAGGCATGGCTTTTTTTTCCAGTTGAATTCTGTATTCAAGTTAGTTGGTATGATTTCCAAAAGCGGTCTGACTTGGAAAGCAGGGAGGCTGACTGACATGTAGAATTTCGGCATCAGCAACATATGGGTAACACACGCATGCAGACAAGGTGAGATTCCTTTTGGTTCAGTCTCTGTTATACAAAAAACTCTTCCCAATTTGGCATATTCTCATAGCTTTCCTCAACAGCCAGAAATCGCATGTGACCATACAGATCCCAGTAAACTGCCATTCAAAGCTTGTCATACAAACACTACTAGATCTACAAGAAAAGCTGTATCTAGTTCTCTGTATGAAGTGCTCCTGTATTGTAACTCAGAGCCTGCAGGGTTTGAGAAATACTGCATTACCCAGGCACCACACAGCGTAGTGCCTTTAAATATTTACCTTACACAGTGAAGAAGCCCCGTTCAGGATAAGCTCTTGTACCCAAGGCAGACAAAATGGCCCCTGTCATGAGAAAGTCCAAGTTATAGCCTAAGGGCCTCTGTACATGCAACAAAATTGGCTTTTAAAGCAGCTTAAATGTCCTTTTGCACTACTTCAATGGTGGTGCTGTTTGCACGCTTGCCAGTGTATTCTGCTTTCAATGACTTTGTAACATAGCAAGATAAAACACCTCTGAAGTGTTTTAGTTTGCTACCTAACAAAGTGCAACTGTGCAGAGGGTGCTGGAAGCGACGTGCTCGGGGAAGCTTGGGCTTGGCAGGCTTCCAGTGCCCTGTGAACCAACCCCACTGCCTTCTCCCGCTGCCAGCACACCCAGCTGCCCTCCTGCCACCTTGCCACTCTGTGCCAGGGGCAACCCAACCATTCCTGGGTGGTCCCAGGCTGCAGGGACAGTGCAGGGGTGCTGGAGCTTAATTGCCTCTCTTGCAGCTGGGTTGCGGGGTGGGGAGCTGCAGCTAGATCTCACAGCCCCTGAGCTGCGGGGTACCCCAGTGCTTTCCTCCATGGCAGTGGCACCCCTCAGGTGGCACCCGCCTGCTGGCACCTGGCCCAGGTGGTCCTGGGGGGTGCCGCAGCTGCAGAGGGAAACACTGGGCCCTGCGCAGCTCAGGGGCTGTGTGACCTGGTGGCAGCCGTGCAGGCAGGCTTGACTGAAGAAAAAGAAAAAGCTGCAAAGAGCCTGATCTTTTTTTTTGGTTCTCCTAGAGCCTCCTTGCCTGAGCTGCACAGGGGCCTGGTACTTCACTCTGCAGCTGTGGCACCCTGCGGGACCACCTGGGCTGGGTGTCAGCAGGTGGGTGCTGCCTGGGGGGCACTGCCACCACCATGGAGGGAAGCACTGGCAGCTCACTCCCCCTCCCCTGCTGTGGGAGAGGCAGGTAAGCTCTAAGGATTGGGCCCCCACCCCGGTGTACACGCCACGGGGGTTTCATTCGGTTGATCTCTCTCTAAATTGAAATGGTGGAAATGGTGGGTTTTTAAAAATGCACTAGTTCAATTTAGGGAGAACTAAACCAAATTAAACCCCTGTTGCATCTATAAGCACCCTGTGTGCAGCATGGAAATAGTTCAGTAGTGGGAAGTTAATATAAGTCTCTTGCTGTAGTTTGTCTTTTCCTGGGCACTTCAGCATCTGCTACCACAACTTAGAAAACACTGCCTAGTTCATTCCTTTTGCGGCAGAATGTGTGGGATCATTGTGAAGCAGCAGCCCATGATGTCTTTTTAAACTCTGTTTTTAGGGCAGCAGTGAAGCAAGTGCTGGCGACGTAGGACCTGAGCCTTGGGGGTTCTGAATGTCCTTCCTCTCATCCACTAAAGGCAAATCATGGCCCTCTTTTGAAGACTCGTTTGGGAGTGAGCCAGCTGGGAAGACGGCCAAAACTTTGGCGTGACAGGATATGACCCTGCTGCCATTGAAAATGCTGGCAAAGCTGCTGATTTCGAGGAGGGCAGAATCAGGCTCCCGGACAGAAGTTCTCTTTGTATGTTGCTGCAGTGCTGCGTGTGGTGAATAAAACGAGGCCAGACTTATTTGTGAGCCGGTTGGAGAGAAGAGATTGCAGATGGGTCTTGTGCAGCAGACAGTACAGCCATACCTCATCCTGCTAGCAGAGGGGCTGCTCATGCCTCAGGGGAGCCGAGCAAGCACTCTATGAAGCCGTATAAGTAGAATTCCACCTTCCTGATGTTTCAGCCCTGTTCCCCCACCCTGCTGTATTGAATGAGGCGGCTTTTGCCAGAATTGCTTTGCAAAGTGTCTCTAGGCCAAGATTTTTAAAAATGGAGGCTGAAAAAAGGCTCTCGAACCCCTAGAGAGGTACCTACATAAGTGACCCGATTGTCAAAAAAGCTGAGTGCCCAGCAGGTCTCATTAAAGCAGAAAGAGACAATTGGCTGTTTTAGTTTGGCTGCCTTTTAAACACATCCCCCCTTTATATATATATATATACACACACACACACACACACACACTTTTAAACACCCACACAGCAAGCCTGGAAGGGGTTGTTATTGCTAAGCCAAACACAAATGTTGCTCTCTTTACCAGCTTCAGTGGGACTTCTCATATAGGGAAGGTGAGAAGGTTTTGGCCCAAGTATATACAGAAAGTGATTCAGGACCCAAAAATGCCTAATCCTAGTCCTGGTGCAGGCATCTGCACCAGTGTAAAGTGGGTGTGAAACACTACCATATCAGACAGGGCATATTTTGCCCATGTTACACTGGTACAGATGGCTACGGATGTGGTAGGCAATGTGAAACCATAGCCAGAGCCTCAACCATCATGATTGAACAAACTAAGTAGTCCCTTTGTCCCTGTGGCAGGGTACTGTTGATGCCTGCCACTTTAAGGGCTGAGCCAAGCAGCCAGCAGGCGCTTGATTTTGGCAGCCATTTTAGATCTCTGGCTGCCTGTATAAACAGAACAGTTTGCTGCTGGCAGGCCAGGCAGAAACATTGCCTGGCTGCAAGGCTGAGTGCAACATCCTGGAGGTAAGGGCAGGAGCTATAGAGGATGGTTTGTAGGCTCCTGGTCCTGCACATGACTTAAAACTATACCCTGCCAGGAGTGGGTGGCCTGGAGGGGCTCCCAGTGGCACAGGGCCTCCAGGAAATACCAGGCCAGTTACCACCCTGGTGAAAGGCGAGTCAGGGCACCCTAATAACCCCAGCCCCCACAACTGGTGGTTTACCCCATGTTAGGGCCAAGACGGTAGACCCGGGTTAGAGAGTGGGCTATTGACTCAGAAGCCTGACTTAAAATACCTTCAACTGGTCAATGCTGGGGCCAGGACCAGAATGGTCAAAAGGACCAGGTCTGACCACTCACGTAGGTTCCTAGCCAGAATGCAAGACCTCCGTCTAACCCAGGAGGTGCACAGCCCCACCAGGGGAGTCGCCTTGTTGGACCTGGTGCTGGCCACGGGCAACAACCTGGTGAGGGGGCTGCAGGTGCTTGACCACCTGGGCGACAGCGATCATCGCCTGCTGGAATTCACCATCCAGTGCAAGGTGGCAAAGCCTACAACAAGGCAGCAGCCCTAGATTTCAGGTGAGCAGACTTCAATGAGCTAAGGAGAATGGTTGGGGAAGCACTGAGGTCCCGGAGGGGAGGGGAGCCAGGTGTCCAAGAAAAGTGGTCTCTCCTTAAGGAGATGATCCTCCAAGCCCAAAGGGAGGTAATCCCAACACAAATCAAAGGGAGCAGGAGGGCACAAAAGCCCCCATGGCTCACCAAAAGCATCCGAGAATGTCTCCTAGCTAAAAGGGAGACGCACACCCACTGAAAGGGAGGGGTCTTCACCAGGGAGGACTATACTGTGGTTGCTCGGGGATGCAGGGGGGTGGTCAGGAAGGCCAAGGTGGAGATGGAACTGGGACTAGCTTCCTGGATCAAGGACAACAAGAAGTCCTTTTTTAAATATGTAGGGGGGGCAAAAAGAAGGTATGTGGGGTAACATGGGGCCCCTGCAAGACAGGCAAGGAAATTTGGTCATCACACCAGATGACAAAGGTAACATATTTAACAGTTTCTTTGCCTCCATTTTCCTGAGCAGGGACCAAAACAGCCACTCCCCCTCTTGGCCCCCCTTAGACCCCAGGGGAGGCACACCTAGGCCAAGGGTCAGGGAGGATCTAGTCAGGGAACTTCTGGAGGGACTGGATGTATTCAAATCAGCTGGTCCAGACAATCTCCACCCTAGAATACTGAGGGAGTTAGCTGAGGTCATTGCGGGACCCCTGGCACGGCTTTACGAGCATTGTGGTGCTTTG
>NW_017728918.1:16046004-16070698 GCF_001723895.1 Crocodylus porosus | reverse complement strand
CTAGGAATAACGGTCACAAGCTGGCAGAGGGTAGATTAGGCTGGATATCAGGGGGTGCTACTTCACTTCAGGATGGCTAGAATCTGGAACCAACTTCCAAGCGAAGTGGTGCTGGCTCCTACCCTGGGGTTCTTTAAGAGACTAGATGAACAGCTTTCTGGGGTCATTTGACTCCAGTACTCTTTCCTGCCATGGCTGGGGGTCGGACTAGATGATCTGCTCAGGTCCCTTCAGACTCTACAAACAATGAAACTATGACCAGGGGCTGTGGGACACCCAAAGCTAAGGGCCTGGGGTTTCTGAGTGGCTTTGGAGGTGGGGCCAGGGCCTGTGTGGCCAAAGGTCCCCGGGGGGGGAGGGGCACACCCAAGACAGGAAAAAGTTCAGGATCTAGGCAGCCCAGAATGAGGGCAGAGGAATCCGCCTGATTGGAGGGATCCAGCTGGAGTCCCGATTGGAGGATTCTGGGGCCCAGTGTGGGGCCAGTGATGTTAACTATGGATGCCATCTGTGAGGCTTGGGCTGTGGCGTAGGGGAGGAATGGAGCCGCAGATAGTGCCCCCTGGCATCAGGGCAAGAAATGGGCAGCCTTCTGCCTAATTAATATCCTAATTATATATCAGCAAGGCATGGCAGGAGAGGAGGTGGGCGGTTGGCCCAGAAACAGGTGGGTGAGCCAATGACAGATCAGCCCCACGAATGCCCCCTGTTACAGTCCCCCTGCCCTATTTGTGGCAAATGGGGGGTGTTCTTGGTGTTTTGGGGCAATGTGCCTGGTAGTTTTGTATCAAGGTTGTTTCTGGAGTTTTAAGGAAGTGTTAGACAAACACTCCTATAGGATGTTTTATATAGAGATGATTCTGCCAGGAGCCAGGTTTTGGTCTAGATGACCTCCTGGAATCTCTTCCTGTCCTAGTACTTTTCTATGATTCTGTGATTCTTCTGCCTGTGTGGAAGGAAAGGTTCAGTTGCTGGGCATTGTACCCACTCTCCTAAATGAGCTCACCCAAGGATTTTCCAGCCTGCCTGGCTTTCCCGTGGTATAAATTCAGCAGACTTGCTTCTGCTTCAAACAGCATCAGATTTAACAAAGCAAAAATTAGTTTGTTAAAAGGGAGGGGTGGGGTAATGAGACACTTGAAATGAAATAAGACACTTCACAATAAGCCAGTTAGACTAGGCAGACATCAATATGGAAAATAAATGTCTGGGCATGTGTGATGTATTCTAACCTATTCTAAAGCTGTTTCTGTCAAATGAAGCCTGAAAGAGCAATATACCCACTCGGAGGTTTCTGCATCTTGGTAGCTATTGTTAGGGTTTTATTCACTGAATTACTGCACATGTCCCACTCACCTACATGCATGTTCCTAGCCATAAAATTGATTGGACCTATTTCTTTCCAGAGAGATTTGAGCAGCACCTGGGGAATGCCAGCAACCATACAGAGTGCCTTTGCAGTGTGGGAGCTCTACAGTGTACTAGTGAGGAAGCTATAGGGGTAAAAGATGATTGGAGGACTTGGGATTACCTTTCCGCACCAATCGGGCCCCAGAGACTAACCTCCCCCCCCCGTGTCCCGATTGCCCCCTTGGGTCACCTGGAGAGGGATAAAAGGGGCAGCATGGGCTGACTCAGGGGAGAGATCAGTGGGGGACAACAAGGAAGGAGCTTCATAGAGCTGGCAAGAGCTGAGCCAGTGGGGCAGGAGCAGTGCCCTGGAAAAGCCTGAAAGAGCAGGACCTGCAGGCAGCGGTGGGACCCTCAGCAGCGCGGCGTGTGGCCGGCAGAAGATGCTCCCCACTGGGCTCCAGGATCCCTGCAGCCAGCAGGAGAGGCTCGCCCCGCTCCAGGAAGGATCAGAGCAGCAACCTGAGAGGTTCCCAGCTCTGCTTCCAGCTCCTCTAATCTGAGGCCAGGTAGCTTGATGTGAGGCCAGGCTCTGGGAAGGTCAAGACCCCTAGCAGGCTTGAGTGTTACTATCAGTGGTGGCTGTGTGGCAGCATTTTGGCCTATCACATGGGAGATCTGGGTTCAAGTCCCAGCTGAGGTGACTTGGGGTGAGAGAGATAACAAGAAGCGTGTCTTCTTGCAGTGGAAAGGGGCCATTGTGTTTTCCCCACTTTCGCTCCCTCCAGGTACCAAGGCCCTATATTTCCTTGTCATTTGACATTTTGCATATTGTGTCCTGTGTATATTTCACCAACCCGTACTGTTTCTTCTGCTGTTTGTGTTTTATATTTTGTTAACCCTGTTTTTTGTCAATGATTGTAAGTGTCTAACCTTTGTTGAATCCTGCCCCCTTGGGGCATTGTAGTGTCCACTATACCCTCTGATTTATGCCTGTTATGTTCCCAGAATTAAAAGGTATATGGTTAAGTCCCCATTGGTGGTCTGGCTCTGCTCTGTAAGGGGAGGAGAGTCCCTACACCTCCCACAGTGCTTGTGCACCTGCTTTGATCCCTTCATTTGGAGAGGGGGTGCCTCCTGGAGTACCGCCTGGGTTACAGCTGTTTTGAAGCACTGTTTTGTTTCATCAGAACTGTTTCACTGTTTCAACGCATTTCAACATTTCACCCATAGGCTATAATGGGGAATCACAAAAATGCCTATAACTTTGTCATTTCTTGCCTCATTCGGACGAAAACTGCAGAGACGGAAGCCTGCCAAGTTTCAAGAAGACAGGTGCAGGGATTTTTGTGAAACTGCTTCTCAAATTGTTCAAAGTAAAGCTAGTTTCACTTGCTGACAGTGGCAGCATACTGTCATCGTGCACACAGATCCAGCGGCCCATGTCCCCCAGGAGGAGTCTGGTACAGCCCTGCAGTCCTCTTGGGGCTGTGGGCCCTGAACTTGCATGCAGGATGATAGCAGGCTGCAGCTGCAAGCTGGGGCCAGCGCCAGTACTGGGTTCTTCCCAGTGTTTGGCATGGGCTGCGCCAGGCAGACTTGGGTGCGGGTACAGACCCCAGCCAGCAGTGGCAGTGCTAGCATGCTGTCATCTGCATGGTCCACAGCTGGTGAGTATAGAGCTTAAAAAAAAAAAGACCCCTGCACTCACCACCTCTGGCAGCAGCAACTGGGGCCTCTGGGTGCTTGTGTGCAGAGCTCCCCCCGTGCAGCATAGGGCAGTGAGGGGGCAGCGGGGATTGTCCCCCCTGCCTGGCACCTGCACAGCAGCTGTTCTATGGCATGGGTGCAGCCTGGCTCAGCAGGGCGCTGTCTCCGTGCTGTGGTGGCTCCACATGTCAGATGTGGCTCCCGGTTCAATTCCCCAGCTTTCTGATAATCCCCCCAGCTCTTCCTGGGGTGGGGCACAACCATGAATGACTACTGACTTAGTGGCTGGGGGGATGCCAGGTAAGGTAAGGCTGCTGGCACCAGTCTGGGTGCTGGCCCCAGCCTCCCCTATGTAACCCAGGGCAACTTCCCATGTGCCAGAGCACATGTGTGCAGGGGTGTTCCCTGGGGACAACTAGCCAGTGGCACAAATAAGTCCCACTTCTAGCTGTCCCCAGGGAATAAATATTCCTGCGCGTGTGGATGTGTCCTAAGGTGCTATCTTGCCCTACCATCTGTCTAACTTTAGACTAACCACCTACCTGCCTCCCTATAAAGGCACTGTTAAAGCAGTACACTCTACTAAGATGTGAGGACAAGGCTGATTATATAATCCACATACTATTGATTTACATTAGTCTTGGACAGAAAAGCTGGTACCTGAAGTTTTCATAACCACAGTGTTATTCCATAATATTAATTACCATTGTACTACTTATCATGCTGGATAATACCAGTCTGGTGACCCCCATAGCATCAAAACCGGATTTATGTTTGAGGCTGCTTCTGGTAGCCTATATGGAGAATATGGGACCTGCTTCTAAAAACACCTCAAACAGATGACTGTGGGCAACGTAATGGAATGATTAATTTGGGACCTTATCAGAAAAGAATTAGAGACTAAAAATATAATTTAGTCAGCCTTATAGAAAGCAGGTGTTGTAAAAATAAAAACTCTTTAGTCTCTCTCTCTGATAGGATTATAGGTCTGATCAAAAAAAAGCAACAAGATATCTCACCACATGACGTTTGGATTCAAAAGTTTCCATTGTATGGAATTAATAAGTGTCTTGTTAAGTGGATTACAAATGGCTTGCTGATAGATCTCAAAATGGGGAGGGGACTTTGAGTATGGATATACCTAGTTGGGTATTTAGGGACTGGTTTGGTCACAGAATCATAGAAAATTAGGGTTGGATGCGGCCTAAGGAGGTCATCTAGTCCAACCCCCTGCTCAAAGCAGGACCAACCCAACTAGATCATCCCACCCAAGGCTTTATCTAGCCGGGTCTACCTTAAAAACCTCTAAGGATGGAGATTCCGCAACCCGATTTCATATTTTTACAAATGATCCAGACCAGGAGTGGCCTACCCATAACACATGTGCTGCAAGCAGCATGGGCAGCCTTTTTTGTCGTATGTGGCAGATTGGGAAGGAAGTAGGGAACACAGCATCAGCTGGGTGGAGAGGAGAAAGCAGAGCAACAGATCAGGCAGGAAAAAGGGATCAGAGTGGCATCTGGGGTGGCTGCAGGGCTTATCTTGTGTCATGCCTGCCAAAAACGTTAGCCCCACACTGATTTAAACCAACTGTGCTCAAACCCCTGTTCATGGGACAGATCTAGCCCCCCGCACTTTGTCATCTGGCATGTGGGACTCCACATATGTCCTTGCACGTTAGGTTAGGCATGCAGGGAGGCATGGGGCCTGATGCCAGCATGTGGGAGTGTCATGGGGCCCTGGACCCTGATCCCCCACAAGCAGGACTGGGCAGAGGTGTCACGGGGCCCTGGACCCTGACTGCTGCACACAATGTTAGGCAGAGGTGATGTGGGTCTTCAGAGCCCAATTCCAGCTTGTAAGACCAAGCAGAGGTGGTGCAGGACCCCAGGGCCCAGCCCCACACCTCTCTTTTGACCCCTGGGACCAAAAGACCATGGTCTAGACAATGGAACAGAAGCCCTGAAGTTCTGCAGTATCAGAAAGAGTGGGAAAACAACAAATAATACGGCGAACAGATCACTGATGCTTAGCACTTGGGATTGTGTGGTTAAACGGTCACAGTTCAAGATAGATTTCAATACAGCTGGCAGTCCATGTGAGGCAATGCGTCTGGATGCAAAGACTTCAGGCCGTGCTTCCAGACTGCGAGACTCCCTCTTGGAAAGCAGTGACTCAGGATTTAGGAGTCATTGTGGAGAGTGCCTAAAGATGAGCTCTCAGTGCACTGCTGTGGGAAGAAAAAGCTAATGTGATTTTTTTTTTAAATTTTTTTTTTTGGGTGGATGTAAATAGGAGTATTGAGCAGAAGCAGGGAAAATGGCCTTGTCTCTGCATGGAGTGTTGGTAAGATGACTACTATAATATTGCTTCCTTACATCAAGTAAGTTATAGTTCAAAAGCCAGCCACAAAAATAGACCAGGGTTTGGAAAACAAGTTTTACAGTGCCAGGTTTCAGGAGCTTAACTTATTTAGTATATTAAGGAAAGGACTGAGGATGGCCTGGACGGCTGTATCTAAGTACCGGCACAGGAACAGAACGTTTGCTAATCTCCGGCTTTTTGACTTGCTTGACAAGGACGTGGTGAAGTCAATAGCAGAGAACTGGAATGAGGAAAATGAAGCTCAAAATAAGCTGAAATGTCCTAAAATTGAGGTTGATTATACATTTTAGTGGCTTACCTGGAGAAGGGGTTGACTCCTCATTACTTTAAGGCATTAAGTCATTAAGGCAAGGTTGGATATCTTTGTGACTTTAGGAAAAATCCTCCGGTCCCTGGTCAGTGAGGCGTGCCAGGAGCGGGTGGTTGTGCTGGCCTGAGAAACTGTGGTTCTGAGACTTCGGTTCCTGCCCTGTTTGGACCCTAAGCTCATGCCGCCAGCAGTGTTTTATTAGAATGACTATAATGAAATATCCAGGTGCATCTGGCTGGCTTCAGTGGTTAAGAAGGAATGTTTCTTCCATTAATCATTTGGATTTTCTTCTTTCTTCTTAAATATGAGGTAGAGGTGTGACACTGAGCTCCCACAATACTGTGGGGTCATGCTGAGAGTAGGGAAGGTTTGAGATCTGAGAAGTACTTTTTCCCCAGGCAGCTTGGCAGAGACCTTGGTTTTAGGTTTCTGCTGCACTCAGGTGTGATTTTCCTGCCAGATTCATCTTGGCAGATCTCAGCTAATCAGTTCCCTGGCACTTCAGAGTCTTTGGGTGTTGAAAGTGTTTTGATGCTGAAATATTTGATGTAACTAAAAGTTCTGGGTTTGTTATTTGTTTTGCCTGCTACTTAATGGCCTTTGATAAACAGTGTCAGATCTAGAGGTCCTTTTCAGCCTTAATTTCCTATGAATCAGCTAAAGCATTCTTTTTTCAGATGTAGTAGAAGCCTGTGTCCCTGGGGCCACGGATGCAGGGTCAGTCTTTCTCTAGCTTCCCCCTCCCCCTAGATTTGTATCTATTCATCTGTTTATATATAGTGGGACAGGAGAGACTGTAAACACTATATAGAAGCTGGCTGTAGTGTAGAGCTGCTTATAGCAGTCATCTGTGGTGTGGGAGAATCATTTTCATGCATCAATGAATAGTGAAATAACTCTATAGTGCTGAAGTGCTATAGTAGGAGAGCTGGAAGAAGGCCTGTACTCAAAGGCTAGGGACAGACATTCAAAAAGCTCGAGCCTGAATTGATTCAATCTTTGCAGGTTAGCCTAACCTGGCTAGGCTAAACCGGATTGTAATCGTACAGACATCCCTTCTGGACTGAGGAAATGCAGGCCTGCAGTGGCTCAGGACAGAAGCCTGGGGGCGCTACAGAGGCTCTTCCCTTTTTACAGGGGAGCTGAGCTGCGGCGGGCCCCAGCAGGTCTGAGTAAGACTGAGGAGGGGTTCAAACCCCCACCCTGGCCTGCAGGGTTCAGCAGCTGGGGAAAGAGGAGTGTGGCCAGATCGCTGTGGTGGGAGGGGAGGAGGAGGGGAGAGCTCCGCCCACCCGAGTGGCTCCCTGACAGCCGGGAGCAATGTGGGCACACAGCACAACCCTGGAGGGGGACTCTTCCCCTGCCTCCATCCCTTCCACCGCTGTGGGGTGGGGAGGGGCCTCTGTTCGGTGTTGGAAGGGGTCTCTTCCCCATCCCCCTCCCACCACCCCCTGCCACTGCGGGCGGCTCTGTGCAGCACTCACTGGCTCAGCCCAGCCTGGGTGCAGGGAGAGGCTGCCACCGAGCCACAGTGGCATGCCATGACAGCTGCCCAGCAGGGCCATCCCCAGTGGCTGCAGCTCAGTGACAGGGAAGCTGAGCCCCGTCAGTGAGTGCAGCCTGGCCTGGGCCACGTTGGAGGTACTGGAGGGCTTGTGGGTCCCCTTCCAGCACTGAAGAGAGCCCCCCTTCCCATCCCACAGTGACAGGGGGTGGGGGAGGAGCAAGGGGAAGAGTCCCCCTCTGGGGCCAGGCAGCCCTGCACAGGACCCCTTCCCCACCCTACCGTGGCGGGGGTGGAGGAGGGTCAAGAATGGCTGTTGTCCCTGCCAGTGAGACAGGGAAGGGAAGGGGGATTAACGCCCCCCCCCCCCGGGCACTCCGACAGAGGCTGCTGTCCCTCCCCAGCCCCTCTCTGCTCCAGTGATGGGACGTGGCCAGTTGCCATCCCAGCATGGGTTCATTCCTCCCTCTGTCCCTTCTGCCCTGCAGCCAAGGTCTTCCAGCCCCGGCTGCCCCCTGCGCCATGTCAGACAAAGCACGGGTATTGTGCACCCAACTTTCCTTCCTTCTGTGTAAGGACTCTAACCAGCTTGCTGTGGCACCTCCCTGGTATTTCACCTGCCTCCTCTCAAAACAAACAAACAAAAAAAGGCATGAAAAATCTCAGGTTTGTCCTGAGAAATGAGAGACTTCTGAGCTCCCCAAATATTTGCAAGACAGGGAAAGCAAGCTGCCAAGCTTTGGGTCACAGCTTTTAAAGAGTCTACATAAGTTCTCTCAAATTGTATGTTAGAGTCAGATGGATTCACATCTGTGAATGAACTGTCACTCTCAGCTCCAGCTTCAGCAAACTATCAGGATGAAATCAGCAAAAGGCAGAAACAACTTCGTATGCAATTCTCTAGGTAACGGCAGTGGTTCTAGGCTAGCGCTCGGTCTGAAAAGTTCTTTGAGATCTTGCTGAAAACACTTTAAAATATCCTTTCCCTCCTGGAGTCTGCAACATAAAGAAACTGCTTCTGCAACCTGCCAGTCTTCAGTGGCACAGAATACAATCTTTCTGGCGAAACACCAGACTTTTAGGTTCTTTTCCAAAACTGTCAAAACGCAGACACCAACCAAATCCCCTTCACATTTGTAATTTCACATTGTGTGAAAACTTGTGAGCAGATTAACTACCGAGGAAGAAAAGAAAGCTCCCTGCTCAGTTTGAAGGAGGAGACAAAGGTGGTAGGTGGAAAGAAAAGACTCGACCCAAGAAAGTTCTCTGCTTACCAGCTTCGAAGGCTGAGGAGCTTCTTCAGGGCAGCTGAAAGCGAAAAACTGTTTCGTGTTCCTGAGATGTCTAGCCAGAGGTTCTCGCTCTTTTGTTCCTGGTGACTCCAGTCATCAAATCTGGGGTCAGGAAGGCACTCTTCCCCTAGGTGAGATTGGCAAGGACTGTAGGGTGTGTGCTTTTCTCCGTAGCAGGGGCTTAGACTTTTTCCAAAGTTTTTCTGCCAATATATGTTCCTTGTCATTGTAGTGGCATTGGCAGTGCTGTCACCTCCCTACTGTTAACCGGTGAGGGTTCATAGTGCTGATATTAGTGCCTCCTTCAGTTTTTTAGTGTCTGAGAGCAAAGGCCCAGGCGGCTTATGTTCCTATGTTTGTAGGGGATGCCATTGTGCAGAGAAGTAGGTATACCAGCGTTCCCATCCGAGGTCATGGCGCTTGTTTCCCAAGTTGCCTGTGTCACTGTCTTGATGCGAGGCTCCTTGTAACACTGCCTGGCCCAAAAAGTACCATGATGGGGTATTAAGTTAAGCCTTATGCTCTGACCAATTCCACCTTGGGGATTATATGCTGCCAGCCTTTGGTGTTTCAGATAGATAAGGCATTCTCCCTGTTTCCCTTTCCCATTTTGTCTTAATCCTTGGCCTAGCATTACTGTGCACTGTGCAAACTCTTCTATTCAATGGGTGTTGAGTCAGGCCCTTAAATAGTGCTCAAGTTTCATCACAGGAGGCTATGTGATTTCCCCACTATCACCTTTCACAGGACTTGTTGCTGATGGGGCATAAACACCTGTTACACTTTACCAACAAAGCAGATAGTCCTCCATGGTGGGTGAAGTCATTCCTGTCATTACAAGAATAATTTGTCACTAACAAGACAGGATGGATTTTTTTTTTGGTGAAGTGTTATTTGATGAGACATTGCTTTTCCACCAAAACAGGTTTGCACCCAGGTCAGGTTTTTCTAGCTTTTGATGAAAAAAGAAAGCTTGAGAGACTTCTTAGGTTTTAAAAAACCTAAGGCTATTCAATATTGCAAGTTTTTTCCAACCCTTTGTGTCCCTTTTTTCTGCGAGGAAATGGAAAAAAACCTTTTCTTTAGTGAAAAAACAAAAAAGTGTCCGATTAAACTTCAGATGAAAGAAACACCTTGCCTTTCATTTGGAGCATTTCACGTTTCATGAAAGGTGCTTAAGAGCCAATGGGCAAAATCCATGTAAAAGCCTTCAGAGCCTTGGTGCTAGCCCTGGGTTCTGGTACTTCTCCACTAGGCATCTAGCTCCAACATTTTGGTGCTCACGCCCTCCTGCTCAGTTTCTGTATAACCTCAAAGTGTCTAAAGCCCAAATACTATTTCACCTTGAGGCATATAAGTGCTGTTTCCCATTGGGAGGCAGATGTGTTAGTGTCAGCTCTCAGAACTGTCTGTCCAATGACAATTTAATGCAAAACCTTAGAACAGGATTAAGGACCAGAACCCAGGCCACCCTCTCTGCCAGGCCAATGCTCATCTCACAGCCAGATCTAGGTTCCCTCTGGCCCTGCTCTCCTTCTGGCCTCACAGATCATCCCCTTTTAACTACCCAGTGGGTCAAGGTTGCTCCCGAGCCTGTCTATCCCATGACTTTATGCTTAGGGCACATTGTTAGGCATTTCCAGGCAGCTTTGAGCCTCCTTTGTTGAGAGGATCGAGAGCCTGGAGCATACTTTTAATCAGTTGGCTGTTGGACAAACAAAGGAAGTAATACATCAGGGCTGTGCAAAATTTCGCTGGCTGTTTCGTTTTGACACTGTTTCAACTCATTTCAAGCTTGAAACAGTGAAATGAAAATGAAACAAAGGGCTTTGAAACAGCCTCGAAAAGAAACGAGGGCAGTCGAAACTTTTCGAAAGTTTTGAAGCAGCCTGCCAGGTAGTGGGAGGCAAGGGAGAACTAGGGCTGCGATGGGGCTGGGGAAGGGAACTCAGCCGGGCTCAGTTCCCCTCCCCTGCGAGCGCTGCGAGGGGTTCCCTTCCCTGATCCCAGCTCTGGGGAAGGGAGCTATGCCGGGCTGAGTTCCCTTCCCCAGCCCGATTGAAACGTTGAAACAGTGAAACCTTTTCAGTGGAACAGGACAGTGTTTGAAACAAAACTCAAAACACTGTTCCATAGAAACAAATATTGAAGTGGGACGCTGCTGTTTCACACAGTCCTATAATGCATGTAACAATAGGATCCACAGTCCATGGAAGGACCACTAAGTGCCGCTTATATATGTATAATGAGACACCTTCAGTAGCACACAGACACCTAATGGTGAAATGGGATTTGGGTTTGTTTTCACCATAAAGGCTTCCTAAGGCACCTAGAGGTCTGCTTCTGAGAATGCCCAGAACTGTACAAGTCACAATAATGTGCCTAGCTCTTATCTAAAGCCCTTCAGGTTCCTCAAGGGACCCATGTCCTTGGCAAATGCTCTAACCACAAGGCTTTGCAGTGTTTTGGGGAGGGTCTCAGTCATTCTTGCTTATTGAAGCTGTTCCATTAGGCAGAGTAAGAGAATGAGTCTGACTCTAGATGTTGGTGGGCAAGGCACTAACCTGGAGAGTGGATGCTGGACATTATTCAGAGGAGGGAATCAAGGTCTTTCTCTCCCTAACCAGTTATTTACCAAGTCACACACACTTTCTCGCTGGCCCATATGAATAGCTAATTATTCCATGTACAGTGGAATAGAAGGGAGTGTGCAAGTCTCACTATGGGGTAGCCCAGATCCTGTTAGTTGCAGCATTCAGCCAGAACATGGAAGATGCAGGTGCATATTGGCTTAGTCAGAAGGATTCCTGCATTCAGGATGAGTGCTCTAAGACTGGGCTATGGAGTGAAAATCCATCACACCCTCCTTTGGCTGTGCCCTGTGAGAAACGGCTAGCAAAGGTGCTCACCTCCCATGGGGGTTTGTGCTTGTGAAGCCTTATAGCAATTAGTTGCCCCCCCCCAAGTTTCTCCATGGAGGAAGGGGGCTTAAGGCAACTCCCTGCCCTCTGCATGTTTGGTACACCAGCTCAGGCAGGTGTATATGGCTGGGCCTGCATGGGTACACAAAAGGTGTAAGAGGCTGCAACAACAGTTTCTTTTTCCTACTATTTGAGGTCAAATCTTGCTGGTCTTACTTGGGCACACAATCCCACTGAAAGGAATGGGTTTGCTCTTATACCTAACAGGAGGAGAGAATACCCCTTGCTTTGAAAAACAGACTGCATGAATGGAGGCCCCAGTGGTCAAACTTAGGTTTGAAGCAAGGGGTTTTGGTGATATCTTTTACTAGACCCACTGCATAGCTGGGAGGGAAGGTAGATAAGCTTTTGGGCACTAAATGGATGGGCATTTGTGCCGTAAAACTTTGTTTAACATCTCTTCTAGCCATATACTGGGCCCAATAAAAGATATTACCAAAACCCCATGCTTCTCACATCTCCTGTAGCTATAACAACACTCCGACCCTACAGTTTGGTGTCTTAGTTTAATCAGATAATTTTCTTTAAGAATCTAATTGAATTAAGAGCGTAGGCCCCAAGTCAAAATGGCATGCTTTACTTTGGGTAGGAGTTGAGGTTGCTCAGCTTTGAGGAATTTTGAAAAGTGAAACACTCATGTGTGACTTTTGTATTAATAACATATGCTCTGAAGTTAATTTTTAATACTGCTCCTCTAGTAATTAAAATTCCATCATAATTTATTGGGTTATAATAGTGCTATTAGTCTCTGTTAGTACTTTTAATTCATTTTAACTGAGCTTCATCTAAAACAGCTAGAAAGCTAGAGTGGATAGGGAGTATAAAAATAAAATGATAACAATAACTAATGGCTAGGAGCACTGCGGAGTCAGCATGCTTGGCCCGTGATGGGGAAGGAAGTGCTTTGTATCACTAAACAATGACCCTTTAATGGGGGCACAGCTCTAATGAGTATCAAAGAGTCTCAAGCTCTTCTCTTCAGCTACAAAGCTAATAGCTAAGACAAAGAGCATTGAGGGTGCGCCAGAGGTTGCAAAGCGTGGGTGAAAATAGGAAGGGAGTCCTATTTTCTTTATGGAATATTGACCTTTAGGGAATGACCTCGAGGGGCATCTGCCCTCTGATGTTTGGTGGAGATGGGGCTTAGGTGGAGAGAAAATTGTGCTTTCTTTCATTTTGAGGAAACGTCTGTTTCTTTGTACTATATAATAACTGGTGTGCAAAATTTTGTCCTAGGGCATATGTACACATTAGAGTCAATTTTCTCATAAAAAGCCAACAAAACATGGTGTTTCTGATAAGTCTGGCAGATCTCAAGACTGCTGATTTTCAGGGAATGTTTAAAAATTTGGCCTGACATCCCCCCATGATGGCTGTGTTTTTTGCATTTAAGAAATAAAGAAATAGTATTCAGTGGCACTATTTTCATCCTATTTATCATTCTCTAAACACCACTGCTGTCTGTGGCAATAACCATTGCCTGAAAAAGATCATGAGAAATCTTTAGATTAACTAATTTTAGTATTTCCTGAAAATGAACAATCTTACTAAATATATTGCTTCCTTTTGTTTTTGGACATAATTCCATGTTCTAAGTTGCACACAGAAAAATGATTAAAAGCACTAGGAAAAAGTTAGGAAAGATTAAAATGTTTATTTTTTAAGAAAACTATTTTCATGATATCTAGTTAGAAACAAATATATTGCTCGTTAATTTCAATGCAAGGTTAAAAGGAGAATTTGCTTTAAAAAGAAAGCAAGGCTGGTAATTAGAAAGCAGGGTAAGAAAAATATGGCAAAGGTGAGGGGGGTTGTAATTAAATCTGACCTTTTTGAAAGATAAAGCTACTCTTCAAGAGATTTAATGATACAAGCAAGGCTCTCCTTCAAAGTAAGGTTAGCCTTTCTTCATGGACAAGGACCAATAGAATGGGGATAGGAAATCCTCTGATGTGTTTTGATATAAACTACAAAGTAGGGCTAGTATAATTATAATTAGGAGAGGAAATTCCAATATCGGGGTTATACTGAGAACATTAAGTTGGTCACATTGTACCATCTGGATATTTTCATAATACCTCTATATGCCAGTGAGCAGGAACCCAGTCTTATCCAACTAGCAATACAGAATGTAAAAATGTAAGAAAAACATAAGCTAATATTTGAATGTAATTTAGCATAGTAATAACTCTCGCTGCTGTGTGAGTTACATGCGGTGAAATCAATGTGTGCCTTGTTTCCATTACAATTCTATTCAGCTCGGAGATCATTTGTCAACATTCATTGTTTAAGATGGAACGGTGTTGGGATATGAGACAAATCCACCAGGAATTCAAATTTAAGATGAAATACTGAGTTATTTATACTGAGGAATCAACAGAGAGTCAGGATAACCAACAAAACCAATAGAATGAATTTGGTTATTTGTATATGCATAGAGATAAGATGGCCTGATTTTCCTGTGCGGTATAGGGTGATGTACTTGTGGGGAAAAATAGTAAAATAATCTTTTGCAGAATAAACTTGCTATTTATTATAAAATGATTAGGACCCTTCCAAAGCCAGCAAATCTGGAAAAAAAATCTTTTTTTTTTTAATTTTGGTATAGTCTGCAAATGGGGAGCTATGCCAGCACAGCTTTTCTAGAACATCTTATTTTGCAAAAATCATTCTGGTCACTTTCCACATCTGGTTCATTTTTTACCATCTTAGTGCATATAAAGTTTAGTGCATATAAAATGGGTATAAATGTAATTTATTTCTACTGCAAAGTCTGTTTTTATACTGTCAGAACTGGGTAAAGAGGGCTTTGTGCAACTGAGAGTAGCATATGCAAGTCTAAAAGCATATGTAGGTCTAAAAATGCTTTGCATTCTGGGAATGTGCCCTCCTGTGAGGGATTTAAGGAGTTCAATTTATTTTGATCATCAGAGAAGAGGTTAAGAAATTACTTGATCTCAGTTTTTAAGTACCTACACAGAGATAATCTGTTCAATGCTTACAAGGTGGTTTAAGTTAAGTTGTTAACAGATGACGGCAAAACTGATCCACTAGCTGGAGGTTGGAAACCAACACATTCAAACTGAAAATAGGGCACATATTTTTAACAGCGAGAATAACTGCTGGAACAGTTAGCTAGTAAAATGAAGATATTATAATTGAACTGCTGGTTACTGGACTTGATGAAAGAATCACTGTGAAAAAGTCTATGGTGCATGTTATGCTGGAAGTCAGACTAGATGATCATTAATGGTCCCTTCTGGCTTTCCGATCTCTGAGACTAATATCTGGTCATGTGCTTTTCATTACTGTAATCATTTATGAGGCAGTGGCTACACTATGCTCTGTATTTAGCAGCCAGACAAGAGATGGTATATGGCCTTAAGCAGCTCACAGACAACACACACACACAAATGAAGTCTTATGAACATGCTGTTCGCATTAGGAGCTTAGGCAAAAATTTCTGTTACGTTTCAGCACTTACGGAGCAAAACAGCAGACAAAAAAGACCCACAGAGGGATGAATCTACCATGTGAGGAAAGTGCAAACACATGTGAATAGAGAGGAAAGCTGGATGGAGGAGAAACTTATGTTCATAAAAGGAACCCAAGAAGGGTTTTTTTTGAGGGGGGGATGGGTGGAAAAGGTTTAAATTCTGTCGCGTTATCCTAAGTATGGGTCTAAAGCATGTATACCAGATGAAAAACAAAATAAAGCATTAAAAGAAAGAAAGGATGGTAAAAAACATGGAATGCAGTTTAATTGTGCTCTTTGATAAAGAGAGGGGCTAAGAAACAATAATGAAAGACTAGCATGGAAAAAGTATCTTGCTTGTTGGAGAAAGATCTAAGAAACCTTTCACTCTTCTTTGAAATGACAGCCTTAATATATTTCCATAGCATTATGGGGGTCTCTTTCCCCATCAGCATTTTCCAACAAATAAATACATGGAAAAACTCCTTTAATGTAATCCTTTAAACAGAGTGTCTTTTGTTTTATGACCATGCAAAGTAACTTCAAACAAGCCATTTCAAAGGGGAATCTTGGCTAGTACTTTGAAGAAATCATTGTTCACAGATATTCCAGATTATCTGAATGCCTTTTTGCATTAAATATTACTTACTCCTAGTCATTTATTATTTGAATTCAGACGATTTCAGTTTATTATACTCTGAGTGCCTGTGATCAGTCTTTCACATCATACAAGCTTCCAGTTGTGGAAGGCAGAATTTTCTGTAATGCTACAGGCAGGCAATTTTAATGGCTAATGCCTCATCTAATTTTGCTATGGAATTACCTGCCTTTGCTTTTAAGTCATGGTTAATATACTGCTAATTTATTTCATGCTTCCCCGCATAGAACTTTAGACTTCTAGGTATAGTAATTAGTCTTGTGATTTTTTTTTTCTCAAGATCATTGTTTATCTTAGCAGTAGTGGGAATCTAAGTGAATGAGAGGAAATGTGTTGGGAGTCAGCAAATCTGCTGCCACCAATGCTGCTGCTGCTGTTCTGAACTGCTATCAAATATACATTGAAATCAGTTAAAAATACCATCTCCAATTTTTCCCTGAGATGCAGTCCATCATTCGATAAGCTGTGCTGCAGCAAGGTGAAACTGAACACAGTTGAAACAGTGAATTAAACAGGACAAAAAATTGCTTTCAGGAACAAAGAAGGTAGTCGGCCCTTTAACATTTTGCCACTTTCATCATGACACATTACACAACTTCCTCTAATAGCCTAAGAGGAGCCACCAATTGATCAAGGTTCTCATGAGAACTACCGAACACTAAGAACGAGTAATGTAATTTCTTTGACAGCAGACTTTGATCATTTTGAAATATATGGCTGTCAATTATGCCTGACAGTCACATGCTTGATTAAAAAGATACTTTCCTATAAGCTTGCCATTGGTCTAGACATTACACAAGACAATGGGCTCCTGCTTCATTAGCAATCTGCGCTTATGTAGTATTTTGTTTCACAAAGGTCCATGAAGCACTTTGCAACTTATGCAAGCATCACTTTGAAATGCAACAGTCAAAGATTTAGAATTCAGCACCTGGTTATCATTGTACAGTAATATTATACAGCAGTTTAAGGCAGGATATGAAGAAAAGTATGTCCACTTTTATAGCAAACTAGTAACTATATAGTAGGGAGATGATGTGTATAACTGAAAAGGATGTCTCATTTTCATAGTTGATAGCATAGAAAGAGTTTTAATTGGGTCCTTTAGGCCCCTGGCCGTTCATCACATATGGGTTGTATATGAGAGAGCATTGTGCTCCTATGGTCCTTGTTTTGTGAGCCTTCCAAGGCTCCTCTGATCATTTAAAATGCTTTGTAGACATTTAGCTGTCAGTTGATGTATATTATTCAAATCTCTCCAGTTGCATCTCAAACTTATGCAAACATCTTTCTTAATTATGAGTTTCAGTCTACAGTAGCAAGGTGGGGGTGAGTGGGGCAACTGCCCTGGGCACCGAAGTGAAGAGGCGCCAATAGGTGCTGTCCAACCAGGGCAGGGCATGGGATGGAGCTGTGAACGGCTCATTTCGGAGGGCGGGGGGAAAGTGGCTCCTCCCACTGGGTGCACTCCTGGGCAAGCATGGGGGGGGGGCATGTACCCCCCCGATCTGTGTGTGGGGCAAGGGCAGGCTGTCGCTGTGGGCTTTTCCTCGGGTGCCATATGTCATTGTTACAGCACTGGTGTCAGCGTAGACACGGCCTTAACAACTGAAAATTAGGGGCATGTGTTGAGCTCTCCCTCAACCCCAACCAACCAATACTTTGGTTTCATAAACCAAACATCATAAACCTCCTAATCTTGACTTTCTTTCTGACCCCGCGAGTTCAGCAGGATAAGAATGACAATCAGTTACACAACTTTTCTTTGAGAATTTTTTTGCAACTCTAGAATCATGGCTAAACCTCCCCATCTTGGTGAAGTGCTGAATTAAGCACACAAGAGATCGAACACTCTTTGAAGACCTTTCCAGGCCTAAATTATTGTGTCGGATCTGGAGAATTGTCTTGCATGCCTCCATGCTGTAGTTTAAGCCTGAGATTTTCATCTTTTCATTGTGACATAAAACAGAAATCCCGACCACTTCACGTCACTGGAAGGACAACAGCATTTTTCAGCCGTTTCCTGACCAAATTCTAAGTCTCTTGCTTTCTGCCTATGGGGACAATTTGAGGAACTGGTCCAGACAACACATGGTATATGATATATAGTAGGAAATTGTCTTTAGAAAAATTGCAAAATCTCTGAAAGCCTGTGTCTGTGTGCATCTATTGCATGCTGTTATGATTGAATCATGTCTCTGCTAGACCAGGGGTAATTAGGGGTTATTAAAACTCAATGGCCATTAAAACTCAAAGTGAATCCCCTTCTCGCAATGAATATGTTCTGGGGCTGATTGAGACTCATACAGCCAGTTTTTTTCCTATGTCTCAGTATTGGAGAATTTGGAACAGTGTTACTGGAAGCTAAACAAAAAGGGCAGGTATTAGAAGGCAGGCAATTGGACAGATGCACAGAAAAAGCTTCGGGCAAGAGTGGGGAAAAACAGGACCAGGTTTTGTAGTGTGGGCAGAGCCTTCTTTAGCTAGAGGACCAATGGTGGTCACAGAAGACCCCTGGGCTGCTTGCTTGCTTTGCAGAGAACAGATGGACGTATACAAAGGCATAGCGTGGAAAAAATGTACGTGGAGTAGTCCACTGTCTCTTCCCTCTCCTTCCCTCCCAGCTTCTGGCTTGCAGGGAACAAGGAGAGCAGCAAGCAGCACCTGGGCAGAGTCATGGCTGCAAGGTGTTCTGGGAATTGTCAGTCTCTAGACTGGTTGCTACTGGGGTGGAAACTGGGTGGAATTTGCTGCTACTGGGTGGAATTTCACCCCATTTTTTTTACCCATGTCCAGAGGGCAAAAAAATTCTGAGTTTGGTGGCAAAATGTGATCAGTTCTCCCCCACTGCCAGCAATGAACTCTGCTGCTCTACAGGACTGATTCCCTGAGCTTTATGACACAGTGCCTGCATCAGCTGCTTTCTGTGCAGGCAGAGTGAGACAGGCAGCCTGAGGTGCCTCTCCCCTGCCACCCCCTCCATCCTTCTGGCACCCTTCCCCTTAGGCAGTGCCCAGGGCACATGCCCTGCTTGCCAACCCCAGGTTTTGTTGCTGGACCTATTAGTTGCCAGTGAAAGAATAAGAAAGAGAGGATCTTGCTAAATTAAAATGTGTTGTTTTCTGTAAAAATTCATGAGCATTTGTGCTTTAAGTAAGTGTGAGCAGGAACCCTGTCTGCTCATTTGCTCATGTCTTTCCTACTTCCCCCCTGAAGAGTTATACCAATACGTTAAAAAAAATTTCCAACTACATATAAGTGGCTCTAAAAAAGGGTATGCCTATGACTAAACTTCAGTCACGTCCATTCATTCCACCCACAAATAGCACCCCTGAACTTAGAGACCCAGCTCCTCCAAAAAGTCAATGTAGCTAAATAGCACAGTCAAGAAATGTATTAGAGTCAAATGAGGATACTAGATACAGAAAGTTAAATGGCAAATTATAACAAGGCAATAAAAAAGTATGTGGCATCTTACTAAAAGTATCTTACTGAAAGAATAAAAGCTAAAATATGTATATATGTACTAGTCAATTGCCTGTTATAAATAATGGATTTCTAAGAAGCATTTACATGGCTGGTTCCCAAGGGTGGCTCTGCCTCTGCCCATTCTGTTGCCCCTCACTGGCAAACCACAGGCCCCCCACCCTGCTGCTGCCCCTCACTCCCAACCCACTGACCCCAGCCCTGCCAGTGCCCCTCACTCACCAAACTGCAGAACCCCGGCCCCCTGGGCCATGATGATATCCCCCCACTCCCAACTCACAGCCCCCCACCCCTGCTGGTGCCTCTCACTCCTGACCCGCAGCCCCCTGCCCACATCTCGTTGCCCCACACTCCCAAGCTGCAGCCCCCACAGTCCTGTGCTGACCCTCACTCCCAACCCACTGACCCCAACCCTCCCAGTGCCCGTCACTCACCAAAAATGCAGTACCCTGCCCCCCGAGCCCTGCTGGTGCCCGTCACACCTGACTTGCAGCCCCCCACCCCAATCCCTGCTGGCGCCCCTCATTCCTGACTCACAGCTCCCTGGCACTGTCAGTGTCCCACATTCCCAACCCACAGTCCCCCACCCCAGTGCCTCTCATTCCTGACCCGCAGCCCCCCACACCCTCATCCCTGCTGGTGCGCCTCACTCCTGACCCGCAGTGCTCCGCCCCCACCCCAATGCCCCTGCACTCTCAACCCACAGTCCCCCGCCCCCACCCTGATACCCCTCACTTCTGACCTGCAGGCACCTGCCCCCCCAGCCCTGCTGGAGGGGCCCAGCTGTGCCCGTCCTGCCCAGGCCAGAGCGCAGTGGCTCCAATTCATGCAGGTGGTGGCAGAGTGTATCCAGCCCTAGTATGGGCTGGAGGGAAGAGGAGAGGAGGCTTGTGGTACTCTCACCCTCGTACAGGGCTGCAGTGCCCTGTGGGCAGCCTGGCCACGGCCCCTCTCCCCCTTTCCCGCTCCTTCTCCACCCCCCTGCCGGGCTCCTCAGGCCATTCAAGCACAGGCACCAGTGCCTGCACTGCCTCTGCTGCCCCTTTCCCCCCCTGGAGGGGCGGGCAACCCTCCCTCCCCCCACTCTGTCACAGCTGCAGCCCCCACTTCTCCCACCCTGATCAAATGTCTGGGATTTTGCTCTTCTCCAGAAGTGGGAGAGAAGGAAGCAATCGGGGGTAGCAGGGAACACCACATGGCTGTAGGCTCGTCCGTGTGTGCTCCCTGCTGCCTCCCATTGTCCTCTCCCTGCTCCCACCCCTGGAGCAAAGGGAAATCCTGGATATTTGGGCAGATGTAAAAAAAACTGCCTGGGCAGCAATCAGAGGGCTTAAAAAGAGCTTGGACACTGTTAAAAAGAGCCACTGTGGAGGCTGCAGGAGGAGGTGGGGCTGGCGGGGGGAGGCAGGCCCAGCTTTCCCTCAGCTGACCCCATGGCTTGTAAAGTGCTTGTGGCATTTTTTTGCCTCTGTGGTGGTGGTGCAGGGGGGGCCCCCACATTGGAGGCTGCAGGAGGAGGTGGCGCCAGCGGAGGGGCTCCAGTTTTAACTCGGCTAGCTCTGCTGGCCTGCCTGGCTCTCACAGCCAATCCATGCATGCGCAGTTGGGCAAAAGCATTATGGACAGATAGACTAAGGCTTTTTCTTAGAATAATATAAGAATATTGATTAAGCATGAAGGGATGGCATTAGGAAAGCCAAAGCACAACTGGAGCTGCAGAGCATGGGAGGTGAAGGGTAACTTTGAGGATTTCTATAAGTATGTCAGCAACAAGAGGAAGACTGGGGAAAATGTTGGTTTCTTACTAAATTGGGGAGGAGCCCAGTGAAAGATGATGTGGAAAAGACTGAAATACTCAATGCCATTTTTCCCCTCAGTCTTCACAGGCAAGGTCAGCTGCCAGACTTCTGTACCTGGCAGCACAGTTTGGGGAGGAGGTAAGCAGCCAGGAGTGGCAAAAGAACATGTTAGGGACTATTTAGGAAAGGTGGATGTGTACAAGTCCATGGGGGCCTGATTTGATACAACCAAAAGTGCTGAGAGAGTTGGCTGATGTGATTTTAGAGCTGTTGGCCATTATCTTTGAAAACTCATGGCAATTGGGAGACATCCAGGATGACTGGAGAAGGGCAAATATAGTGACCATCATTAACAAAAGCAAGAAGGAAAATCTGGGGAACTACAGACTGGTTCACATCACCTCAGTCCCTGGAAAAATCATGGAGCAGGTCCTCAAGGAACCCATTTCTAAGCACTTGGAGGAGAAGGTGATTAGGAATAGTCAGCATGGATTCACCAAGGGCAAGTCATATCTGACCAATCTGGTTGCCTTTTATGCCTTTTATGATGAGAAGACTGGCTCTATGGGCTGGGGGGGCATACCACCAGCACATCTCACCCCACCCCACCCCACCGGGGAGGGGACAGGGGCTCAGCCCTTCACCTCCAGGCTGCTGACATCTGACATTCAAGAACGAACCACAGGCTGAAGCTCACACATTGGCCGGACGCACCTTCTCTCTGTGACAGCCTCTGTCCCCTTGCCACTTAACATCAGTTGCAGCTCCAGCTCAATTCTAGCCTGGGGCATAGGTGAGGTCCATGGCCAAAACTACTATCTGCTTTGTGCCCCAGGCTGTAATAGGGCCAGAAGAGGGAATAGATAGCTTTGGCAGGCGGTACGTAGAGATGGGGGCAGAGGCTGTGGAGGGCAGGCAGACGGGTGGCAATGGCAGTGGCTGCAGCTCTACCTCCAACCCCGAGCCTGGACGGTGGCCAAAGTCATAGCCATAGGAGCCACCTGCTGCCACCTTTGCCTTGTAGGGCAATCTAAGGTGAGGGGCCTTTTCTCTCATGTTGAATGGGGAAGAAAATCTTGTCTTGGACTTGAGTTAATGTGGCAGTTCAATTTATGGAGGATAGACCCATTGGGACCTATTAAGCAACACAATCAGGTATGTAACTAAATAGTGGTCACTGGAAGGGGATAATGGAGGATGATCATTATAGCTGCCCTGTCTCTTGTACTCTGCTATTTGTAACTGTTGGAGAGAGTACTATAATGACTATGCTCATATGGGAGAGAGGAGGAAAACTGCTAGGTGAGAATTATGGAAAAAAATTAGGAGAGCCTTGGCCAAGAGACTGGCCAAGAGGAAGTGAAAACAGTTTGGTGTGAAGACTGAGGATGTGGGAGATGATTGGGACTGGGAGGCCAAGGAGTGACTGGGATTGCTAGACTGGGACTAAGACAAGGAGTCAGGTGTGGAGCAGTTAGTTGGCAGGGCCAGAGCCAGGTTGAAGGGAAAGAAAAGAAATGGATGGAGGAGAAAGAGCCCATGAAATAGGTCGCAAGATTCCCGGGTTTCTCTACTGTTTCTTTACTGTCAGCAAATGTCTGTGAAACGCACTGGAAAAGAGTTTTTCTACATCTTTGGTGCTGTTCCCTGTGTGGAGATGGACTACCAGCAGGTGTGGAACTGCACTGGGCAATAAGAGAAACCATCATCTTTAACACCTCCACCTCATGCGTTGCAGAAACTGGATTCATAGGGAATGAGGCAGAGAACCGTGAAAAGAGAAAGGATCTGCTGATAGCTAAGGCAGCTGAATGCTGCTGTTGACAATTAGACTCACCTTGATTTCCCCACAGAATTCTTGTTTGATGCTGGGTAAGTCCCTTAACGAGCAGGAGATCATTAATTGCATGTACTTCATTTTCTGGGTACCTGAGTTGAGATCCTGCGTTCTGATTCGCTGAAGTGCTGAGCACTCACAGCTGCAAGTGAAGGCAGACAGCTGGGCTTTGGACATCTGCGCAGTATGAAAAGCTCAGGTCCTGAGTGTCACAAATCGGCAGCCTCAGCTTCACAGAAGCTGTTCACCTTCATCTCTCCATGCCCCAGGCCCCCAGCCATAAAGACACACCTCCTCGCCTCACAACTGTGTTGCGTAAATGAATTAACTAATGTTTGGAAACATGTTGAAGTTGTAGTGATGGAAAGCCCATGAGGAAAAGATTAATTCTGCCTTTAGAGCGGGGTTGGAATAACAAATAAGGCAGGGAGACACACCAGGAACAATGAGGATAAAGAACAAACTATTGAATAGCTGCTTATTAAGTGAGCACCATCTATTGAATGTCTTGAATAAGAGAGGAGTCAGATGGAAAAAAATAGCATGGGATCTTATAATGAGAGCCATAATGCATAAATCCAAAAGTGAAGAGAGAACTCAGGTTGCTCGGACAACCTTCATTCTGGCATTTCCTAACATTTGAGTGCTTGACTCTGCAACCTTTAAAAGATTATTTTAACATAGTTTGCGCGTGTGTGTTGCCCACAATCTTTTGTTATTAGGCCACTCAGCTGTATGCTGTCATGATCTGACTAGTGTGGTATGCAAAATTACGTGTGCGTATATGTGTACGTACAATGCCCCAAAATGGAAAGCAGCAGTATGTGCCTCCAAGTCCAGTCAGTGCGTTTCTAAAGGAGAAGGCTCTGAATTCGTTTACTGAGCTGCTTTGCAAGCTTCAGGTGACTAAGATCCCGGCCAAGCCTTTGTCTAGCCAGGTTTTAAAAACCTCCAAGGATGGAGAGTCCACCGCCTCCCTGGGTAGCCTGTTTCAGTGCTTTACTACCCTCCTTGTCAGAAAGTTTTTCCTAACATGTAACCTAAACTTCCCTTGCTGCAACTTGAGACCGTTGCTCCTTGTTCTGTCATCTGCCACCACTGAGAGCAGTCAAAATTCATCCTCTTTGGAGCCATCCTTCAGGGAGTCGAAGGCTGCTATTAAATCCTGTCTCAGTTTTCTCTTTTCCACACTAAATAAGCCCAGTTCCCACAGTCTCTTCTCATATGTCATGCTTCCCAGCCCTCTAATAATTTTTGTTGCCATCCACTGGACTCTTTCCAATTTGTGTTTCTGTTGCGGGGGGCCCAAAACTGGACGCAGTAGTCCAGATGTGGCCTCATCTGTGCCAAGCTTCCTTTGATCTGCAGGCAACGCTTCTACTAATGCAACCCAGTATGCAATTAGTCTTCTTCACAACCAGGGCACACTTCAGCTTGGCTTATATTCAGCTTTTTGTCCACTGTAACCCCAAGGTCCTTTTCTGCAGAGCTCCTGCTTAGCCAGTCACTCCCCAGCCCGTACTGGTGTGTGGGATTTTTCCGTCCTAAGTGCAGGACTTTGCACTTGTCCTTATTGAACCTCATGAGGTTCCTTTTGGTCCAATCCTCCATTGTGTCGAGGTCTCTGAATCCTAGCCCTGCTCTCCAATGTATCTACTACTTCCCTCAGCTTGGTGTCATCTGCAAACTTGCTGAAGGTGCACTCCATCCCATCTTCCAGGCCACTGATGAAAATATTGAACAAAACTGGCCCCAAGACTGACCCCTGGGGCACTCCACTTAATGACAAAGGAGTTCCTAGATCTTTACAGCATTTATGCTTCTGAGGTTAAGCTGTTATTCCAGTGGTTCTCAGCCAGGGTGCTGTGGCACTCGGGGGTGCCTTGAGATCATTTTGAGAGTGCCAC
>NW_017728918.1:16021611-16045904 GCF_001723895.1 Crocodylus porosus | reverse complement strand
ACTGGGCAATAAGAGAAACCATCATCTTTAACACCTCCACCTCATGCGTTGCAGAAACTGGATTCATAGGGAATGAGGCAGAGAACCGTGAAAAGAGAAAGGATCTGCTGATAGCTAAGGCAGCTGAATGCTGCTGTTGACAATTAGACTCACCTTGATTTCCCCACAGAATTCTTGTTTGATGCTGGGTAAGTCCCTTAACGAGCAGGAGATCATTAATTGCATGTACTTCATTTTCTGGGTACCTGAGTTGAGATCCTGCGTTCTGATTCGCTGAAGTGCTGAGCACTCACAGCTGCAAGTGAAGGCAGACAGCTGGGCTTTGGACATCTGCGCAGTATGAAAAGCTCAGGTCCTGAGTGTCACAAATCGGCAGCCTCAGCTTCACAGAAGCTGTTCACCTTCATCTCTCCATGCCCCAGGCCCCCAGCCATAAAGACACACCTCCTCGCCTCACAACTGTGTTGCGTAAATGAATTAACTAATGTTTGGAAACATGTTGAAGTTGTAGTGATGGAAAGCCCATGAGGAAAAGATTAATTCTGCCTTTAGAGCGGGGTTGGAATAACAAATAAGGCAGGGAGACACACCAGGAACAATGAGGATAAAGAACAAACTATTGAATAGCTGCTTATTAAGTGAGCACCATCTATTGAATGTCTTGAATAAGAGAGGAGTCAGATGGAAAAAAATAGCATGGGATCTTATAATGAGAGCCATAATGCATAAATCCAAAAGTGAAGAGAGAACTCAGGTTGCTCGGACAACCTTCATTCTGGCATTTCCTAACATTTGAGTGCTTGACTCTGCAACCTTTAAAAGATTATTTTAACATAGTTTGCGCGTGTGTGTTGCCCACAATCTTTTGTTATTAGGCCACTCAGCTGTATGCTGTCATGATCTGACTAGTGTGGTATGCAAAATTACGTGTGCGTATATGTGTACGTACAATGCCCCAAAATGGAAAGCAGCAGTATGTGCCTCCAAGTCCAGTCAGTGCGTTTCTAAAGGAGAAGGCTCTGAATTCGTTTACTGAGCTGCTTTGCAAGCTTCAGGTGACTAAGATCCCGGCCAAGCCTTTGTCTAGCCAGGTTTTAAAAACCTCCAAGGATGGAGAGTCCACCGCCTCCCTGGGTAGCCTGTTTCAGTGCTTTACTACCCTCCTTGTCAGAAAGTTTTTCCTAACATGTAACCTAAACTTCCCTTGCTGCAACTTGAGACCGTTGCTCCTTGTTCTGTCATCTGCCACCACTGAGAGCAGTCAAAATTCATCCTCTTTGGAGCCATCCTTCAGGGAGTCGAAGGCTGCTATTAAATCCTGTCTCAGTTTTCTCTTTTCCACACTAAATAAGCCCAGTTCCCACAGTCTCTTCTCATATGTCATGCTTCCCAGCCCTCTAATAATTTTTGTTGCCATCCACTGGACTCTTTCCAATTTGTGTTTCTGTTGCGGGGGGCCCAAAACTGGACGCAGTAGTCCAGATGTGGCCTCATCTGTGCCAAGCTTCCTTTGATCTGCAGGCAACGCTTCTACTAATGCAACCCAGTATGCAATTAGTCTTCTTCACAACCAGGGCACACTTCAGCTTGGCTTATATTCAGCTTTTTGTCCACTGTAACCCCAAGGTCCTTTTCTGCAGAGCTCCTGCTTAGCCAGTCACTCCCCAGCCCGTACTGGTGTGTGGGATTTTTCCGTCCTAAGTGCAGGACTTTGCACTTGTCCTTATTGAACCTCATGAGGTTCCTTTTGGTCCAATCCTCCATTGTGTCGAGGTCTCTGAATCCTAGCCCTGCTCTCCAATGTATCTACTACTTCCCTCAGCTTGGTGTCATCTGCAAACTTGCTGAAGGTGCACTCCATCCCATCTTCCAGGCCACTGATGAAAATATTGAACAAAACTGGCCCCAAGACTGACCCCTGGGGCACTCCACTTAATGACAAAGGAGTTCCTAGATCTTTACAGCATTTATGCTTCTGAGGTTAAGCTGTTATTCCAGTGGTTCTCAGCCAGGGTGCTGTGGCACTCGGGGGTGCCTTGAGATCATTTTGAGAGTGCCACGAGGTGTCATGCAATGTTAGCACTGTTAGGTGTGCAGATATTTCCCAAGATAAACCCAGAGATTTGAAGTAGGAATCCATGGTGTTAAATACGTTCCGACCTGTTGTGATCTTTCAGAGGTCTTTGCAACAGGAAAAAAAAAAGCTTGATTATTTCTTGGTAGTCAAAAAATGAGTGAAAACTCAGAGCTGACATTTTTGGTATGCCATTTGGACAAGGGTGGGGGAGCCTTGCAACTAATGAGGGGTGCCTTGAGTCTAAAACCATTGAGAACTACCGTGTTATTCAGCTAAGACTGAATCCCACTCCAGCAATCTTTTCCTTGTCTGTAAAAGGAGGTAGACCAGGGTCAGGCAGCAGCCAGCTTAAACAGTTCAACAAAGAGAGAAGCAGACTGTCATTTTTCTGTCTCCTGAACTGCCTCCTACCTTGAGCTCAGCCACGTTAGCATAGTGTCACACTGACCCAGCAGTTGGCTCATACCATATTTAACTTTTTCCTGTCAGCTTTGCAGTCAACATTGTTTAACGTCAGGCACAAGCTGGTGGGCTGGAATAAAGCAAACAGAGTTGACCACCTGTGTGAGCAGAATGGATTTTGCTGCTGAGATCCTTTCCTCTCCTTTCCTTCTCATTAATCTCCTGTGGTTTGGGAAGGGCACAGTCTGCACAAGTGTAATAGCTGGAGCTTGCAGACGGCTGTCTGGATTAGTTGAAGTTGGTGACTGAATTGTATCTTCACAAAAAAATGTAGGAATAAATTGTTGCAGCAAGGAAGAATACAATGGCATCCATCCATCAGTGAATGATAGTGGATACTGCAGCTATTCTACTGACGGTGCATTTTCTCTTGTGGCTGTAGAGACTGATGTTAGGTGTACACAGGTACACATGGTGTTAGGGGCTACTGTACTGACAGGCTATTTCCTTAGGTCACATTCCTGTTGTAATTCAAGTGACCATTTCTTGTCGTGATGTTGGACTCCATGACTGAGAATGGGGCACTATTTTGTCCTGTCTCCTGCTAGGACCTTCTAAAGGTTTGGGTCGATTTAAAAAGCCTTCATATCCTGCTTGCAGTCATCTTGGGAGCACAGGTTTGGGTGCCCTACTCTTCTTTCCCCACCTGCAATTTGTCCATGCAGAGGGTCTGTCCTTCATGCATCCCAAAGCAAAAAAAAAAGGAAATACCTGCGATGTGTTCTAGGCAAAAAAAAGTATTGTGCTTGGATATGCTTGTTGGCACCCAGGTAGCACAGAGCTGCATGGGTGCACAAGACAGGAATGCTTTAAAGGAGGCAGCCTTTCCAGGAGGAGGACCAAGAAAAAGGGGCTTTATTGAGTTGGCCAGTGTCCTATGCTGATCTACCTGGAGATCCCAGAGACTGAAAGGAAAATAGGAGACCAAGCAGTCAGATCTAATGTTCCTCCAAAGTGATGCCATAAGTAACCAGCAGGGGAGCTGCTTAGTTGATGCTGGAAGGAAGGGACCTACATTATGTAGGGAAGAAGGGTAGAGCATAACCCATGAAAAGAGCAGGGAGTTTTTTACTTCCCTGATTCCCTCATCATTGCCATCTCCTTGGACAGAGCAGTGAGAGCTCCTCCTTCTGTTTCAGTAGATTTTAATGACCTCCATCTGCTCTCTCCCTTTGATGAGTTGAGTTGGCTACCTCTGAGGCACTATCATATGGGGGCCTGTTTCCATAGTGTCCTATGCAGGGAGTAGCTACAAGTAGGGAGGGAAGGATACATGAACCAAGGTGCCATTCCTCCAGATACCAGTGGGGAGCCATGACCAGGTGAGTAGATCTTTGTGACATCATTCTTGCAGCTGACTTCCAAAGAAATCAATTGAAATAGTGGCCTACCCTGGTCCAAACACTCCAGAAGTCATCTTATTCCTCTCTGTCCACAAAAGATTCCCTGCCCTTCAGAGGGAAAGTCCTTTGAATCATACTGAGATCCTTTAAAAAAATGGTGAGGTGGAATTTTAAAGCTCCAAGACTGCAGCTGCCTGTGAAATGTGTCACTAAGCCAGTCTCCAGAGGCTCAGACTTCTTGGCTCAAAATCAACCCTTATAAAAAAGAAAAGTTTCATTTATTTGTTGCTTTTTGACAGTGCAGTTCAAAGAACACAAGGGAACAGGTAGTTCCTGCCTGCCTCCTGGAACTCACAAAGTGCACAGTTTTAAAGCAATGACCCTATTCCTTCACTGCATTGTCTCTTTGGTGCATTGGAAAAGCATTAAATAATACCCTGCATGCTCCTGATTATTTCAGTAGAAATGTTTTATTTGCAGCATTGTTCCCAGGCAGTAAACCAGATTACAGTAACACAAAGGCAAAAAGAAAAGGACCACTTTTCACTGTGGGGCGGTTTAGAGCAGGTTCTGAACTTTGCGTCGGTGCAAGTACAAAACCAGGCCCCGTCTACATGGTGAACTGAGCATGCTTGGTTGTGATGCCGTCCTAAGCAGAAGCAGTTTAGCTATATTCTTCAGTCATGTGACACCTCGAGTAGGCTATAAGCACAATGTGGGTGTTTATATACTAGCTCCAGGAGTGGGGGGTAGGGTGCTTTAATTAGAGCATCTCTCTATTTAAAGCACCCAGAGTATCACATATATCAGCACCCTCCCCTGAGAAATGGTGGTGGGGGCGCCCCCCCACCATTTTTCAGTATGGAGTTGCTGATACACATGATGCTGGAGTCTGCTGGACTGTGGTAATTACCATGCTCCAGCAGACTCGATTTATCGTGTCTGCTCAGGTATGGTGTAATTGCAGTGCGTTGGAGACACCCATCAATTAGTCTGCCCCCTGCTAGTTGGCCCACCTATGGCACCATGAAGAGCCAGCCTACCCAGAGCAGTGAGTGTGCTCGAAGGCACTACTACTCTGCCGTATAGAAATGGTCTAAACCTCCAGACCCAAACAGCAGTGCCCACACAGCAGCCTCAACTCTGATTTAAAACTTTCTTACTTTACCTTTTGGAGTGAAGTGAGCAGCTTTATCTTTGGATTGAGTTTTTAAAATCAGAACGTGGAAACAGAAATCTAAATAACAAGACCCTAAGCAAAATGATTCAGGCACACTGTTTTTACAGTGGTGAACCGGGTCAGCTTTAGTACGTTACACCAATGCAAGATTAGAATTTGGCCCTGTGTGCAAGCTCTTGACTTGCACAATACCAGGAAAAGCAGGTCCAAAGCATAAATTAAGGAATTTGAATGGGCAAAACACAAAAGAGTTTATTTTGTTTGGGAGTTTAAGGAAGGCATTCAGATACTGCTAAAAATTAGCATTTCAAGCTGCCAAAAGAAATAGTGCAGCAAGGGGAAAATACCTTAACTGGAAAACTGGCCACCAGCAGAAATTTCCTGTTTTTCTGCCCAAACAAATACAGTATGACCCTGCCAAAAATATACACATCATCTTTCTCTGACTTACTGCAGGTGAAATATTTCTAGCTCTTCCAAAAATAACATAGTCATTAACCAAAGCCAACATAGCACCTGATAATTTGCAAATAATGCAGCCCTTCACCTTAAGTAGTGAAGTTTCCCTCACAAAAATTACTTTGTCTCATTATTTGTTGTAATCTTACTCACCTTAATGTAGACTCTGCCTAATTTGCATTCTAAGTTCTAATTTCTGCTGATAGCTCCTGTTAACATGAAATCACAGATGGAGGACTGAAAAGCAAAATGTTACAAATGGGAGACTGGGAAAAATTCACTGTATGTGTGCAAAAACACTACTGGTATACACATGCAAAATAACTATCTTAAAAAGTGGCTTAGAGTCCTACAGTCAAGCACTGTGCATTATGATACGGTGTTTGGTATACAATCTTGTACTTAAGGCTGTATCATAACGCATATGCACAACCAAGCTAGGTGGATGTTGCACAAGCAGTTTTACTCCTTGCATTTCCTACCTTCTGAGTTGCTGGCTTTGCAACCTAAATCTTAATGTTACATGATTTCTATATCATGTTTATTATTTAAAATGACAGAAAGAGGGAATTTGCTACTGTTAAAAAGTTACAAATCCGTCATTTCAAAGGATTCTAAAAACTGTAGAATATATTCTGAGAGAGACAAATTAGTGACAAATCTTTTTGTCATATTCTCTGGCTCTGTGCCCTTGGAGTAATCTGCCACACTGCAAAGCCCATATCCAAGCTATTTTGTCCTCACTGTACAAGTCTACACAAGACGCTACTGCATTGTAGTTACTGCACATTTATTTAGTACTTGTATAATCAAGTAGTAAATAAATGCGATTGCATTTATTGTATAATCAAGTACTAAATACATGCACTGTAATTGGAGTTACTGTGCAGTAGCGCTGGCAAACACTTTTTAAGTGACGCTACTGTGTAGTAGCCTAATAATCCTGTGCAGTAGTGTATTAAGACTGTTAGTGCTGTGACATTACCGTGCAGTATTACTCGGCTACTGCGCAGTCAGCTTCTCGTGTAGACCACTGGTGCTGCTTTGCCCTTCTGGTTCGTACTGCATGACTTGTTGAGCTGGGGTAAGCTGTGATGCTCTGGGATTCTTTCCCAGAGAATGTGGGAAAACTTGTCTCACTTTCTGGGCATTGTGGGATGACACTGGAGGACTGTCAGCGCTTGAGTGATTTAGCCTGTTTTCTCTGTTCAAAGTGGGCAGGTTATTGGCCTGAGTGAGTAGAGTTCAGGCTGAAGCCCAGTTTTCCATCTAGGCCAGCTTGTCTCTGGTGCAAGCAACTAAATTGAAGTGAGAGGCTTTTGTATGTGGATGGGAAGGGGGTAGGCACAATACCCAAGTAACAGCCTAGGCTAAGTCCCCAGTGAAGTTGTATCCCAAGTGGAAAGGGGAACTGCTATTTCACTGACCTTCTCTCATGCTACATGTTCAGGTTGCATACTCACGTGCTTAAATAACCTCAGCATTTGCTTTGCCTGCCTCCTCAGGGGCACGTCATGCACAAATAACAGCCGTGTGTCTGGATTAGTCCCCAAGTGATGCAGTGTCCTTCCCATACTGAAGCTTTTGGCATGCATAAATCTATGCAGGTGTGTATGCTCCTCCAGGGTTGGGGGTTTTGTTGATAACCTGCCCTTTTACTTTTGACCTGAGACTGCCATTTCAGTGAATAAATCAGTGAAAGTTTTGGCAGTGGATTATCTTGATATAAACCATATAGCATTCTTTCCTTCACTGATGCGACCAAATTGTAATGTATACACTTTTCTAAGAGATTTATTTTTTTCTGAGGAAAATAAGTATCATCACTCACTTTTTAAGAGATCTCGTTTTTTTCAGTTTCTGATAGGCCAACCTAAGAATTTGGAAACCTGGTTTCCAGATGTAGGTACTCTCTAACAGCACACACACTCGTCCAAATATCTGTAGAGCAGTGTCAGGAGATCACCTTATATGGACATTCCTGTATCACTACGTGACCAGGAAATGGGTTTCTTTTGGTCTGAAAATTCCCTTAAGCAGTCAGACATCACTATGAGAAAAGGAGCACAAAGTGACAATGTGACAGTTATTTAGTACAATATAAGGGACTATTAACAATAACGTAGCTTGGCAGAGTTATGTCAGGGATGAATTTGGCCTATTTTGTGTCTGGAGCTGAGTTCTAGGAGAAACTCTTTGCTTAAACGTCAAATTCATGCATTAATAACATTTAATAAAAAATAATCGATTGTGGCCTGGAGATTCCAACAGATTTCAAAACCCTGCTGTGCTAAGCACTGTATAGACAGTTCTGCCTCAAAGCGTTTATAAAGGGTGACTGATAAAGGGTGGATTATTATACTCATTTGGCAGATGGGACCTGAGCCACAAAATTTAGGAGCCAGATTCACAAATATATTTATGTATTGCAGGGTCTGACTTTTCAGTGCTTTGTACAGCCCCAAGTTATATATTCCAGGTCCCTATGCAGAACAAAGGAGAATTGTGCACCTAGGAGCAGGGCCCCGAGAAGCTAGCATGCTGCTTGGGGAGTTCCCTGGTCACAGGAGAAGGCTGAAGAAGGGGGCAGGATTTACAGATTATGCCTCACAGGGATTTAGGAGTTTATCTGTTCTTGTAGTTGATAGCCATGAGAGAGACTATAGTCTCATCTAGATGTGGGTGCCCTGAGTGGTAGGCCATCCTATTGCTACAAAGGGGACACTTAGAATTAAAAATCCTATTTTGAACACTAGGGGCACATCCAGATGAGCATGGTCGTGCGGTATGTGGTGCTGCAGACAGGTTTGCAGTGCCACATACTGCCCAGTCCGGAGTTCTCCATGCTGCAAGTGCATGCTGCTTGAGCATGTGCTGCTCCATTTTTTTTCCTGCATTTTTTTTTGACTCCTGGATATCTGGAGGTTAAAAAAACACAGGAAAAAAGCCCGAAACAGCACACGCTCAGGCAGCATGTGCTGCTAAAAAGCGGAGCCAGGCTACACAGAGCTGTGCTGCAGCTGCTGGCCAGGCTCTGCCTGGCAGGATTGCTGTGGCTGCAGCTCCAGGAGGCCCCCGGGACCCCAGGTGAGGCTGCTGGGGCTAGCATAGTGCTGGCCCCAGCCTCCCCTATGCCACCCAGGGCAACTTGTCCTGCACCAAAGCACGCATGGCACAGGCATTCCCCGGGGACAAGAAGTGGCTGTACACGGTGCGCCTCCACTACCTGTCCCCCGGGAACACAACATCCAGGCACATCTGGACATGCCCTAGGTGTCTAAAATGAAACTATAGGAAATGTCCTAATATCCATAACCAGGATAGGGAGGCATTCTGTATCATGCGCACAGGTGTGGACTTCTCTTACAGTTTCAATGGGGAACAAATCTGCAGCTCTGTTAGTTGTATTTTACAGCTCTAAGGAGTGGTTTTCCCAGTGACTCCATAATGGAAAATGCAGAGACAACAGTGAAAGCAAGGCCCTGCTGCCCTCCGCTACAGACTCAGACTTCTTCATGTCTGTCTTCCCTAAGATGCTATCCTGCTTGGATGCCAATAGCCTAGTCTTGACAGAAGGGTGCTTTCAGCCCCACCAAGCCTGCAGCCTGGAGAAGGAGTTGCTGTGTTGTGATATGGGCAATCAAGTTGCAAGTCCTCTCGGGGGACATGGGTCTAGAATCTAGATTCTTCGGCTCTCCCCTATCCTGGGTAGGTTCTTTTAACAAGAGGTTCCTGGGCAAAAGGTGGGACAGGCACATACCAGTATCACATAGTTGCTATGTGTAGCTATTGGTTGGCTGCAATACAGGGGAGAGATTCTGTTGTGATTTTGTGCCTTCAGAGCAAAGATGAATCAGAAAGGAGCACAGATGAACTCCATTGCACTCCTTGGAGGATGCTGAAAAATGAGGGGAAATTATAGGCGCTTAGTTGTGTAAGGCATTTAGCAAGGGAAATGCAATTCCAGCTGTTGCACAAGGCAAAGCATGATGCTAGGAGGTGATATGAAACAGAAAGGCACCTCAGGATATCATCTAGTTCAGTGGTTCCCAACTCTTTTTGTTCCGTGGACCGGCATGACAGCAGTGGACCCAGCTGCCGCTCTCTGCAGGGCTTCCCCCTGCCCAGCTTTAATCTCACGCTTGACTACCAGTGGCAGAAGCTGCTTGGCCATGCAGACAGACAGGGTGCTGAGCGGGGGGCTTGTGCCACGATCCAGCAGCCAACCTAATGCAGCTTGCTACTGGGCTGAGGCCCAGTGGTTGGGAACCTCTGATCTAGTCCCCCCCCGCTTAAAGCAGGACCATCCCCAACTAAATCATCCCAGCCAAGGTTTTGTCTAGCTGGGTCTTAAAAGCTTCCAAGGATGGAGATTCCACAACCTGCGTGAGTAGCTTGGTTCACTGCTTTACTACCCTCCTCATCAAAAAGCTTTTCCTAATATTGAACCTAAACTTCCCTCGCTGCAACCTGAAACCATTGCTCCTTGTTCTGTCATCTGCCACCACTGAGAACAGTCCAGCTTGCAATCCTCCTTCAGTTAGGTGAAGGCTACAATTAAATCCTCCCTCAGTCTTCTCTTCTCTAGACTAAGTAATCCAAGTTTGCTCGGCCTCTCCTCATATGTCATGTGCCCCCTCCCTCTAACCGGTTTTGTTGCCATCCATTGGATTTTTTCCAATTTTTCCACATCCTTTCTGTAATGGGTGGCCCCAAACTGGACACTACTTCAGACGTGGCCTCACCAGTGCTGAACAGAGGGGTAGAATCACTTCTCTTGATCTGCTAGCAATGCTCATACTAATGCAGCCCCATATGCTGTTAGCCTTCTTCGCAACAAGGGCACACTGTTGGGTCATATTCAGCTTACTGTCCACTGTAATTCCAGATGCTTTTCTGAAGAGCTGCTGCTTAGCCAGTCAGTTCCCAGCCTGTACTGGTGCATAGGACTGTTCCCATCCTAAGTACAGGACTTTTGGTCCTTATTGAACCTCATGAGATTTGTTTGGATCTAATCCTCTAATGTGTCTAGAACTGGGGATCCTAGCCCTGCCCTTTACATATCTCAGGCATACTCTAGGTGTACTACTCCCCCAAGCTCGGTGTCATCTGCAAACTTCCCAAGGGTTCACTCCCTCCCATCTTCCATCGTTAATGAAGATACTGAACAAAACCAACCCTAGGACCAACCTCTGGGGAACTCCACTCAATACTAGCTGCCAACTAGATATCAAGCCATTGATTATGACCCTTTGAGCCCAATGATCCATTCAGTTTTCTATCAACCTTACAGTCCATTCATCCAACCCGTACTTCCTTAGATTGCTTGTGAGAATGTTGTGGGAGACGATGAAAAGCCTTTCTAAAGTCAAGGTATGTCATGTCCAGTGCTCTCCCTGCATCCATATAGCTAGTCATTGTGTCATAGAAGGCAATCAGGTTGGCCAGGAATGACTTGCCCTTGCTGAATCCATGTTGACTGTTCCTAATAACCTTCTTCTCCTCCAAGTGCTTAGAAATAGATGCCTTGAGGACCTGCTCCATGATTTCTCCAGGAACTGAGGTGAGGCTGACCAATCTGTAGTTCCCCAGATCCTCCTTCTTACCTTTGTTAAAGATGAGCACTATATTTGCCTTTTTCTAATTATCTAAAATCTCTCCCAGTCACCTCGAGTTTTCAAAGTTAATGGCCAGCAACTCTGCAACCACATCAGCCAAATTCCCTCAGGACCCTCATGTGCATCATGTCCAACCCCATGGATGTGTACATATCCAGCTTTTCTAAGTAGTCCCTAACCTGTTCTTTTGCCATTGTTGGCTGCTCAACATAAGATGACTGAAAAAGAGGGATGATCGTTAACATCTCTATGTGCAGTCATTAAGCCAATTGACTCCCTCAGCTGTCTGAACAGTACTACATGGTGGGGCAGAAATCAGCTTGCTCACTTAGTATATGCAGCCCAATTCGGGAGGGAGGCTGATTTTTTGGGAAAAATTGTGTTGTGTATAAGAAAAAACAGTAATTAACCGAGACACTACTGCATGAATGCAGCTGCACTGTTGCAACTGGGGAGCTAGCACATGGTATGAGTTTGAACATAGCACCATTTGTGGTGCAGATGGGCCTTGTATGTCATGTTTATTCTGGGAGGTGGTGTAAGTCTGTGCTGCCCATGATTCAGGACAGATTGTAAGGTTATGATCTATTCTTGAAGGAGGAATAGTTCCTGAGTTCTGTGTGATATAACTTCAGAGCTTCGGAGAATGGCCTTGGTGATTATATGTTCTCCCAGCCCAACAGAAACCTTATGATTTATTCTTAGTATTACATCACTGTCCAGGTGTGCTTCTCAGGACTGCATGTTTTAGGTTCTGCATACTTTCTAAAGAGGACAGGCGTTTGAACATTTTGGCTCTAAGCATTGGTTTATCCATATATGCTCTTCATTTTCAGAACTGAATATCTGTCTGTAAAGCTCTTAGTAAAATTTCAAAAGAGCTTCTATGTACTCCTGTGTCACAGAGCATAGGGTTTTAACAATCCTGCATTTGTTTGCGCATAGGCAACATTCTCTGCATAAAAACAGGGTGCCTGGATATCATACATTTTCTGAGGCTGCTTTAGGCTAGGGACAGACATTACACATAAACTGCTTTAAGTGATCAGAAACTGGTTTAAACCTGTAACAGAACAGATGTTCAGTGCACATAAACCAGTTTGAAAATGGCCAAAACCAGCCTGAGATAAACGTGGTTGAATGTAGTATCAGACTTAACTGATCTGACTCAAACCAGTTTATACAATGTCTATCCCGGACCCTTTACTGGTATAAGTTAAATAAGAGAACCCCAGCATCCCGGCATGCTCTTCGGGCTAGGAGAGGCTCTCTGCTCCACAGCAGGGCTGGCCCCTTCCCTCTGCTCTCTAGCTAGAGCACTGGTGGGCTGTGGCCAGATGCTGGCCTGCTGTGTCCCCTGAGGCAAATTCCTCCCCCGCCCCCCCCAGCTGCTGGCAAATCCTGCGGAGCTTCATGACTTTCAGGGCAGCCAGCCCAAGACCCTTTGTCCAGCTTACCTGCAGTCGGGTGGGGGGAGGCAAGACCCGCACCTGTGAGCCCAGAGCTAAAAACTGCACAACCAGACTGAGAGGTGGGAAGTGTTGGCAAAGACCGGACAATCATCACACACATGTGCTGGAGATGGTGTGAAGGGAAGTTGCAGACCAAAGAATTCAGAGAACTGCATTTACATTGTAAAGCAGGACCTGTAAAACCTAAACAAAGCCTTTCTGAATGCCTGGCTGTAAGGAGACACTCTGCCCTCAGGACTGCTAAGACTTATGCAAGGCTTTCTCTTGTTTTCCTGCTTTATATTTTAAGTTAGACTAAGTCATGCCTGCTGTGTTTTACTGGGCTGTATCCTAGCTTAGGTGATGATTTTTGGTAGGAAAGGACTTTTTTCCCCATCCCCACTCATTAATCTGGCAGCAGCTCCCCCTTCCCCAGGCTGGTGGCCGGTGGCCGGCGGCTGGCATCCCGTGTCCTGCTAGTCCCAGCTGATGCCTAGCCATGCCCCCTCCGCTCCAGCAGGGAGGGGCGATAGCTTTGGAGGGTTTCTCTCTTCCCTCCCCTTTGGAAGTGGCTGTCAGGCATGCTCTAGCATCCCCAGGCTTCTGGCTTGAGCCACTGCAGCCTGCATTTCCTGATTTAATTGAGAATGTCTGTCCAGTTATTAATCAGTTTAAGCTGTGCAGCTTAGACTAACCTGTAAAGAGTGAATCAGTTCAGGCTCAGGCTTTTTGAAAGTCTGTCCCTAGCCTTAAAGATCAGCCCTTCATATCCAATAAAGAAAAGTCAGTGATACCAAGGCTGATTGCTTAAATTGTTTGAGTCTGAACTTTAAGTATTATCCTAGATGAAAGGCACCTTGATAAAACACAGATTCTCCCCAGGTATCCTGTAATGCCCTTGATTGCTTCCTACCTCTGATTGATTATGTTCAGACTATGAGTACACAGCCAAGTTCAGGGCATGTAGAGGCACCACAAGGTGCTTTTCATAATGAAGATCTGAATTTCAGGTCTCAGGTTTTGGGGAGGGCTTGAAGCACAGTCAAGTGTTTCACAAGCTTACTGTGACCATATTGATAGCATAAAATAAGTTGTCTCTCCAGAGTGGGGCAACATCTGTGAGCTTTGCTCATCCCCTGATTGACAGAAGTAGGTTTGTCCACCTGTTTTAAGTGGGATGAAGTTCTTCAGGACACAGAACTTGGGAAGGAGCTGGCAGTGTAGCAGAAGGAACTGCAGTAATATCTACTGGTTTGGTACTGAGATTGGGAAAGCATGAGTCTTAACTCCTAATCATGCCATCCATAAGCAAGCTGCTCTCTCTCCCCCTGTTTTCACACCTGTTAAATGGGAGTAATTGATTGAACTCAGGAACAGAGAGAGTTGTTGTGAGGATGCACTGACCAACATTTACAACATTCCTCAAAGATCTAGTGCAAGGAACTCAGCTGATGTAGTTCCTGATTATATGCCAGTTTATACCACCTGAATATCTAGCCCATAAAATATGAGGGTAATTGCAGGAGGATTGGTGCGATTTTGATAGTGTTCTTCACTTCTTTAAAAAACGAAAAGGAAAACTACATGTTGTAACCTTTTGGGTACAAGTGGAAGTATATGAATATAACTGAGCTGGCAGACAATTATAGTAGTGATATTTATTTGTATGTCCCTGAAACCTCATTACTAGCATAGGCTGCCCTTTGTGAAAGATTTCTGAGATTAGTCCCTAGTGACAGAGCTCTGATTCACCCCAGAGAACTGGATCGGGAAAATGAACGTTATCTCTTGCTGACAGAGCATTCACCCTCTGCCAGTGACTTGCTGGTGTGTGTTGATGGTTAGAGAACCAGTTAGTTGCACTGGAGTGTTTCAGTTTACATGGGTGCATGCCATTTGCTATTTCATGATTCATAGATTCATAGATTGTAAGGCCGGAAAGGACCTTGGAAGATCATCAGCACGAAAGATAACTGGGGTCAGGTGACCCCAGCAAGGTGACTGTCTAGTCTCCTCTTGAAGATTTCCAGGGTAGGTGATTGCATCACCTCTGGAGGGAGCTTAGTCCAGTCTGGACACTGTAACTTTGAAAAAGTTTTTCCTTATGTTGAGCCTGAATTGATCTTCCAGGAGTTTGTGGCCATTACTCCTGGTTTTCCCCCAGGGTGCCCTGGTGAACAGTTGCTCACCAAGCCTTTGATGTACTCCCCCAGTGTAGCGGTAACCTGCTACCAGGTCCCCTCTCAGCTTTCTTTTCCTCAGGCTGAAGAGTCCCAGTTCCCTCAGCCTTTTCTCATATGTCTTGCCTTTTAAGACTCTGATCACATGAGTGGCTCTTCTTTGGACTCTCTCTCTCAAACTTATCCACATCTTTGTTAAAGTGTGGTGCCCAGAACTGGTCACAGTAGATTTCATAGACATTAGGGCTGGAAGGGACCTTGGGAAATCATCAAGGCCAGCCCCCTGTGCCAAGGGCAGGAAGCCAGCTAGGGTCAAAGTATCCCAGCAAGATAAGCATCCAAATGCTTCTTAAAGGAGTCCAGAGTAGGTGCTTGCATCACCTCTGGAGGGAGTCTATTTCAGACAGTAAATAAGTTTTTCCTTATGCCCAGCCGGTCTTGGAGGAGTTTGTGACCATTGGACCTTGTCATCCTTGTCATCCCTTGGGTTCCAATGCAGTACTCCAGCCGTGGTCTCACCAGTACTGAGCAGAGCGGAAGAATCACCTCCTTGGCTTTGCTGGAGATGCAGCGATTGATGCATGCCAGAGTATTATTTGCCCTACTGGCTACAGCATTGCATTGCTGGCTCATATTCATACCCCAGGTCCCTTGCATTCATGGTGCTAGTCAGTTTGGTGCAGCCAAGCCTGTAGCTGTGTTGGAGGGTGCTCATCCCGAGGTGGAGCACTTTACGTTTCTCAATGTTGAACTTCATCAATGGCCCCACACTCCCATTTATTTTTCTCCTGTTCCCTATGTACCTAAAGAAGGACTTCTTGTCATTGATTCCTGTTGCTAATCTAAGTTCGGTTACTGCTTTAGCCTGTCGTATCTGTTCCCTGCAAATGCAGGCTGTCATGGAATAGTCCTCCTTGGGGCCTGCCCTGAGCTTCCATTGTTTTTCAGCCTTTCTTCTTTCTTAAGAGGACCATGATTTCCCTGTTTAGCCAAGAGGGCTTCCCAGCCCTTCTGTTACCTTTTCTCTGCATAGGAATGGACTTCCTTTGTGCTGCAAGGATTGTGTCCTTAAGAAACAACCACTCTTCATGCACACCTTTCACCTTCAGTCTCTGGTCCCACAGCACTTGCCTACTAGTGACCTAAGCTTGTTGGAATTTGCATTTTTGTAGTCCAAGACTTCAATCCTACTATCTGGTTTGTTTGCCTTAGATCGGACAGTGAACATGATGGTTGCATGGTAGCTGTCGCCCAGACTTCCCTCTATATTTAAGTCGGTCACCACATCATCTCCTTTGGCCAGGATGAAGTCTAGCAGGCCATGCACCTCCTGAGTCAGGAAGGGCTCCTCAATACAGGTCAGGAAGGATTGCAACCATTCCAACTTGGCCGAGTGCTCCTCCCAGGAGTAAAGTGCATGATGAGGAGTATTAGGTAATTTCACACAGGGTAGGGATGGAGGGAAGAGGGAATGATGAATAGAGTGAAAAGTCATGGGCCACAGAAAGAATTTATCTATTTTTGGCTTTCCTACTAAAAAAGCACTGGTTCTTGCCACACAGTAATCAAGAAGTCTTTAAAATGCTGCATTTGACTTGAATGCATCGTGAGTTTTTAAATTATAGTTAAGCTTGTGACTCTTCTAGTCTTAGGCATTTATTAGAGCTGCATTTAACTGCAGGCAATGCCTCAGCTGCCATTCTTTATCAATAGCTCAGTCATCCTTTGCCTACACCTTTGAACTTGTAGTTATGCTTATTACCTCTTCCCTGCTTCCAGGGTCCTCACTTAGAGCCCAAAGTCAGTTTTCCTTTTCTTAGGAGGATTTCACCCCCAGTTTAATCCACTATAACAGTCGCTGCTGGTTGATTAGGAAAGCCAGCCCTGAGTTGACCAGAGACTCTTAGTAGAGCACAGGGTGTAAAACCCAGAGTGCAGGGGGATCTGTGATTCAGAGGAGAGGAAGTCAAGGCCAGGAGGGTATATTTTATCTCACTGGGAAGAGGAAACCAGGGTAAAAGTCAGGGAGGCAGGTGAAGCAGGGAGGCAGGTGTTTTACTTTGAGTTCCTTTAAGATAAGGAATACTGCAATTGACTAGTACATATATATTAGTATTTTAGCTTTTATTCTTTCAGTAAGATACTTTTAGTAAGATGCCACATACAGTCCAGCACTTTGTGTTGCAACCTGTATCTGGTGTTGGCCTGGTGTAGAGCCCTTCCCCCCTCACAGCAAGCCAGAAGTCAGGAAGTACCCTGTGACCTACCAAGCTCCTAGAGAAGCATCGTATTGGAGGCTTGGATGGTATTCTGCCCAAAGGTATGCTTATACCTGTGATTAGATTTAGTTTGAAACAGAAATGTCCTCCAGCTAATGCTTTGTTCATTACTGGATGCATCTACATGAGACACTGACTGTGCAGGAGACAAAAAATACTGTATAGTAGCGCATCCCAGCACAGACAATGTTAATATGCTACTGCGCAGTATTATTAGGGTCCTGTGCAGCAGCATCACTTAAAAGACATTTGCTAGTGCTACTGCGCAGTAACTCTGGTTACTGCGCATTTATGTAGTACTTGCATTAACAAGTGCTAAATAATGCACTGTTATGCAAGTGCTAAAAGTGCACTGTAATGACTGTGCAGTAGTGTTTCATGTAGACGGGCCCACTGGATACTTAACTAGCCCAAACTGGGCTAGTATTGGGCAAAAAGAATTCCACAAATATTTATTTGAATTTTTAAACAAAGGTCCTCACACTCTATGTATACTTCACTTGGGTTCAGTCTCCATAAAGATTCCAGAAAACCATTTCACCATCTGGAATACATGAGGGAACAGCAAAACTGAAATCGTCTACCAAGAAAGCAAAAGAGGCATTAACTGTATACCATTGTAAAAGAGTGTGCACATGGACAGTTACCACAGAGGACCTGATGTATTGTCAAGCCCCACCCTCCTTGGCTTCCGGTAATCTGTTGGTGTGACCTCACCTTGAGTTAACACCCCTGTAAACAAGGAACAGGAATGTACCAGGGAAACAAATGCCTCTGTTGAAGCTGTAGACCAGATGACTTAGTTTTCCAACTTCAAATATTGAATGTTTGCAAGGAACTGAATTCTTCTTTTAGCAAGTACCATATTTACTTGCATACCACATGTACCTTTCCCCCAAAACTAAGCTCTCCAAAACTGGGGTGCATGTCTTAAGCAGGGAAGCTGATTTTCTTTAATGGAACTGAAACATGGAGTACTAGAGGTGTGATGATGCTGTGTTGCAAAATGGATCCTGGATTCTTTCTCAGTCAGCAAGCAGAAGGGGTGGAGACCAGTGTTAACCCTTTCACAGCTGCTCTTAGATTGGCAGCAGTTTTTGAGATCATCTGCTCTAAAGTTGGCCTACTTGTTGCTCCTGCTTGCTGCCCAAAAGAGAAGCTGGAAGCCATTTTGCAGTACAGCATCTGTATCAGAAAGCCAGCTCCCAGCCATGACCTAGCCAGGAAAAATATTGTTTCATCATTCTGCCTGTGGTGGGGGGCAAGGGAAACTCTGAGCCACGGGGATCCTGTGGCAATGGCATAAGCCCCACACTACCAAAAATACCAGTGGCCCTGTCAGATTCCAAGCCACAGGGACATGGCAGTGGCAGCCAAATCGCCATGCCACCAGCAATACCAGCGACCCTGCAGCGCATGGGGATGCATGGAAACAGCAGCGGGGGCAGGAAAGCCATGCTGGCAAACCCACAGCCCCAGGGGACCCAGGAATGGGACAGTGGTGGCAGGTTTGCCCCACAAGGAAACTTACCTGTAGCCCAATGGCATCCCGTGCTGCAGCCAGCTGGGGCCCAGGGGTGGGCCGAAGAAGAAAAGCCAGCACTGGTGTGGACGTGCTTTGTAAGTGCATGCCAGCACCAATTCATTGCCCGAGGCAGAAAAACACAGATAAAAGCCCCATGCTCCAGTCCAACCCCGGCAGCCTAAGGTAAGCTGCAGAATGAGTGTGGAAGAGGCAGAAGACAACCAGTGGTGGTGACCACCATGTGGGGAGCTACCTTCACCCACTGAGTCAAAGGAGTTCCCCCAGACATCAGGAGTAGGGGGTGTTAGAGCCCTCCTGGGGAGAGGGTCAAGAAGACCAAGAAGGAAGAGCAAGGACGGTGACCGACATCAATGCCAGATCCCAGCATCATTGACGCAGCCGCAGTTTGGCACTAGGTAGGGTGTAGGGGAGGTGAAGCCCCCAAATCCTTGTGCTACCAAGAGACTGTAGCTGGACAACACTGAATTGGGTGTAACATCAGTCCCTGAGAGAAAGGTTTCCATCAAAGATGTGGCAGGAGAGAAGCTTCAGTGGGTCAGGTGACTGGTGCTGGGACAAACTGTCAGCCTGCAAGCCTGCGGTTGGCCCTGGGCAACCAGAAAAGCCTAAGTGGGGAGCACTTGACAGGCACGGCCAGTTACACTGCCTTTCTGTGTTTTGTCTAGAGACATGGTATGCAAGAAAATATGGGGTTTATGCCCTGATATTTGAGGTGGTATATAATTTTTAGATTATTTTTGAAGCCATGTACTCTCATTATAATATAAACTTCTGGTCCCATTTTTAATTCTGTTACTTTTTTTACTTCAATCATGCCTTGTGGCATTGCATTCCAGAAGTTAAATAATCAACATTTAAAAAAATAAAAATATTGTTATAATTTTTTTCAGTTACACTGGATGTCCCTTTACTATTTTAATATGAGAGGGAAATGAGCACTGCTGACATAACTTGGGTTTGCCATGTATTCCTTTGTGTATACCTGCTACCATTTCTCTTTTAATTTGCCATCTCTCCAAGGTAAATCTGTTCTCATCTTTTCAATCTGTCCTCATATGGAATTATCTCCATGCTGCTGAATCCTTTCTGTGTCTGTTGGAAGTATCATTGCTTATTCAATGTTATGAAATGTTATGAAATTTTATTCTTCAATGATTGTTGAAGAATCATTTGCTTATTCCATTAATACCTTCCAAAAAATGCATAAATGTGAAAAAATTACAATTTGCTTGTGGATAATTAACACATGGCAACAGCAGCAAGTTAATTGAATAATTGAATAAATTAGTCTTTGTGAATTATTTGCCCAGCTCTGTCAGTGGTATTTAAATACAATAATGACCAAATAATTTAAGAGCCATGGGATCAAATTTGTCTTCCTGCCGTGCAGAAAAATTAGACTTGATTTGCTTCAAGGCGGTGGCTGATAAACTGGGCTGTTTTACCTAAATTGTCTATACAGATGTGATATATGTTATCATTTCTAATCCTAACAGAGTTTTAAGTAAAATGAAGTCACTGTATAATACTGGCACCAGCTTTATCCTGAAAACCCCTCATGTAATACATTTCAACTGCTTATACGAAGACCAAAAATGGTTAATTCCTAAAAAAGACAGGATTAATCAGTTTTCAGTCTTACAGTTTCAAAGACCAGTTCACATATCCCAAAATTATTTATGGAACTTTGCAGAAAATGAAAATTGGCCAATAACATGCTGTTACCTACAAACAACCCTACAGAAAAAGACAGTAATTGCAGGAACTGAAATTTACTTGGGTGGAAATCTTGCCTCTACTGATGTTAATTTTATTCTGCCATTGACTGGATTATTGATACGGAGTTTTCTTTAGACATGTTTCAGCACTGTGCATATGATTTTGGTGGGGTTTTTATAAATGGTTGTGGTAATATTTTCTGAGCATTTGCTTTTGATTGAGAAGGTGGCCTTATAATTAAGGTGCTGAAAAGAGACCTGGGTTCAGTTTTTAGCTCAAACTTCCTGTGTGATCTTAGGTAAGTCATTTTACCTCTTCTACAGATCTGTATCATCAAATGTTTCTGCCTAGTGCAAGGTGTGTCCACACAAAGGGCTCTCCTTCTCACCTCCTCTCAGGGTACCCTGTCATGCTACTATGGCACGATGACACACACCTCCCTGCAGAAGTCATTAGGTCAGCTGCAGGAGCTTTGCTCAAAGCAACCACTGTACTTATCCAGGCCAGCTGTACTCTGTACACTAGCTCTCAAACTAGAAGCAGTATAGCCGCATTAGCGTGGTAGTGCTGGCAGGCTAATTAATAGTTCGTCCAAGCACAGTGTTGCATGGAAGTGACTAAACAGCTTCCAGGCTGGAGCTAGTGGGCACTTGTACATGTGATGGCTTTTAATCCTCACTGAATTAAATAGGTTTATTAAATTGAAATGATTTGTTTTAATTTGATATGTCATTGTTTACAAGTGACAGCCTTTAGATCAAATTAAGCTCAGCACACAATTCACAGCTAATTACAGCAGGGGAACTGCATAACAATCCAACCCCCTGATCTCTTTAGTACTCAGTTGAAGCCAGGGGTTCCAGCAAACCAGTAGTTCCTTTACTCCCAAAATGCACTCCCTCCCCACCTCACCACCAAAGCTGTAGCTGCCTGCAGGGAGCCCCACTCCAAACCGCAGTTACCTCTGCGATCATCCTCCCTACCTCCCATGGCCCTGTCATGGATGCCTCTCCTGATGCCTTACTGCCCGTGTCTCCCCAAGGGGTGCGGTTATCAATGGTTACTGTCACCATCCACTGTCTGTCACCACCACAAGATCCCAGCTCAGCTGCGGAGCAGCTCCACACCCTGCTGCACACCCTACCAGCAGGGGCAGAGCTAAGGGAGGGTGTAGAGGGCGGCCAGTAGCCATCCCAAAATTCCCTGTTGCCTCCCCACCCCCTGCCACTGCAGGGAGCTCCAGCCACTCCCAGAGTACTGGCACAGTTGTGCTGGCTTTCCCAGTAGTCAGCAGCCACATGCCCCCACATGGTGCAAACCCGGGCTGACACAACACACATCAACACACATCAACAGGGCAGGCAGGATGGCAGCATCATCTTCTATGGCATTTGCCCCATACTTCCAAAACCACCTTCTCTGCCTTCCCGTAAAAGCTACTAATCTTCCAATGGGGATTTCTCCAAACATTGTCTGTCAATACCTCTATACCACCTGGGATACAGCATATCTTGGGGGAGGTGTCTGATAATGCCTCTGTCATGCATGGGTTTTCTGGAAGGCAGTTATCAGAAAGACACAAGTTACCCTGAAATATGAACATGTTAACATGTGCCAAGGCACACCGACCCAATGGCAAATTTACCAACTGCTGCACCTCCTGCTACACAGGTGAGTGCTGCCATGGGTGCAATTGAAGGGCATGGGGGGTTTGGGGAAACAGGACCCATATGACTGGGGGCAGTGGTGGTACAAAGACCACTTGTTACCGGGGGAATTAAAGCCATGCCTGGGGTGTGTCCTTCCATGCGTGTGGAATGTGTGTTCCTGAGCTGGATTATTCATGTCTCAGCCGGCTGGGTCTGTTGCAAGCAAACCTACTGCTAGCACATTGAACTTTGGAGGGGCATAATTTTCCACAGGGGTGAATTCAGTTGCATTGGGGTCATGACTCTGCCCCCCCTCCCATGACCCAGACCCTCTCCCCCTTACTTGTACCCTGTCCCACAGCCAGGACCCAGCCCTGAGGGTGCAGAGCTGCTGCCCGCCAGGCATGTGTGGAACAGACTGAGCTCCAGATGCAGCCCCTCACCCCATCACAGCCCAGTCTGGCTGCAGGAGTGCCTGGCCAATGTGCAGGATCATGGCTGAGCTGGGCCGGGACCTGGCTGTGAGGGGGCCACCCTGCTACTGGCAGATCCTGGCCATGGCCACCCTCCTTTCTGGTGCATTGGGCTGATGCATGACAGTCTCCTGCCTCACAGTTTGTGGCCCCAGCATTGGGACTATGTGATTAAATGTCTCCCTGGTCATTCAGAATGTCTCCAGCTGTTATTGATCATCCCAAGTTAATAATATGATTCTCTCACCAGTCAGAGCTGCTTGTGTGAGCCCAGACCCTGCGATCGTTGTTCCTTAGGTTGATCCACAGAGCCCTGTCATCCACCAGATCCGTGGCTACCTCTCAATTCTCTCAATGCACCACACTGGCTATTAGATGGTATAGCCTCATAGCGAGCTGTGATTCTGTTCTGCCATCTGTTTGCAACTTAGTAGAAGGTTCGGCATACCCTGCATTGCAATTAGTAGCTACATCTCTACAGTATCGATTGCATCCAAGGCCATCACCAGGACATCCAACTCCATTTGGTCCTTCTCACTCACTTTGTCAGGATTCATTAAAGCCACCTTGTTTTGCAGCACACAGCAGGGTGGCTGTTTAGCATACAGCACCACCAAAGTTCAGTAGGGGGCTTGACTGAATAGCTAGGGCTGTTGAATACAATCTATTAGCATTATAACCATTTTATTTGCATTTAAATGCTTACACAGCTCAGGAGGCTGTGTGCTGGGTGTACGCACAGCAGAGCTTTTGGCCTGAAGCGAGGGGGTGGGAGCAGGTTGTATCCTGCGCATTCACTAAGAACTTGTTGGATTTAGGATGTCCCCAGAAAACCATCCTGGGGTGAAGATACTGGTGTTTACTGGGCCAGTGAATAGGCACACCCAAGAAGTATCACCCCATAAATGTCCCCCACCCTGGAATAAGCCAAGGTTGGAATGTGGGTGTTTGGGGCCAGTGCTATGTTTCAATAGCTCCCATTAGCACATCAACACCTATGCCAGGCATCCAGGCACCAGAACCATCAATCCTCTCACAGTAACTATGGTCTGAAAGTAACCCACACCCAGTTTTGGAATAGGGCATCATTAGCACCCATGCAACATTTCTATTGCTGAACACACCAGGCTTCTGAAACCTGGCCTCTTCCCAAAATTAGTTTTTTGGATTTTGGGTGATCTCCCACCCAACCCCCTCAAATTTATCAATTGCTCATCAGTAAAAAGTGTGTGTGTGTGGGGAGGCGGAGGTTACCCAAACACTCAATAGACAAACCCCAATTTATCCTTCCCTTCACACCAGATAGAACCCCAGAACAGTTGAGTGCTTGATAGGTGGCAGGGTGAGGGAAGGGGATGTGTGCATGAAGGAAGAGCTGCCAGCCAAAGACACTTGGGTGTGATTGGCAGTGAGCTATTATGATCTATCCTCCTGGACAACAGGGGACGATTTTGGCCAGACTATGCATATCATTGGTGTTTTGTTCAGAAAGGTCGCTTGATCAGATTTCCCTGACTGTCGGTACTGAGACATGGTTCACAGCTTCATAGGTATGGATGTGGAATTTCACAAAAGGGTCTTTAAACACATGTCTATATATCAGCTCAAATACTTTGCCAAAAAGCATTTTGTTACTGGTGACAGGACAGCTAGCCCACTCTTGACTAATTTTGGACATGAAAGAGTTCTCAATGTAGATGCCAAAGAACAAGTCAAGTATGTAGGTTTTCATAGATTTCATAGACATCAGGGCTGGAAGGGACCTCGGGAGCTCATCGAGTCCAGCCCCCTGCCCAAAGGGCAGGAAGTCAGCTGGGGTCATAGGATCCCAGCAAGATAAGCATCCAATTTACTCTT
>NW_017728918.1:15995184-16021389 GCF_001723895.1 Crocodylus porosus | reverse complement strand
AGTAGATGGAATAAGCCAGTGTATATAGCAATTGCCAAGGAAATGAAGGTGTGCATACACAACCAGGACTAAACATAGTGCTGCAGCAAAATCAAGACCCTGAAATGTGCTTTTCATTGGGACAAGGATAAGAACTCCTGTTCTGGGGCAGCATGCACAATTGCACCACTCTAGGAGCAGCTGTACATCATTCTCGCCAAGGATGCAGGTGAGGGTTGTCTCTTGCCAGTCAGAACAGTTGTTTGGGAGAGCACACCTAGCCAAGACACCACAGACTGTCCTGAGACTCCAACAGAAAACATGTCGGAGGCGTGGTGGATGGGGACATCCAAGAAGAACTTATCTTGGCCATGCGACTGGTCTGTCTGATACCTTGGGTAGTGAGCACAGAGGAAGAGGATGATGCATCAGACGGAACTGTGTTTCTCCCCTGGATAGGTTTGACATAGCAGACAGGGAGTGCACGGCTGGGAAAGCATATGATGGGAGAGGGGTTCCTATTTGGTAAGGCTTCTTTTTATACAGGAAATCAGGGAGTAGGTATCCTGCAGTATTTCATTGCCATTTAATTAAGTTCTCTGATATAATAAAAAATATTTCCCATCCATGTCTGCCTTTTTTTTGAGGGGTTGATAATGCCTGGTTTTGAGTGTTGGGTGATGTAAGCAAAGCGAAACATTCCCTAACTTGCTTCAGACACAGCGATAATGAGAGAGAGTACTTCCCCACAAGTGGACGGTGTGGGTGGGGTGGCACAGAATGGGGATACCTTGGTAACTTGCAGTGCAGAGGAACAGAATTTGGGTGGTGAGGGGCAGGTCTGACACTGGCTGCCCACCTGAGCTACCCTATACTATAATATGGGCTTTGGTGCCAGTGCCTAAAGGCAAATAGCAGGGCACAGGTGGGAGCAGGGCCACTCATGTTGCCCCCAGTCATGTTATGTACCTCTGCATGTCTGTGGCTAGGGTGACCCCCTGGGGTGCCTCTTAATCAGCCCTTGTTTTCTGCAAGGACTTAATAACCACTTGCATGACTAATGTGGGCACCTGGAGGCACTTTCATTTGTCCTTAACAGCAAATGGAAGCCTGCCAGTCCCATGCCTGCCACACATGTGCCTGGCCAGGGTGCCAACCTGTGCCATGCTCTCACGGGATCCCAACATTTATTTCCCTCCCCCGCCCAACAAAAAAAAGGCTGATCTGCAATTTTAAAAGGTTTTGCAGTTTAAAATGTTTAACTATCCCCTCTGTGGGTGCCTCTGTCAACTGCTATTGGTTTTGCAAGTGAGGAGAAAAAACCAGGGAGCCTGGCCTGAGTATGTGATAATAGCTCACACTGAAAAATAAAGTGACCAGATAATAGCCCACATTGAAAAAGAAAGCGCCTGCCTATCAAGGTTATGTAAGTCCCTCCTTTTGGCCAGAACACACATGGGACCAGAAGTCAAGCACATAGAAACCTTGATTTTCATATTTAAACATAATTGATATATTAAGTATGTGACCTTGAGATGTTTGGGACTCTGAGCTGGATTCATGATGTACAGATGTTGGCTCTGCAGAGCCAAGAGACAGAAGCCTTTTGTCAAACTTTGCAACATTTCACAGATAAGAGTGCTCAGCATCAAGTGACATTTGCTGCCTTTCCTCAGATAGGGGCTTGGCCAGGCACGGGGGTGCCCAGTGAGAATGGTAAGTCAATCGGTCAGACCCAGTGGCCAGGAAGCTGCTGGATGAGCCTCCCTGCCGCCGGCTTGGTCCATTGTGGTCAGTGTCCTGCTGGATGATGGCTGCAGGTAACTACAGCCCCCACCCCCCTGTCTACCCACACAGGACAACCACTCTGCTTTGCTGCTGCAGCCATCAGCTGCCAGGCTCAGGTCACATGGGGCTTCAGGACAACTGTTGTGAGGGTCTTGCTGCACAGCCACTGTCCCTCTGGGGGCTTCTCTGGGGAGGCATGCTGGAGATGGTCACTCCCCACAATGCCAATGTGTTCAGAGCATGCCACTTCTGTGTGTGCTCTGGGCCATAGGCAATGAGCTGTTTGTGCAAGCTGAAGATTACCTAAGCCACTACACCCTGCTGGTGCTGATCCTGCTGGTGGCCCAGGCACACCTGCGCTCCTGGTTCAGCACCCTTACCTACAGTATTGAGGGGGGCAAGCCTGACCTGCCACGCAACCTCTGACAATGGATGGATGGATACCTGTCACAGCACTGCACAACCCTGACCCCTGATAGTAAACGTGACATCCTGCAGGAATCGACACCTTCCTTGGCGTGTGAGCAGCACAGTAAGTCCAGCCCAGCTCTGGGGAAAGGAAACAGGATGATAAATAAAGTTGTGAACCTTGTCATGCCTGTGCGTGTGCTGTGCTGGTGGGAACAAGGCGTCAGGATAATGCAGTCATGCCATCCCATTCTAATCCTAATCCTACTCTGATCTTCCTTTAGCACTGTCATACCCATTGGGAAAAAAACTGACTCAATATCCATAACGCCAGGGGGGCGGGAGGGACAGAATTTCAGCCACAGCATGCTGAAAAGGGATGTTTTAGTGGAGGGTAGAGGAAAGCCGTGGTTCCTCAAGGCCTCTGTTATCATGCAAAGTCTGGGGAGCTGTGCTCTGCTAATGTATTTTCTGCAATGCAAATGTTGCAATTGCAGCTAGTGCCAGTGAACAGTGTGCTCAGAATGGCTTGTCATCACAGCTGGGGAAGGCATTGGCTCAGGCAGAAGCCTTAAGTGTGGCTTATGTATGCCTGCTCAAAGTAAAAGGTGGGGAGATTCCCAGGGGGCAGAGTAGTTCTGATGCCTGCGGCCTTGGACTTGGAGAACTCCATGGTAGTTTAAATGGCGAAAGAATGAATGCTTGGGAGCCCACTCAAAGCAGAGAAGTTGTTATTAATTTTGTGCCGGTGTTGGATTAACACACAGGCACAAGAGGGCTGGGACCTGGGGTATTCTTGGTAATTATGAGATGCCTGGGGTTGACAGAGAGGCAGCATGGACCTGTCGGGCATGCTGGGCACTGTCATCCGTGATGGGCCACTGTCATCCATGGCGGGCTATATGTGAGCCCACTCGAGTGTTAAGCAGACTAGCTTTATGAATAGCAGCTCATATCTGTCATTCATTCATTCATTCATTCATATTGTCACTCATTGCCTCACCAGGTATGTAAGAAACTGTGAGCAATGAGTGGTGTTTTGACATATGTGCAACTGGTGGGTAGCCCTCTGTTGCACCATGGCCCAAAAGGGACTCTGTGAGTGTCCCTTATTGGCATACCAGTCAGTACATTGATTAGCTACACCTTCCACTTATTCTGGGCATCAAAACGTGCAAAAAATCATCCTGAGAAAGTATTCCATAAGAAACAAAGTTGTTAGCATGGCAACAGCATGTCTGTTGTACAAACATTATGCACCAAGTGACGGGGGGGCACAAAAAGACAGTGACCCAGTGCAGGGTGAAGGCCAAGATTATGAGGGCTGCTTTCTGATGTAAAGTAGCAAGAGTTCAGTGGTAGGGCACCCCCGTGCATAAGGTGTTGCACTATCGGTACCTCCATCTGCTAATGAAGGTACTCGAATGCCAAGCAGTGAGACGATCACAGGTCTATGGACCATCCTCTGCTTCTGAGACCTTGCTGACCATGGGTCCAACTCCTAGTCGTGTTGCCTCAAGTAAGGAAGGCAGTGGTAGTTCACTAGTACTGGCCCTTGAAGGACAACAAGGACCTGGAGAACCTTTAAGAGGAGAGACCGGGGACATTGTCTTCCAGAACTGATATGTGAAACCCTGGAGATCTTTTAAGTTAACAGCTGTCATCCGAACTGACATCTGCGATTGGGCTGGGCTGTGAGGTGAAGGGTGGGGGGGAATGGGTTGGTGTCAGACACTGCTTTAAAGACTTGGTGAGTTAGGCAGGGCAGGGAGGTACAGGGCAATGCACAGCAGGGAGGCTCTGTTGCGAAACTGTTTGCAGTTGCTCAGGGCCTGCAGTCCAACAACTGGAACAGGCAGGCCAGCTCTTTGTGGTTATCTTTGCCCAACTGCTTCTTATCCACTCACATGATTCACTGAGCACAGAGCTCTCAAAAAAGCCTTGATTTACCACATTCCTTGATTTTCAGCTCTGTTTATTACTCTGCTACTGCCAACCCCCTCTCCACAGACCAGATAGGAAGCCTGTTAATGAAGTCTGGACAGTTAGGACTGTCAGCGCCATCAGTACCTGCAAGGTGTGGTGACACAAGATTGCAAGGCAGGTATGTCGTGTCTGTGGCTGAGTGTTGTCTGGGCCATGCAGCAGGAGGCATTCACAAGAATGGGAGAGAGAAGGGCAGTCCAGCTCAGAAACATAGAAAATAGTATTGCTTATCAGTAGTGAAAGTTGTTGATTTTTTTTGATTACTGATTATTAGGGCTGCACGAAACTTTGGCAGCCCTTTCATTCTGGAGGTGTTTGGGCACCCGAAACAACCAAATTCACAATGAAATGGGAGGCTCTGAAACACGTCCACAACAAAACAAAACCATCAGAAATGTTTTGGATGTTTTGGAAAGTTTTGGAGGTGTCCCCCCCGGCAATAGTTTGGTATAGCCCCTCAACCCTCCTTTTAAAGTGCTGGGAGGCTGGGGTTAGGCGGGGGACGGGCAGGGCAACCAGGGGGCCTTCCCACAGTTCCCCTGCTGGGCCAGAGGCAGGCACAGTCAGAGGAGCCGCAGGAGAAGCCCCCATAGCCCATGCCTGGCCCATCCCCTGGCCGGCCCCAGTCTCCTGGCACTTAAACCCCCCCCAAAAGAAAATAAAGCTCCACACTCACCAGTTGTACCAGTGGCAATCAGGGCTTTTGCAGGTTCATGGCTGGGCTCTGGCTAACTGCTGGAGCTGCCCCAGCTCCCAGACAGTGTGTGGTGCTCTGCCGAGCTGTGCTGCACCCACACCATGGGGCAGCTGCCGCGCGGGTGGCAGGCAGGTGGGGGTGATCCTCCCTGCTCCCTGCTGCTCTGTGCTGCATGGGAGGGGGGGCTCTGCCACAAGCCCTCAAAGGCCCTGATCGCTGCTGCTACATCCAGTGAGTGCGGGGCTTTGTTCTTGTTTTTTTTCAGGAAGCTGGGGCTGGGTGGGGGCTGGGGCTGGGCAGGCAGCCATGGGGGCTTCTCCCATGGCTCCCCCACCCGGGAAGAGGCAGGCACAGCCAGAGGAGCCACAGGAGAACCTGCAACTGCCCGGCTGTGCCTACCTCTTCCCAGCCAATCCAAATCTCTGAATCAGCCCCGAAACAGCATTGAAACTCCAGAACAGATTCGGCCAAATCAAAGCAGAACAGTGATCCGAAACACTGAAAGGAATCACTGTCTCTCCAAAATGGCCAAATCCAAAACAGAAATGAAACATAGCTGTTTCGCATAGCTCTACTGATTATTGCTAGTTTGTCATTTTAAACATTCAATGCCCGATGTTACTGTTTGTTGTTAGAAAAGTCGCTGTAATAAAAGCTGTTGTTATACAAGACTTGATTATTACTTGTGGTCTGAACAGTTGAAGAGAATTGCTTGTTGATGACTGATACCTTGTAAATGCTGTGACATTTGGTAATTGATGTAAATTATGCTTAATATATCAGTAATGGTTAGTTATGTAAATATTTTTTTCTATTTTCTTTTCTTTCAGTGTGGGCCATTAAGGAGGTAATGAAGCCAGGCTCCCTGGCTTTGTTCTCATCACTGCCAAATCAACAGCTGTTGACACCAGTAGAGAGGGTTAGAAAACTAGAAAAACTGGAAAAACTGGTAAATCTCCATCCAAGACTGACCACCTGTGGAAGTGCTCCAGGACCCCCTCTTAGGTGCCCAAGCGGTTCTTCATTCCTGGATGGAACCAGGGCCAGATTATGGGGTAACGGAGCCATTGTCACTCTTGCCAGGGCCTTGGGGCATGGGGTGCATGGGTGTCCATGCAGATGAACAGAAGATTGATTTATGTTGTGCTAGCTGGACTGCTACACCTGGCATCTGAAAAACCACATCACAAACAAATACCTAAAAGTTGCAGGTATCCGCTTTCTCTCCTATCTACAAATCAAAGCAATATCTGGTGGACAAAAGGTTCACTACACACAAATAGATGTGGCATCTGGCGGACAAAGGGGCTCATTACATGTCATTGAGTTAATTTCATTTTGATGGATCTATGGATGCATCATTTTAATTTGTGTTGATCCAAAGTAAAATACATTGGGATGTGTTTTATTTTGAATTGCGAAGAGGACATTTAAATTGCAAACCCCACCCAAAAAAACCCATACATGTGAACTGTAACACAGTTAAATTGCAAAAAGGGCCATTTTCGTCACATGTATAAGCGCCCAGTGTAATTATTACTGTATTTACTTGCCTACTGCACTTGCCTTTCCCCAAAAAATCAGCCCTCCAAATTTGGGGTGTATGTCTTAAGCGGGGAAGCTGATTTTCTATGCTGGAATGGGGGAATGAAAACAGAGAGCAGCTGTATAAAATAGGCTGCCCTGCTTCTTTCCCTGAAGACCTCGGAGGGGGAGGGGCAGGACTCACTCTCCAGGGTCAGGGCTACAGGGGGTAACTTCCACAACCATTGCCAAATGAGCAGGAGCTTTTGGCTGAGCAAATAAAAGGGGCTGCTAACTCAGCAGTGACTGTGAAAGGGTTAACACTGTTGCTTTTGCCTGAAACAGCTAGTGAGCTGAGGGTGAGCATTTGCTGCATGGCTCTAGGAAAATCATTTTCCCTACATTCTGCCTCTGAAAACAAGATGCGTGTCTTTTTCAGGGTTTGCCCTATGCCAGAAGTGTATCCTTCGTGGTTTTATATCTTGTGCATCACTTGTGCTGCTCAGGGTATGGCTCTCTCTCTCTTCTCAGCCCTGTTTGTTTCCATCTTTCCAGGACCCTTCTCAACAGAGGACACCTGTCTGATAGTGTCCTCCACCCTTGCTATATGAAGATAAACATGTAAATTGTCTCTCAGCTAAACTAATTGTTGCTGACTTTTTACAAGGAGTACATGTCAGGTAACTAAATTGCTTGTGTGGTCCTCATTCATCCTTCCTGTCCAATAGATCAATGCGAGCTCTTTTGCTGGAATGGACAATGTCTGCTCAGTGAGCGTCAGCCTTGGCAGGGATTGTGGCAACAGCTTCGTCAGGACGGATCTGGTGCATTTGACTTGGCAAAAGTCAAGGAGGTCTGGCAGCAAGAGAAGGTTATACAGTACGTAGAGTGGTTTCCTAAAATGGATGACAACTGGGGGTTGTTACCAGAGCAGAGAGAGAACAGACACCTTGTACTTCAGCACAGAGATGAAGAACGACCTGCCTCCTGGAAGCCTCTCAGCCTGTTCAATCTTTTATATAGCGTGTCCTGGTCCTCTTTAAGGATGGAAGAACCAGGGACTCATTAATTAAACTCTACCCAAGGAGGCCTCAGTGCCTTTGAACTTTGGGTCTTTGAAGGCAATATTTCAAAGGCAGCTATATCTGGAATGAACAACCAGGCATTCCCAGTTGCGATAGCTGTTACACCGGAAAGCGTTCAAGAGCCGGACCCTGCTGAGAGGGCCTTTCCGACATTACATCTCTCTGGAGCATGGGGTTGGAGGAGTCAAGCCTCCACGCACTTTATACAATATTCAGTGGATCCATGTTTAATGTGGTCACTCCACCACCAGAAAACTAGTGCATTTTCACAGTAATCGAGTTACACAGAACCAGGCTGATTTTACTGGAATTACTCAGGTAAGTAATGGCTTGCCAGTGCAGTAAAGGCTTATCCACACAGCCAACCCTGTGGTCGTGTGAATAATCTTAGCAACCTAACTATTTCAACTTTTCATTCAGAAAATGAAATGTCAGCCTAGATTCCTCTCTGAATGTTAGTCAGAATACTCGACATGCCTATGAGGCAACAATCCTGAGCACGAACAATTTGTCATGCTTTGTAATGGTATAAATTTAGACCAGCCTTAACAAAAGATTTGCCCTAATTCTCGGTCCAAAACTGTTTGAAGAACATGCGGTTCGTTGTGCAAAGAGGGTGCTGTTTACAATACTAGATCAGCTGCTGCACAGAGCACAATATATCCTGCCTTGAACATGAGAACAAAGGGCCGCTTTGTATACCACAATATAAAACCCCAGCAATCGGATAATCAGCAAATGAGTGTTTTAAAGAAAGAATATGTGAAAGTAACAGCAAGGCACAACTTGTTCAGTGATTTTTTTTTATCTCATCGGGAATATTAATAGTCCTTTCAAATGGGAGCAAAGTGTTCAGCTTCAAGTGCAACCATTAATGCATCTCACACACTTTTTACTTCAGTGCTGAATCACTGCTTTGGGTGCCTTTCTCACATGGATTCAATGATAAGGATGAGCAAACCTTAAAGAATTAAAGTATAAATTATAAATCAAAAGGATATCAAAGAATTTAATTAAAAATTGAAAACTAGAGCTCAAACAATCACCTAATAATATCAGAAGGGAATAAATGATAAGGATAAGGCACAAGTATCTGAGGGGGTTTTTTGCTTTAATTTGGATTGTTTAGGGCAAAACTGTATACCCATATCACCATGCTGTCCAATTAAGGATTGCAGCAAGATACAATAGGCAATGCTGCTTTGGGTAATTACAGCATACTTTGGGAGGACTAAGACCAAAAGCTAAAGGATTTAAGAGGACAGGATGTGAAATAACCTCCCTAAACTACAGTGCCTGGAGTGCAATTTTGCTTGGATGGAATTTATGCATAAACCAGGCAAAGTGCTACATTTACTGGGCATTATAGGCAGAGATGTTATATCACTGCCAGCCAATCCAAATCTGCTGATGATATCCAAAGTTCTTAAGTTTTTTCATAATAATTCATATAATTAGAGTTATATCAGTACCCATAATTATATACATTACCGTTTTGGCAATAACACACACACACATATATGAAAATAAAGTGAGTTGTACATGAAGGAGATAAACGTCTTAGCACAAGACAAGTTGAAACTCAGAAATGTGTCTCATTATTCTGACTCATCTTCGGTTATGTCAGACTCCACTAAGCACTAGCGAAGCAAATGTGGATATAAGGGAATTTTGATGAAGTGTGTATTGGAGCCAGAGAAGGTAAATGATAGGATAAAGATCAGTTCAATATATTTCAATCCAATAATAAAGGCAAAATGTCCTGAATGCTTTTTCTTCAACTGTATGTTACTTATAAATATCTTAATCACAGGAAAAAAATGTTCACTTCTAAATGATAGAGTAATACTGATGAGCAAGACTTATGTCCAGAAATAAAGAAATGAATATAACTGTTCTGTGTTTGTATGGCATACAGTGGGGTCCTGGATGGCCCATGACTAGGGCACCTGGGTGAAAAACCAACGTCAACAGTAATAAAAACACAGACAGGCTTTACCATTGCGACAAACTGGATAGGAGGACTGTGCTCCTAAGATATCTTAGTGATGAACATTGTAGTAGAGAAAAATTGCAAGTTTTTTTTCCAGAAAAATTTCTCCAAGGAGAAAACATTCCCATGTGCACAGGGCAAGCAGCGGTGGGCAGTGAAAAGAATTGATTGCCAGGGCCTGAAATGACAATTTTCATTAATGTTTATGAAGGGGCGTTTCTGAACTGGGTGATTAAGGGCTTCCTAAAACATTCAGCGCATGGATGTATACGGTGAAGGGTGTCATAGTGCTGACCTTGTGCTCACTTCTTGCATGCAAGTTCCCCAACTGAAATGGTGTCACTGCCCTACTACAGCACTACGTGCACACACCCACCAGTACACTCTTGTGCCATATGGATATATCACTGTGTCAGTGAGTCAGTAGCCTGTTAATAAAAAATAGTGGTAGCATCTTTGTGTTGTAACCATTTTGGTCCAGGCAAAACGTTAAATGCAAGGCTTGTTTGGTGACATATTTTATGTGGACCAGCCTTACAGTTAGAAGATGTGTTAGACAAGCTTTTGGGCACAAAATACCCTTGACAATTTTGTGCCTGAAAGTTCACCTATATAGTTGGTCCAATCTTGCTTCTAATAAAAGCTCATCACTCTTTCCCTTCTAATTTCCCAATGTGTCCTGTTGGTGTATCTTGTTATGACTTTAATTGTTTCATGGCAGGAACAGTCTTGATATTCTACACTTCTGAGCACATTTTCACTGTTTAATAAATAGATTAATCAATAACGCTTTTTTACATGACCTTGTAACTGTTAATTACATAACCATTGGTAGATGAGTAAGGATTGGTTGGGTAAGGGTTACAAGGCTGGATCTTAGATCCTTCTTTTCTCTAATCATTTCTGGCACTAACAGACATGCAGCTCCTTGTTATTATAGCAAAACCCCTGTTCACTGTTAGGTTGGGGGGGAGGGAATCGAGCTGTGCTTTGGAGCAGATCCAGCAGAGACAGGCTGTGTGTTTGCAGCCTCTCTCCCATACCTCTCCCTCCCACCAGCTTCGGTTTTGTCTTCAGGAGGGAGGAGAAGGCAAGGGGAGGGAGATCCGGTCTGGGATTTGCCCAGCCTCCCCTTTGGTGCAGGGGGAGCAGATTTGGATTGGTGGCAATCCCCAGAACAGAGCTCCCTCCTTTGCCTTCTCCCCCCTCCCATCCTGAAGACAGTACTGGAGGTGGGGCGGAGAAGATGAAGCCCAGCACTACTTATACGCAGGGACAAACAGAAGTTAATGAAGGTGCTCTGCTTTGGAGCGCCTTCATCTGAACTCTCATTAAATGCAGGTTAATTTGTCAGGTGATCAGGCACTTTTAAAATGCTCTGCAGCTACATCCTTCTGTCAGAACACATCTGTAGAGCAGTTTCAGGGGGCCAGTCACATGACATATATCACTTCTGTCACTGCCCTCTGTTACTTGGGACCTACTCACGCAAGATGTGGGGCCTGTCTCACCAGGCACTCTGAAAATGCATCATAAAATATGACTTCCTCTCCAAAGCATTTACAATCTGTATAGACAAATCAGGCTAAGGGACTATTATCATCCTCGTTTCGCCACTGAAAAATGTGTTCAAAGATATTCAGGATCATGTAACCTCCTAGCATGATCAAACAGATTTCTCTGCAAGAGCGGAGGGAAAAGCATAGACAAATTAATGCAATTCAAGAGAGTGTAACAGTCCTGTAAGCTCGGCATTCCAGATGCTTAGTAATATCTATTATAATTTACAAGCATTTTTTCAATGAGTAGCCTTGTAGAAGTAGTGATCAGGATGTGCAATCCATGGGAAATTGAATGAGCATAATTTTGGCAATTATATGTATTATCTGCATAGCAATGGAGTAAAACATGGCACATTAATAACCTGTCCCTGTGGCACCAGCAAAGTATGGAATCCCATTATATCACACGTGGAAGAGGTGTAGATGTCCATTATTATGACAGCATCAAAAATTTAACAGGTTTACCTGGATAGAACAGGTCCTTATGAACCATGTGGAACTATTTATTCAGTCCCTTTTTGGAAAAGATGATCAGTTTAACTCCCAGTTCTGTAGCTGAAAAACAGTTCATGCTGGAAATAGCAATCATTAACCTGTACAATGCAATGGCCCTATTGCAAAAATAGAAGTTATCTCCTGTTTGAAACTGCTACAATTGCTTGAGTGATTTGGTATCCCCGGGAGATGCATAAACAGGAAACCGACCGTTAATCATCTCAATTATTGTCTCTCAAAAATATTTCAAAGTAGGGACTCGGTCACTGGCTTGAATCCAGCCTCGCTCCATTGTGGTGAAATTTATTGCTGTTATTATTTGATCTGTGGGAAAGGGATTGGTCAGATTGAGCTGCCCTCTTCTTACTAAGGGTAACTTTCAGCACAGTTGGGTTGGAAGCTTGTATGGCATCTGTGATCATGTAATGCTTGTGCTGCGGATAAGCAGAGGCGTCCAGTTTCTTCTAGAGTGGGGGCTGGCAATCTTTCAGAAGAGGGGACTGACTGCCTCTGACCCAGCAGTGCCACGGGCGGCCACTCCTCTCTGGCAGGGAAAGTTGGGAGGGAGGGAGGGGAGAGGCAGGTGGCTGCCAATGTCAGAGGAAGATGGAAAGGAGGGAGAGGGGAAAACAGCTTACCTCTGGTAAGCAGTGCCTGTCGAGAGGAGCTGGGAAGAAGCGAGGGAGCAGCAGCGCAGGGCATGGAAGGGGATATGCCCAGGGAAGCTGCTTCTTGCTGATCCCCCACGCAGTAGGCTGGATACAGTCACTTCAGGGACCAGTTCCTGTCCGCTGTAGGTTGTTTAACCCAGCTCTAGAGGTGCCCAGGCTAAATTACTTAGTCAGATACTACTCATGTTTGCAGGAAACACTGCAGGTTTTCTGTTTTTACAGAAGGTCAGAGGTTGACCTGGCCTAAGCAGCCCCTTTGGTCAAGGCATACCAGTTTCTTCAGACACAGTGTGGCTGGCCATTACATCCAGCCACTTTTGCCTTCTCATCGTGGCTGAGCACCATTTATAGCTGGCAGATGACAGCAGCTTTCGGTGTGAAGCCAGAGTAAGGCTAGAACTATGCTTCCAGAGCACAACAAGCTGCTGAAATTGTGTGCCACCACGCCCCAGTATCAAGGATTCGTCGTTCCTGATGAAAGATCTGATGGGCAGATTCATTGTAAAGTGCTGTATGTCTCAGGGAAAGCAACATATACACAGGAGTAAGAGCTTTCAAGGGAGAGGTCAGTTCTTATGCATGTGAGTGAGAGGAAGGATGGGCTGGGGTTCAGGAGAGCTGTGTCTGATCCCCAGATCTGCTTCAACCCCATCTATGGCCAGACAGCTGAACTCACTGTGCCTTGTTGCCAACCTGTAGGAGATACAGCTTCCCTACCTTTCAGGGGGTCTTGCAACGATTAATTCCTGTTATTATTTCTCACCCTTGCTCAAAACACAATGAGAAATAATGACATCTGTAACTTGCACAACTGCGCTTCTATTCTGTATCTTTGTTCCCTCCCTATCACCTGCTCTCGGGGGCTAGAGTCACATGGGAGACGTGGACACCTAAGTCTAAAATCGACCTTAGACTTTGAATCCCCATGTAATTCTCCGTGACTAATAGTGAGTCAGGTTCTTGTGCCAATAAGCAGGGCACTTAAATAAATGGCCTGATTTGCAAATGATCAACCAGCCAATGCTCCCACAGAATCGATGGAAGCTATTGGATGCTCAGCTGTTTTGAAAATTAGGCTACATGACGTTTAATGCTGGATCCTGGAACTGTGGAAGGCTGACTTACTGGGGAAGGACTTTGCTGGGTATGTCCTGAGAGCATCAAGCTGTAAGGTTTTTATCTCATGACTAACCCTGGAAAGGTTCACAAATGGGGTGGCTTTCCAACCATCTGACCTGGGAGGCTGAACTGGGTCACATCTAACCCCTCACAAAGCACAGGTAGGATGTGATGGCAATTTCCCTCAGCCCCAATAAGCTATGTGTTAGAACTCACCCCAGGGTGTGGGAGACCCAGCTAAAATCCCTCCACTCCCCAGCTGGGATTTCATAGACATCATAGACATCAGGGCTGGAAGGGACCTCGGGAGATCATCGAGTCCAGCCCCCAATAGGTGATTTAAACTTGGATCACCTACTTCTTTCTACAAGATGACATCAGTGGCATAACATGCCAAATTGGTGCCCAGGGCAAACCCTGTGGGAGAGCTGGAGTGGCATGTGGGTTGCAAGAGCAGGGTGGTTGGGCTGCAAGTCTTGAACGCAGGAGGTGGTTCACAGCTGGGAATCCCAACAGGTGGAGGCACTTCTTGCCAGCAGGGAATTCTTTATGAGAGACATAGCCTAAGTCAAGTCTCTCATAAAGCCTTGTGGCCTAAGCCTTTATGATTTTTTCAGCAGTTCACCGTGCTCACCTGGTTGCCTTTTGTGGCACTATCCCAGCTATCTAACTCTCCCCAGGCATTGTTTAGGGAGCCTAGGCACCTCACTCAGGATTGCAAAGTCCACTGGGTAGCAGGACACCTGTAAGTTAGGCATTGCCTTTTGACTCCAGTCCTATCTTTTTAAATACTCTGTACCTGTCCACTATCCAGTAAGCAATCTCAATCTTGACTGGGGATTCTGGGTACCAGTGTGAGCTAGGAGTTTCATCAGAATATGAAGTGTGTATGGCACTCAGGTACCCAGGACATTTGAGGGCTATATGAAGTAATTAGACACTTTGATTCAAACCTTTACTCTGGATTTTCTCTCTTGTTCTCTGTACTTTTTTTGGTCTAGAATTTATTACACTTTGGGCACTGACAGAAGTGCATGATTGCAGTATGCTTTAAAAATGCCTGATTGCACAACTGTCTGAACCTTCATTTCATGTGGGTTCAGATTGAGGTGCTTCAAAGTGGCACACTTTCTGTAATGTCTGTCAGTATGGCTAGGAGTCAATTTGTGTGCTGTCTTCAGGATGGGGAGGGGAAGCAAGGGGAGTAAGTATGGTCTGTGGGTTCCTTAGTCAGTGCTGGAGGGTTGGACAGGTGGATTGGAGCCTCTCCCAACCCCCTGCCCCATTCCAACATGGCTGGAAAAACCCTACACCAAATTCACTCCCATTCCTTCCCTGCCCCCATCCTGAGAGAGTACAGGAGCTTGAAGAGAGGGGCAGGGCAAGGGCAAGGGCAGACACTCAGCCTCTCTCCCTATCAGCACCCTCCTGATCCAGCAGTGAATGTCTGTTAGATCATGAGAGTCCATCTAACTCATGACACTTTCTGTGAAGATTCATGAGTTAGGGCATTTATATGTATACACTTGTCTGCTCCAACACATTGGAGATCTGGCACATCCGCATGTGAGCTGAGGCACCCAGCACTGCATTGCAGGCATTGGTATAAATGGTGAAATGAACGTCAGTATGGAGAACATGGTGGCGGTAGGCTTTGGAACTAAAACATTTTTGATGCGTTTTAGTTCAAAAGCATGCTGCTGCCATTTTCTCAGCACTGAAGTGCATTTTGTCATTTATACAAATGCACACAATTGCTGCGATGCAAGCATGTGTACAAATGCCTTTAGACTTGCCTGCACGTCTGTCAGCACCCTTTATTTCTCTGCAAGGCTGTTCTATTGCAGAGCTCTATTCTCTGCAAATCATCAGTACTATTTCAGAACAATACTAAGATAGTATGAACATTTCAAACAAGCTGTATTGGCTTAGCAGGGATGGACACAGCTTTAAGCATTACAGGGCATTGATCAGTTTAATTCTTTCCCAAACCCTTCATTTATTTCCTTTAACCCTTCACTCTAGCACTGTCTTCCTGCTTGAGACAGTGAGTGGCTTTTCTCTGCTAACATACAAAGGCTCCCAGCAATTGCACTGAAGTAGCAAACGCCTGATTGAATAAATGATTTGCAAAGTTCTGCTGTGCATATGATTTCAGAAACTTCGCAGAAAACCAATTTTATCCATGACAAAATGGTCTGAACTTCCTTACGCATTTTTATTACTCCTTGGCTCTGTATTGATGTGCTTGTATTAGCTTGAGGGTCACGTGAGTCAGCAGTTTAACCAGATTGGTTTGTTCTGAAGCTTTGATTGAAATGCTTCTCAGCTTACAACATTATCAGGATTAATTTGCTGGAGACTTATCATTCCCAGTTAATTTGAATGAACCACAGAATGTACATGTTTGCACTTTGCTAGCTATTATCTTTACTATTTCAAAAGCTAGATTGTTTAAGGAAATAGACTAAAATACACTCTATTCCTGTCTTCCTCTCTCTCTGTGTGCGTGTGTGTGTGTGCACACATGTGCATGTATGAACACGTACCCTCTTCTGGAGAAAATCAGGTGCCTGCACTGTAAGCCCTCTTGTACCCCAATACTGTTCTTTGGTTTGAATGACAGGGATCTCTGCTTCTGGAGTTGGAGGATCTGATTTTAATTATCTTCAATTTCTGTGTGGCTGAATTATGAATCATAATGATGGTCACAACACAAAGTGCACTTTCGCTTATTATAGAACTCAGTTTTTTAATAAATTTGTTTGTACTGGATGTGATTTAGCATGTCAATGCCTTTGAGAGAATTTATCATATCTCCCCCACATCTCCCCCACATTAGGTTCCTCCTAATGTTGGGTCCTCAACATGCTAGGCATTTAGCAAGGGACAGTCAACTTATCAGTGATTTACAACTTAAAAAACTAAGGTGAGAAAGAGAACAGAGGCAAAACAATTTACCTGATGTAGATTGGGAGAAGGAAATTAATTACCTGTCAGCCAACTAGTTCAATGCCGTACCCCTGGAACTCCATTACTTCACCAGAATGTGCTAAATTTTTGACAATTTACTGGCTTTCAGGCAGTCCCTACTTTAGCATTATGTTTGTTTTCGACTTGCAGGATTTTTAAATGAAAGGTTGCTTCCTTGCCCTCAAAGGAACCAGAAATACTGTGGAATGGTTTTAAGGGCCTCTAGGGTCTTTCCTTCTTAGAAAAAACAAAGAGAACCTTTAAACTAGTTCCCAGACATAGACTGAAACCTAAAAGTTGTAAAAAGTAGAGGATAATAAAAGAGTCAAAGAAAAAATAAGAATATAAAGAAATGTGGAAGTAATACAGCTACAATGAAGACAAATAAATATGTGGTTGTAAAGGGGTTGTGGATGTACTAAAGTGGACAATATTACAAGTTAGGCAAAATGCTCTAGAGAATGAGTACTTAGACAGATATATATTGTTGCCATCTATATTTTTGTCTTGTAGGTTATATGGAGGTCATCATGTTATCATGTGATTCCATGTCCTTAACACAAATAAAAATATTCCAGGAAACCTTTCCAGTATATTACACCCAGCTTGTCTAAAACCACATCTAAGTAAATGAAACAACAGTAAATAACTCTTTGCATTTCAAAGCTTGACGAATCTCAAAGTACTTATGTAGTAAGTTAGCCTCCCAAAGACCCAGGGTCCAGTGTTAGATGCCAAATAGTTTGATTTTCAAAAGAGCTGAGCATCCAATAGCTTCCATTGATTCTGTGGGAGCCATTGACTGTTTGATCATTTGCAAATCAGACACTGTATTTAAGTGCCCTGCACATTGATGTAGGAACCTGACTCTGGGAACTCACTTCTGTTCAACACTAATTTGTGTAAAGACACAAAATAAGTCAGGGATACACATCAAGAACAGACAGGCACGCCAATTCCTCTGTGTTTACATCTCTAGTATTTCATCATAATATTTCGTGTGGCTCTTAAAATTCTACCTACTGGAGGCATGTAATTAACAATGTCAATTTACATGAAATTCATGGAAAATATAACCAAATGTAGATTGAAAAGCTAAGACCCAGAAAGTTAACTACAATTAAATGTAAAAAAAAATGGTTTTGTGATTGCATGGGGAGGGCTATGAGTGCTGTCCAAATAACTGAATTATCAATTCTATAGCCAACAGAAGGAATAAAGGAATAAAAAAACCATGGTTCACCTATTCTGTTAAATTTTGGCAAGATTTCTTTGTGAAACAAACAAACAAACAAGAAAAAGAATGTTTTATTCAGCACAAAGCATTCCATTCAATCCCATATGAAATGACTTTATTGTGAACATGTAAAAAACGGAGTGAAAGGCAAAAAAGCAGGACCCCGTGGCTGCCCTTTTACCCAATAATTTAATTGATTAGAACATTAAGCCAGATGTGGGGAACCCTGATGCTATTTCCTCCTCTGTTTGATGGGACAGAATCATTGGAAAATAGGGCTGGGTGGGAGCACAGGAGGTCATCCAGTTCAATCCACTGCTTCCCTTCCTAAACCAAATCTTTGTCTAACTTGCTCTTAAAAATGTCTGAATGTGGAGATTCATTTTTTAATAATTTCTGTTTCTCCCTGCTGGACTCTTTCCAATTTGTCTACATCTTTTTTTTTTTTTTTTTGAAGTATGAATATATAAATGCAACTGGGCACAGTGCTCCAGGTTAAGCCTTACCCATGTTGAGTATGAGCCTGTTTCCAAAAAAGGACCCCTATCATAAGGCTATTTGGCATTCTTAGGTGAGACCAATATTTTTATTTCCTCTTGTTGAACTTATCTACAACATACAAATGATTAAATGTTGCTTGGAGTAGTAACCAGGATCCCACTTGCCAGAAGAGTGGCCTAGACAGCAAGGTAAAAAATTCACTGTGGTCTTTTGTCTCAATGACCATTTAAGTGTTTTATACAAATTGGAATGGCTCCAGAAGGAGGCGGTGAGGGAATTCTACCTCCGAGTGTTGTCTTACAGCTTGGTAACGGGCATCCTTGCTTCAAGTTCCTGCCTTGAATCAGGAAGAGAGTGGTTTTGTGTATAGACAATTCATTCTAGGCCTCTTCTAATCATTAGGGGTGGTGCCAGCCTCTTCCCGGTGCAGGTGCTGAGGTGAGCTGAACAGAAAATTTGGGGGCGGGGGGGACTGTGCTATACATCTTCTGGCCAAACATACTTATTCATTTTTTTTAACAATACCCACTTAAGATGCCACGCCTCTGCAGGCTGTGGGTGGGAGTGGGGTGGGCTCAGCTGCATGGGGTGGATGGTGGTAGCCCAGGGGAGAGGTGGGGGCTTGGATAGGGGTGGTGCTGGGCGGGGTGGCTACGGGGGGACTAAGGTGAATTTTGGGGTAGCTATAGCTCCCCACCCAGTGCTGCCCTTGTCATTAGATCATACATAAAAGACCAGTGACTTACGGTTCATGAACTGATGCAGATAAATACCCAGATGGGATTTTATGCTCTAGCAAAGCCATGCAGGAGAAAGCAGGAAACTGGGTTTGAGAAAAACAAAGGATAGACATACCAGTATATTTCTGACACAATGGCCTCTCTCCCTAGCAATACTTCATGCAGTGGTGATAAGAGCCAGTTCCTTGTTGACATGACTGAGACACAACATTTTACACATACTGAATGACTCTTATATAATGACAGACTAATGTCTTCTAAGATGGGAAAACCACAACACCACATTGGGAAAGACTATTTGGATTATTTTGTGAGAGCAAATTAACACATACCATCCAGCTCAGAGTCCAGCTTGCCAGTTGCATCTTTGCTTAGCTTTAGAAATGCTGTTTGTTAAGTTTAGTCTAAGCAAGACAAAAATAAAAATAAATCCAGAAGAGATTTATTCCCTTGAAACTGAGGAAAATAAAGGAGTCATGCTTTATTTATTCATTTATTTATTTTTGCATGAGACTGTGTTGGTTTGTATGTTTCCTCAACTGGTCATCTAGCTTCAGGAGAAATTATTTTGCCATTCACTGAATATAACGGGACAAGGACATACATTACAGATTTATCAACAGCTCTACTGCATCACCATTGCCAGTTAAACTTTCTAATAATTAGAATGTAATGAACTGACTCATAGAATCATAGAATCATAACAAGTTAGGGTTGGAAGGGACCTTGGGAGGTCATTTAGTCAAAGCAGGACCATCCCCAACTAGATCATCCCAGCCAAAGCTTTGTCTAGCTGGGTTTTGAAAACCTCCAAGGATAGAGCTTCCACTACCTCTCTGGGTAACCTGTTCCAGTGTTTTACTACCTTCCTAGGGTTTTTGTACACACCACGGGGTTTAATCCTCATTAAACTGAATAGCTTTATAAAATTCAAACTTGCTTATTTTGGAGCATCACATCAGTGTTTGCACTCACTTGGTTTTCAAACTAATTAAGCCTGGTCCCTGGCCACCCCCTCCCCTGCCACACAGCTGTGGAAGTATGTGCGTATATTATTGACTCCTAGTGCATGGAACCAGAACTGCCTGATTAGGAACATAGGTAGAACTAATAAAATGTTTAGGTGTGATTAGAACTGCTAAAAAAGTGTTTTTGGGAAATTTTGAAAACTCTAATTTTTTTCTATTTTAAAATGTTCAAAATGGACATTTTTTCTATTTTTGAAGAAAATCCTGTGTCCCCACCCTCCCCACCCCCAAATATTGAAAATTTGCTAATTGGATGCTGAAAGTATCAGAGTGATGTTGTAGTCTTGATGGTTCAGGAATATGCTAAAGACGTCTTTAATTAGACCAACTGCATAGATGAAATAGAGGTAGACAAGCTTTTGAATGCAAAATGATGAAGACTGTCTAATAATCTTTTATTGGTCCAATAAAAGATATCACCCTAAAAAATCCTTGCCTGTAACTGGATTATTCACTTTTTAAGTTTCAAACAGAGTTCAGTAAAACAATAAAGTCAATGTACTGAATTAGTACAAAAACAACAGCAAACTAACAACATCAACAGCTTTTCATTAACAATTTTATTGGCAAAGAATGCCATTTTTTAAAAACTTTTTCTTAGTAGAATTTTGAGTAACTCATCCATCAGATAAGGAAGGAAGTGCTAGAAATCAGAGTCCCTGGCTTTGGGAGACTTTATAGTCAATTTTCTGTTTTGCTTTCACTCCAACTAATTGCTGTGGTTGTCTTGTGCTCCCACTACTTTCTCCTTTCTTGGGACTGTGACTACCTGGGAGTAAATCCCGTTTCCCCTTTACATGCCTAAGTGATACTTACATAGCTACAGAACTGCTGTTTTTGGCACTTATGCACAGTTTTGATTCCAAGGACTACACGCATCCTGCATTTTCAGCATGCTCAGTAGGCTGCACAGGTGCCCAGGGAGGATAGAGTATGTGCACTGCGTTGGTGAATCTTGAAGTGTTAGCTGTAGAAAAACCATGACTAGGAAGCATTTGATGCTGTTTTTAGTCCAATAGGCTGGTGGCTTGGGCACTTACCTAGCTAACAGGAGACCTAGGTCCTAGGTCCACCTCACCCAGAGGGTTTTTAACCTACATCTTTTGCTTTCCAACAAAGTGGTCCAGGACCAGACCACAGGATAAGCATTACTTAGCACTAGCCCTTGTCACATGAGTTATAAAGCATCATATAAAAGCTGTCCTATTGCATTACCTTTATGCTTTTCCAAATACACAGGGATCTAAACATCTAGATAAGAGATTTCCTATCTCAGGGAAACTCTGCATGAATAGAATGATCTTCCTTGTTCTTTCTCTACTCTTCTAGCTACATGTATTTTAGAAAATCCTCTTCATAATGCAGAGATTACAAACAAGAATCAACCCCCCATAAAGCAAGTTTAATATATTTTAAAGAAGTGAGGCCTGCTGGCATATTCATCTCAGATATAAAGCTCCCCTCTCAGAAGAGTACCATTTTATGGAGGGAAGCCAGCGCTTGGTCTTACACCCATACCCACACCAGTGAGCATCCCTCCATGATCCCATTATGACCAGAACTGCGAACTGTCCACATCAGGAGCTGATGATTGCTGGACTGATTACCAACTCATTCACTTGGTTATATCATTCAGACTGACTTCCAAATGTCAGCTGCAACAGAAGCAATGTTGATGAAAGGTCAGTGTCAAAGGACTCAAGGGCCCAATCAAGTGAGATCTCTTCCACAAGTGCCTCAACAAAAAACTGGCGAATCCCAATCAACAACAATGGGAGAATATCAGCAGCGCTTGGGCTGCCTTCAAGCAGCTGAGAAAAGACACTTGGATTCTCTACCACGAAACACCAAGACTGGTTTGATAATCACCAGGAGATCTAAAAGTTGATTGAATGCAAGCACAAGGTCTTTTGTGCTTTGTAGAATAATGCCAATGCCAATCAAAAGAAATTGAATCACCAACAAGCCAGGGCAGATGTCCAAAGGAGGACCTGCAATATGAAGAACAGACGGTGGGAAGACAAGGCAAAGGAGATTCAACATCTTACTGACATCCATAATATGCATGATTTCTTTAATGCCACTGAAGCCATCTACAGTCTGACCACTCAAGGACCAACCCCCTTGAGACCTAGGGATGGAATAAATCTGAAAGGTGAGCCATCAATACCAGATGGAAGGAGCATTTTGAAGACCTTCTCAATCCTGACACTATTGTTGACAAGAGTGGTCTCAATTTCATTCCACAACACCCAGTCAGAGATGATCTCAGAATCCCTCCAACCCTTGATGAGGTATGGAAAGTCATCAGGCAGATGAAGAATGACAAGGCATCTGGACCAGATGTAATCCCTGCTGAAATCTTTATGAAGTGGGGAGAGGAGCTCACATCACAGCTTCATGCCCTCATCTTAAGGATCTGGAATGATGAGGAAATCCCAGATTACCTTAGGGACACCATGATTATGACAACCTTTAAGAAAGAAGACAAGTCTGACTGTGAAAACTAGAGGGACCGCCTTCCGGTCCACCACAGGAAAGTTCATTGTGGGAACCTTCCTGAACTGTCTCCTTCCACTTGATGAAAAGCTCCTCCCAGAATCTCAGTGTGGGATTTGGGCATCAAGAGGTACAACTGACATTATCTTCACTCCTAACTAGCTGCATGAAAAATGCTGGGAACAGCATAAACCTCTCTATATGGTCTTCTTTGACATAACAAAAGATTTCAACTGTCAGCTGAAAAGCACTGTGGAGGATTCTTCTGTGGTACTGATGCTCGCCAAAATTTGTCACCATTCTTTGCCTCCTCCATGATGGTATGTAAGCAGTAGTTCTCAGTAATGGATCTATGCCCACATCCCTCCAGGTTGAAAATGACCCATCTACCACTACCCTCCGAGTGCAGTCTTCTAGCCAATTTGTGACCCATCTGACTGTGTAGGCATCGACACCACAATTGCCTAATTTTTTAATGAGAATGGGGTGAGAGACAGTGTCAAAGGCCTTCCTAAAGTCCAGAAAGACTACGTCCACTGCGACACCTGCATCCAAAGATTTTGTGACCTGGTCATAGAAGGCCACCAGGTTGTTTTGGCAGGACCCGCCCCTAATGAACCCCTGTTGGTTGCCCCTAAGCATAATCTCCCCTGCTGATCCCTTGCAGATGTGCTCCTGAATTATTTTCTCAAAGAGCTTCCCTAGGACTGAGGTAAGACTAATGAGACTTAGGCAGAATTCACGGTCAGGGCAGCTAGGAGGAACCAACTTCCAAGAGAAGTGGTGCTGGCTCCTACCTGGGGGTCTTTAAGAGGAGGCTAGATGTGCACCTTGCTGGGGTTGTTTGACCTCAGTATTCTTTCCTGGCATGGCAGGGGGTCAGACTAGATCATCTACTCAGGTCCCTTCCGACCCTAGAAACTATGAAACTACGAGACTATAGTTTCCTGGGTCCTCCTTCTTCCCTTTTTTGAAAATGGGGACCACATTGGCCTTTTTCCAGTCCTCTGGCACCTGGCCAGAGTACCACAAGTGCTCATAAAGCCGTGCCAGTGGTCCTGCAATGACCTCTGCCAATTTCCTCAGCACCCTGGGGTGGAGATCATCTGGACCTACTGATTTAAACACATCCGTCCCCCCTAAAAGTTCCCTAAGTAGGTCCTCACTGACCGTAGGCCTGGCAGTGTCTCCCCTGAGTCCACCTGGAATCCTGGTGGGGGGGATGTCCCAGTCTCTGCTCAGAAAAATGGAGGCAAAGAATTTGTTAAAGAGGTCAGCTTTTTCATCTGATGCAACCACCAGATTGCCAAGTGTGTCCTGCAGGAGCCCCACATTACCCAGTGCCTTCTTTCTACTCCCTATGTATTTAAAAAAGAACTTCTTGTTATCTTTGATCCTGGTCGCTAGTCCTAGTTCTGTCTCCACCTTAGCCTTCCTAACAGGCTGCCTTACAGTCTCAAGAAACGAAGGTATAACCTTCCTTGGTTATGGCCCCTCCCTTCCACCATGTGTACCTTTCCTTTTTAGCTTTCAGGCATTCCTGACTGGCTTTGGTGAGCCATGGGGGGCTTTTGAGCACTCTTGCCCACTTTGATTCACATTGGGACTGTCATCTATTAGGCTCAGAGGATTGTCTCCTTAAGGAATGACCACTTGTCTCAGACTCCCAACCCCGCTACCATCTGAGATCTCAGTGCCTCCCTGACTAATCTCCTTAATTCATTGAAATTGGCCCTCCTGAAGTCAAGGGCTGCTGCCTTGCTGCAGGCCTTTGACACCTTGCATTGGATGATGAATTCAAGTGGTCAAGAACCCGCAGTCCCCTCACTAGGTCATTGCCTGTGGCCAGGACCAGGTCCAGCAAGGCATTTCCTCTGGTGGGACTGTGTACCTCCTGGGTTAGGTGCACCTCCTGTATCTTGGCTAGAAACCTATGTGAGAGGTCAGACCTGGATGTAGGATGGACATAAGGAAAAACTTCTTTACTGGCCAAGCCCCCAAAGCCTGGAATAGATCCCCTCAGAGGTGGTGCTAGCACCTACTCTGGACTCTTATAAGAAACATTTGGATGTTTATCTTGCTGGAATCCTTTGACCAAAACTGACTTCCTGCCCCTTGGGCAGGGGGCTGGACCTGATGATCTTGTGAGGTCCCTTCCAGCCCTAATGTCTATGAAAGCTATGAAACCTCCACCACCTCTCTAAGTAACCTATTCCAGTGCTTCACCAACCTCCTAGTGAGAAAGTTTTTCCTAATATCCAACCAAAACTTCCTTTGTTGCAGTTTGAAATCATTGCTCCTTGTTCTGTTATCTGCCAATCACTGAGAACAGTCCAGCTCCACCCTCTCTGGAACCACCCTTCAGGTAAGGGCTGCTATCAAATCCCCCTTCAGTTTTCTCTTCTATAGATTAAATAAGCCCAGTTTACTCAGCCTTTCCTTAGAAGTCATGTGTCTTAGCCCCCTCACCATTTTCATTGCCCTTCACTGGGCTCCTTGTCCACCTTGTCAACATCGTTTCTGTAGTGGGGGGCCCAAAACCAGATGCAGTATTCCAGATGTGGCCTCATGTGGTCATCCAGACTCCCAAAGCAAGTTTTATTCTCCCAGCTCAGTCAAAGTGTATGCTGAAGAAAAGGGCAGAGAAAATTATCTAAGGACATCCTCAAGGCCAACTTGAAAAAATGGAACATCAGCAAGAACTTGTTGACAATCACACAGGACTGCCCCAAATGGACGGAGAGTCTGCTGCAAGGATCTCAGTGCTTTGAAACCTCATGATGACAACAGGAGATGGAAAAGTGAGAGCAGCAGAAACAGTAGATCACAGACTGAATCAAGAATCTGGAGCCACCCACCACACATGGGAACATGTGCCTGAGTTGCAGTACAACCTGTTGATCCCAGATTGGCCTTGTCAGCCAACTTTGGACCCAGAGATAAGGCAGTCATGGAAGACAACTGTCCTTGACTGTGAAGGATTGCTGATGATGGGTGTAAGATTGCATAAGCTGGGCTAAATTGTTCAGAATTCAGTGTTTCAGATCTCTCCAAGAATATAATTCCAGTCCTTTGGTTCTGACAACAGTAGCAATTCTCAATCTCTTGCTTATAATAATATCTGTATAGTTTAATACAATGTGACATTATGCAAGTCTGAGTCATAATTTGTAAAAGGTCAATAGCATATTTATCTATATGTACATAATAGAAAATATAAAAATAAAGTGCAAAATCTCACAAATAACTTTCTGCATAGATCAGATATAATAAGGGCTATTCCACTGGTGCTTAAATCGCTTTTAAATAGCTGTTTCATTTATATATGCATACTATTTATTTCAAGTAGTTTATTGAACAGTCATTCTTGGTCAGCACTCACTAAAAGCACACTTAGGTTTATTCAAGTGTTGGCCATTTAATTATAAATTATTCACTGAACATATCTGAGCCATTTATAACACACTCCATACAATAAAAATAAATGCAGTGCTGCTAAGTACATTAGAAATTGTCTGTCAGTTCCTGAAACAATGAACCTAATTGTTTCCTTTGCTATCTCTCCATTCCTTCTATAATTTTCCATTTAATATCAAACATTTGTTCTTAAGTACAAAATCTAAGACTGGACTTTCATTCCAAGAGTCTGGGAGTCTAAATTGATTCCAGATTTATTGAGGGAGAAGGAGAAAAGAAGCAGCCTTCCCAAAATAGCACATATCAAAGAGCTGAATGTTGGGACAGGATTGCACAATTTCCTCTATGGGATCAACTTAAAAATACATTCCTGATAATTATCTTTCTGAATCATTGTATCTCTGCACTATAAAAACAGTTCCCTACTGCAGAGAAAAGTGAATGATAGAATGACCTGCGGGATGCTATAGTTTCATAGTTGGTAGGGTCAGAAGGGACCTGAG
>NW_017728918.1:15981955-15994609 GCF_001723895.1 Crocodylus porosus | reverse complement strand
TGCCGGCCCATGTTCATCTTGGAGTCAATGATGACTCCAAGATCCTTTTCTGCCTCTGCACTGATGAGAAGGGAGTTCCCCAGCGTGTAGGTATGGTGCTGGTTCTTCCTCCCCACGTGCAGCACCTTGCACTAGTCCTGCTTCATTTTTCCTAATGCAGCAGCATAGGTTTATTCCACAAACTAACCTACAAGGTTGTGGTGTGTGATTCCCGATGCTGGTTAATAAGTTCAGTGTATTTCTGAAATATTGATGACTACTGTTTGCACTGGGTTTTACTTTCCATACAACCTGATTTCTTGTTCATGGTGCCTATTAGCATTCAGGAGTGAGTGACAGAGACATTCTAGGGATGAAAAGAAGATAGAACAGAAAACTTGCTCCAGTTCAGATTACTTTTACAGGGAGTCTGCAAAGAACTGAAGCAGAGTACTGGATAACAAAGTGATTCAGCATCACAGCAAATACTTATTGAGAATGTAGTTACGCCAACATAACTTAAAATGTGGATTTGAACTCATGTAGTCTAACCACTGTATACTCCTCTTCTGATACTTTTTTTTCAGTTCTGGTGCTTTTGCTTTATTTTGTTTAGGTCACTGAGTAGATTTAAATTAAACTGAATCAAGTTACAATGAGGGTTTGGACATGCAAACAACTTAGCACTGAGCAAAAGAGGTGTGGAGTTACCTTGGGTCATCTGTTCCATGATAGCTGCCTGCATGCATAGGCTTACACTAGGGTTACTAGAAGCTAATCAGGAGCATCTTACCTGTTTTTCACCATTTATAGGGCCCATTTTTATACAAACTTCAATGAAGCCAGCATTTCACCCTATAAATTTTACTCCATCATACGCTGCCATATGAGGGCTACTGCCTCGGGGTTCTGCAGCACTCTCTTCCCAGTCAGAATGACCAGTGTCCCACAGTCATGGCATCCATTGCCTCTGGCCCAAGCACAAATCCTCATTCCCAACTGTAGTGTCTTACCTAAGACCCTTTCCCTCCAGAGATGGAGTAGAGGGTAGGCAGGATTGCCTACTAGCAGTTTCCACCTTAACAAAGTCCTAACCAGCCCTATACTCAGTGTCATGGCAGGGGTTTTCCACAGCCATTTTGTCCTGACGCTGTCCCATCTTTGACCTTCCTGGTTTGGGGGATTTGCTCTTTATAAACAGAACCCAATGGCTTACTTTCAACACCTGTCAAATGGTGAGCTGCTTCATGTAAAGAGGTTTGCCAGACATTTGTGTTTACAAATAGTGCCCCTTATTCTTGGAACTGCATATCTACTGTCTTGGAGCTGTGCTTCCTGGCAGTATGGATGTATTGTCCATTACTGACTCAGAAGGAAATAAACTCAGTTTATGCTCATATTTTTGCAAGCCAGTGCATATTGTTTGCAATTAGTGGGTCATTAAGCAGAGATTTTATTTCATTTCTTTAGGCTGTGATGCTGGTTATTTCCCACTCTACCATACTGTCCTCCTTGGGATGTATACAGCCCATTTTGGTCATTGATTTTGATCTATTAGTATTTACTGGGAAGGACTAGAGGAAAAAAAGAGGTTTAAAGACATTAAGAACTGAAGTTCGGGTGGAACAGGGCTCTTCAGGTAGAACAATGGCAGACCCTAGGAACCCAACCCCTAATCTGGTGGCTGGCAGCAAGGGAGCAGAAGCCTCCTGTTCAAAGTAACAGCCAGTTTGGCCTTACTGGCTCTATATCGCTCTCTGACCTGGGTTTGTTCTGTCAGTGCTTAGCCTCTGTGAACTTCCCCTTGCATCTTGGAAATGCAAAACTAATATAGCGAGAACCTGAAACAAAACCTCTCCAGGTATGGATGGGGGTGCAGGGGGGGAGGTCCTGAAAGAACAGGATCTAGGTTCCAGTCTCTGTTACAATTAGGCTAGGTACAGACAGTCAAAAAACCTGAGGCCGAATCAGTTCAATCTTCGCAGGTTAGTCTAAACTGCACAGATTAAATTGAAACAGAAGTGAAGAGACATTTACCTTTGATTCAGGAAATGCAGCCACATGCCTGTAGTGGCTCAGACGAGAAGCCGGGGGTGCTAGAGCATGGCTTTCTCCTTGTGTGTTAACTTCTTCTTCCTGCTGCCCCCGAGGCCTCTGGGATTTGCAGTCCAAAATCACAGTAGCAGGACTCTGCAGGGTTGCTCATCACTTTCTCTTCCTGCTTCCAGGTGCCTCTGGGATTTGTAGTCCACAGTTGCAGCCAGCAGGAAGTCTAAGTGGGGAAAGGGACGTTTAATCCCCTCCCTGGCCCCAGACCCCAGCCAGGGTTTTTCTGAGGCAGGCAGCCCCCCCATTAACTGGGCTGCATTCCCAGCCAGGCTCCCCCACCCCCACCTCCCTTGTCAGCCAGTACTCACTGCTCCAGCTAGCGAGCAGAGGTGTGGGCCAACCCTACTTTCTGTAGCAGACAACACAGCCCAGCCCAGGGGGCTGCAAAGCACACTGGGGGACTGTGATTTAACTTGAACCAGGAAGGGGTCCGGGACAGAAGTTTCATAAACCAGTTTGTCCAAATCAGTTAAGTCTGATACTATATTCAACCAGGTCTATCTTAAACCAGTTTCAGCCATTGTGAAACTGGTATATGTGTACTGAGCTTCTGTTCTGTTACAGGTTTAAACCAGCTTCTGATCACTTAAACTGGTTTGTGTGCAACTTCTGTCCCTAGCCTTAATGTTTAATTGTTTGATGCAAAATGGGACTGAGAAAGTTCTACCTCTGTCTGCTCTTTGTGTAGGTCATCCAAAGACAAGTACAGGTATGATCCAGGTCTCCTACCTTCTGTGTGGCTTCTGTGAATCCCTTTTTAGGTCCATGTAGGAGGCCTAGGTTGTCACTTCAGGTTATGAACTCTACTAGGCACCTAAAATTGAGGTGATGTAGAGCAGTGGAGCCCCATGTCCCTCTTGTGAATCTAGCTCCAAGGGCTTAAACAGGCCTCTTGTACTTTTGTAGTCTTTATTAAATGCCATTTGCCAGCATCCACTGCTCCCAGGGCAGATCTGGAAGTGTTATCCTAAGGATATGTGATAAGAAAAACAAAAGCCAAGCCCAGTGTTCAAAGGGCAAAAGCAGAGGTAACAACCTTACCTGTCTCTAGCATCCAGCAACTCGAGCCCCATTCCAGATGGTTTTCTCTCTTACTCTCCAGTCATGGTAGTCTGGAACAGATGCCTCAATGCTTTTCCTTCCATTTTTCCTGCCTCATGAACTCAATCAATGGACTTCATCACCACACTCTTCACTGTCAGATGACAGGTTTCTGGCTGTGCAATGTATGTTTGATATATAACAGCTCCCCCCCACACCCCATGGCTTCTCTCTCTCCTATCTCCCTTAAATAGATTATGTGCTAGGATTCTAGTTATGAGAACAATCCCAGCAAGCTGCACTTAAGCTCTCTGCATCACAGCCTCTGTCATTTAGTAGCAGCTCTAATTTGTCTTGCTGGCTTGGCTTCCCATACTCCTAGCAAGTGTTTAAAGAGCCCAGGGCTTTACTGTTCATATTCTTTGGCATCTTTTCCCAAAAAGGTCCATGTTTGTATTAGGGCTTCTCTTGAGGTCTGTGGGAATTGAGGATGTCCAGCACGTTACAAGATCAAGCCCTTATTTGGCATGCTGGAAACACTTGTCAGGTTATTTGCGTTAAACAGACTCTCCCCTTCTGCTCACTTTCTCTCAGCCTAGCTCAGCAGTAGGTCCCTTCTTTTACAATAGGACCCCCATGGAGTGTGTTCCCAGCCTCATTACCCACTGCTTTACTAAAGGCAGCGACCAACAAGGCATGCTTTGCTTTGCATAGGGAATTTGGACAGCAAAAAAATCCCAGATTACTGGTACATTTTTCCTTGTCGGGCACACAATGGGGGCATCCTCTTAGCAGGCTTGTATGCGGGAGAGCAAATGAGGGGCAGGTTCTCTGGGCTGTTCCATTCGCTTTGCACTGCTCAGGGAGCACAGCGGGAGCAGAGAGTACTGCTGCACTGCCTTTCACCAGAGACTTCTCTAGCATGTTCGTTGTGCGGACAGCCAAACTAGCCAACTTGCACAGCACCCGCAGCAAGGGGCATGCCTCGGTATGGCGGGGAGCTGAGGAAAGACAGGAGTGGTAGAGTATATCTTGCTTCAACTATGCTTTGCTGCTGGATGGTCCTTGAGGTTCAAGGAGCCCCCACATTGACATGAGGAGGATTGGTAAGCACTTTTCTGGATCACGCCCAAAAACAGCTAGATCATGAACAGAGGAGGAACACAACTCAAGACACGCTGGGTGCAGGTCTTTTGCTGCCATTCAAGGGCTGACCCTGGTCCTGTGAGAAAAACCCCCTAGCTCAGGATGTAGCAGTTCTGCTGACCCTTGTGGCCACTCTGGGGCTGTTCCCTAGCTGCTCGCAAAGGATTTTGCCAGTGCAGTTGTGTCTGCGGTGCCCTGCTGAGGAAGATCACGTCAGCACTGACTCAGCCATTGTTAGTTTTGGAACTGGTCAATGATGAATCTACGCAACCAGGTTCGTTTCCAGCACTGGTCAGATATTAATGCTGGGTCATCTTGTGCCTCCAGCTGAGACCAGTTTGCTGCTCTGTTGAGTCCGGACACAGTGTGCTCTCCCAGAGGAGCGGCAGTCTAATTGTTCATGAATTAGGAGCTCCTTGTTTCTGCTCTTTGCTGTTATTGACTCTGGGTGTGCTCCTACTCCTGATGAAACCAATGGCGAAACTCCCACTGATGTCAGTGGGCTGTGATTGGGCTTCCAGTGTGTGATCTTAGGCAAGTCAGTTAATTTGTCAGGATCTTCACTGTTAGTATTTATTATTTATATTGCAGGGCTGCCTAGCAACTCCCATCATTAAGCAGGGCTTCATTGTGCTCAGCCCTGCACAAACTTGGGCACAAGGTGCGATTGCAGCCCCTGCCAGCATTCCTGTGGTAGCTTATGTAGCCGCACAGATAACTGTGGCAGCAGACACAAAGGTTTTAGCATATACTAGAAACCAGCACACAAGCCTTCTGGGTAAGCATCTAAACTTGTGCAAGACCATGCCAGGTAAATTCAGGTGTTTAGGTGAATGGCATAACATTACCTCATAAAAGCCGGTGGCTTTTTTGACTTTTAAGTTCCAAAAATATAAACTGCTCAGAGCAGTCTGAGAGATCAACTTGCCACTGACGTGAATGTCGTAAGGTTATTGCTAAGCCATCCTGACTGGTTCTGGTTATATCACAGGCTGGTCTTCTCAGGGATGCTTTTCAGAAGTTAAGCAATGTTTGAAGCCCTCCAGGCTACTCCATGCTCCTACTCACTCTCTGGACATAGGAGCCCCAGTGGTCTCTCTTCTAGCTAAACTGTACTCGGTGCAGGAATGGAGAGAGACTCGCATTGCACTACCTTTATCTTCCCCTCTTCCAGAAATGGTCACAGGACTGTTTCAGTGCCAGTGTAAGATAAAGCAGCCTGACGACTGCTCTATGCAGCACTCACTCGCCTATGGCCCCAGCAGTGCATTTTGACAATCAGAGAGCAGAAGTTCTTCTTTTGACTGATGAGCTAGTGGGAAGAAGTGCAAACCCGGTATATTTGTTTTATGGCACAGATTCCTCTTACACTGGGCATATTTCCTGGCAACTGGGCTGAGTTTATGGCCCCTTTACTGGCAGCACAAAAAGGGTAAAGGGCCCGTTGCAGAATGCATCATTGGGCTCACAGTCATTACGACGGCTATTTATTATGTACCTTGTAGTAGGTCCCTGATGAGGTAGCAGTGTGCCTGGTGCTGAATCACAGTCAGCTTGTGTCATAAAGGGCTTTACAATCTGCATTGCATCACACTGGGTTTAGTAGTGTGTGAGTCCCAGCACAGAGCATGTTACAGCAAGAGCAAACTGTACTTGCACTAGGTTTTTTAATCACCATTTCTCTCATACGTGCTGTCATGCCATCAGTGGGTACAGCTTGGGACCCGCTGTCAGAGGTGTAACTTGACATTTCGGCAAGCTGGCCAGCAGCAGGGGAGGGGAAGTGAGCACTTGCCTTCTTGCACCAGCTTTCCAAACAGGCTTCCTGACGGCTGCCATTCGGGTGCCCCCTCTGAATTGACATCTGGGCTAGTGCCCCACTCGCACACCCCAAGTTAGACCTCTGCCATGTAGACAGGCTGCTCACAGCAGGTTAGCATGGCAGTTGAAATGCCAGCAGCTCTCACCAGCACTCATGCTACTAGTACTGGCCCTGCTGAGAGCTACTGTGGGAAATCTTATAAAGAAGAGAGAGCAGCAGATAAGACCATGGCTAAGGTCGTTATCAGTGGAAGATAATGAAGAGCCCTCCTAAGCCCTGTCTGTCTGCGTGCTTTCAGATAAAGGCACAGAGAGAGGATGGGTAATTCTCAGCAGACAGAACCACTATGGGGTATGCCTTATACATTCTTTGATATCAGATTGTGGTGAGAGCTGCGGCTCGATTTGTCGCAGACCCACGGGTTACCTCCCTCTACTTAACAGAACATTATTGGAAAAGGACTATATACTTCATGTCTCCTTTTTTATCATCTGCAGCTATATGGGATAAGGACCCTTGTGTTGAGAAACTACGTCGTATTTGGCTTGTGCAAGAAAGGAAACCATGGTCATGCCTTCTTAAGAATCAAGCCCACAGGACATGAGAAGCGCAGCTGAAAGACTGGACAGGCAATCCTCTTCTTCATTCCCCAGGCTTGTGTGCAAAGCAGTCCTTCTTCCAGCAGCCCCCACAATGACACCTGCAGGGATGACTCATCCGGCTGGTAGTGGAGGCACCTGTTGCGGCCCAGAATATTTTTTCCATACAAGCCTAACAAATAATGGCATGTTCCACTTCCACCAGGTAACAATAGTGTTTGCTTTGCAGTGGGTTCCTGTCTTGCATGCTCTGGGCTCCTGCACTACCCGGGTCAGCGATCAGCCGGCCCCACAGCAACCCGAAGGAATGACTGGAATTTTTATGCAGTGCCAGACAGACTCGGGGGTTTTTGTAGACAAGAAATGCACTTAGTCCATGGCAATGTCAAGCCTGCACTCAGTGCTCTGAGTGGTTTTGGACAATTGATTAGAAACACAGTAGAATAAACATTGCTACTTGACCTCTAGCCTTTCCCCTTTTGTCCATGGAAGTTCAACAAATTCCAAGGGCTAGAAGCCAAACAGCTGTGTTTCCCCTCAGTAGGTGCCAAGTCTTCTCTTCCTCATGAGAACCAGACAAGGTATATTTAGAATATAAAAATGCACAAACCAATGGGAAAGTGAGCACCGCTGAACTGCTGCACTCCCTGATATAAAGTTTGCCTTGCATTTCAGAACTTGCAGGAAACAGCCGAATGCCTGAATAAATATTGTCACCGCTCTTGCCCTATTGAAGTCAGCAGTGATTCTCCCAGTAGCCCTCAGCAAAGCAGGATCTGACTGTATTTCCTTCAGAGACAGCAGTGGGACTGTGTGTTCCAGTGCATTTAGTGCAGAGGACCTGGATCCTGTTCCTGACTGTACCGCTCGCTCAGTAGGTGACCTTGGAGACAGCACGTCGACTGACACTTTCCAACTTGGGTGCTAAACTCCAGCCCACAAAATAAGGGAACTTTCCGAAGTCTAACGCCTTCCAGCTCCCACTGCCCTTAGTTTTATGGAAGAGTTAAATAGAAATAGCACTGCTTCTTGCAATCAGCTTTGATAAACAAGCACAGGAAGAGTGTTGGGGAAGTAGACCTCGTGCTGGCTCCAAGGACATGCACATGAAATCTGTTTGCAATGGAGGGAGCAGAAAACTTGTCTTGATTCCTTCTAGGGCTTTCTAGGTCCTTCAGAGCGGAGTCAGTGCATAATGAAGGACATTTCCACCAGATGCTGAAGGAGAACGAGACTTTCTTAGACTTCAGTTAGCTTAGCATAGGTACTGAGTGTGGCACCTCGCCCATCTCCCTGCTGGGTGGCAGGGAGAAGGAGGTGAGAAGGTGATGAAATGGCAGTACATTCAACACTAAGGCGGTTCAGAAAAAATATATCACACATTGTTCTTCAGGAACTAGCGCTATTAAGAAGCTCTGCAGGAAGCGTGAGCGCATCCTCTCTGCAGCCTGAGGGAGGCTGATGGGATACAAGATGTATCTGAGGGTGGTGGGAGAAGGACTAAAGAGCAAACCCAATCTTTACAAATACCATGTGCTATCAGAGATGCATCCTCAGACCCAAAGCCTGGAGTCAAGATCCAGGTTTGTTTCTGAGTTCACAGCTTGACCTGTACTGTGTGAAGGCAGGAGCAAGGACAGGCTTGTGGTTAAGATACAGGAAGGAGTCCTATTAGACTCCTGCTTGTATCCTGTCAGGCTTTGCCACAAATTTCCTGTTTCCCTGTCTGTAAAAGATGGGGATAATTATAGACCCAGCCCCCCCACCATCTCCCAGAGTTGCTACAAGGCTTATTCATCCATTTTCATGATGATGCAAAGCCCCACATTGAAAAATACTTGTTAATTATAAACAAGAAGGAGTTGCATTTGATGCTGATTTGTGTCTGGTTCTGTCTTAGTTTTCACCCAGGTGTGCTCTGATCTAGTCCATAGACTAGCACGTGTCGATCCAGCATGTAGATAAAGATGCTTTGTCTACCTTTCACTTCTGAGGAACTTGCCGAAAGACAGCAGCACTCCTGTGGGACAAAGGGGTTCCTCATTCCTTTCAAGGTTCGTACCAATTTGCTTAGTGTTCATTTTAATGCAGCCTGATGAATCCATTTGGAAGGACCATCAGGTGGTTTTTATGGCAAATTGTTCCTGGTCATGCTCTGCCATGACATTCAGAATGGGATATACAGTGCTATAAAAGCAACTTGTTGCCATGTCCATTATGATGAGGCGTTGCCAAACTGCAGAGCAGTACTTCCCTCTGTGCTTTACTTTTACAATAAACAACATGCTTGGCAGCGACGTTCATTTAGAAAAAGCCTCTAGTATATTCCTCTCAAGCCATAAAGAAAAGCTGCATGTCACCATCTCAAATTATAGCTCTTCTGATACTTCCCAGACCACTGTGGTGCTTTTATCTTCCAGCACCGTGTTCTGAGGATCCCAAAGAACATCCACCACACACGTGCTTTAAATAATATCGGCTCCATGGGTGTGATATTTATAGCTTTGAAAGCCTCGATCTTCACTGATCAGGTTGGCTTTAACAAACGCTTTGGTTTTCAGAACTCTTTGCTGTTTTTGTCTTTGAAAACCAAATAAGTGTGATCATTTTCATTACTTCTATGCATTGGTCCATGTAGCTTCAATACAGAGGTAGGATTATGCTTATAGCACGGGACTGAGAGAGAGCAAGGTTTTCAGGAGAAAGCATGCATGCTAACTCTAGCATAGTACCAAGGACAACAGATGGAAATGCCTGCAATGTGAATCCCATTTTATGCAAATGTTCCTGTTTTATAGTTTCATAGTTTCATAGCTTTATTTTTAAGTTGAACATCAGCATGGAGAGGAACATGTTACAGCTTACTCTATCGTCAGTGGCAAATAACAGTGGTTATTCATAGAAAGAACCTGGTGTTTAAGGTCATGAAGCTAAGATCTACTGGTCATGATGAAGCATGTTGTGTGCAGCCATAAAACAGTCCTGTGGAAAAATTCAAAGCATGCTTATCTTCAAAACATGGAGAGAAAATAGAAGTTTGCATATTGCCAGCCAATTTCATTCTGAAATAGTTTACTAAAACCATAAATGTGTGCAAAATCTTCCCCATTTTACATAAAATTACTTGGCACATTTTGTACTTGTTCTTTTGACTCTGTGAATCAGCCATGAATGTGCATATAGACATGTGCGGCAAAATGTACAAATAGTGCCAGCTAACTTTGGAAGACAGTTTTTCAGCTGTGAGTGTTTTCGCTTTGCTTTTGAGATGTTTGGAAAATGAGGAAGAAATGGTATTTTTGCTGTAGCATACTATCAAATGCTAAATTCCCTGATCGTTATCAAGATTGTATTCTCCTATAGATTACAAACAAAAATCTGGGCTTGCCAAAAATATTCTCTCTATCCCAGGGGTCAATGACCTTCTGCTGCCATGACCTGCCACTTCTGACCTGACCCCTTGCTATGGGCCACATATCTCTGTCCCTGGGAGCACCAAGCTGCTTGCTCTTACCTTTTCCACCAATACCCATCCCCACCACCATGGAGAGAAGCAAATTCTGAAGAAAGGGTAAATGCAGGGAGCGGCAGCAGGGAGAGCTGTGGAGGGGAGAACTTAAGAGTGGATGGGAGGCATGGCCCAGTGACATGTCTCTAATCCCCCCGGCTGCCCCTGGCCTAGTCAGCCTTTCATGGGCTGGACCCAGTCCACATGACATAGATTGCCAGCCCCTGCTCTATCCTGTTTTAAGCTTTTATACTATCATTACTTCTGTCATGTCTAAATACCTATCATGCTGAGCTTTGCAGAGACTTAAACGCAAGGAACTAAGCACCATCCACAGTATCATGAAAATTATGCCCACTCTAAGCCTGGATTAGGCACAGACAATATTTACCTTCCCAGCACACAACTGTAAAATGGATTAGGTGTTTCAAATGATGCTATTTTCGGTCCCAGCCTTCCCCCACTGAAATCAATGGAATATTTGCAACCGATATACCTAGTGGTTCATTTGAGACATGGCTGACCATACAACCACATGGTAAAGAACAGCCCGTGCTTAGAAGACAGAGCGATGCTGTCCCATAGTTGTTCCCAGAGGCTGCTGTCACAGACATTAGAAGCTGAGGTCCAGAAGGCAGCCACTTCATTCACAGATTTCCAAGTCTTATGTATATTTAAGCAGGAGGGAGTGAGCAGGATGTGCTTTGGGGTATGCTAGCCAGGGCAGGCTGCCACCACAGTGTAGATGTACCCAGAGAAGCTAAGTCACATGAGAAATCTGTGTTATAGCAGGAAATAAATCCAGAGATTGTGAGTCACAGAAGACAGTAAAAGTGATTTTTTTATTAGTATTGTTACACAGTTCTTATCCTAACAAGGTCTTTCAGAAGGTCTCTATTTATAGTTCCCTATAAAGTTCAGTACCATTTGTAAGACCATCTGAAACACATTCCTTAATGTTCTTGCTATTTTGCTGCTATTCAAATCAGTGGGCATTTCCCCTTGACTTCCAAATAAACAGAATGTGGTCCTTTGTAAGCATCAATACCTCCTCACACAGGCTCTGACCCTGTAGCCCCTGTCCGAGTTAGTCAAGCCCTTCCATTTTCCTGGAACAGGGTTTTCAACAGCAGTACATTCCTTTCTCTCCTGAGAGCAGCTTTTTTTATATCTTGTACCAGACCCTGAGGTCACAGTGCCTGACAAGGTGCTACCTCTGTATAGCAGGCTCAAAGCTAATCCCAGTATGGGCAAAGTCATGTCAAAGGATGTTTAGAAATGACGGCAGGGATTTTGATGGAGAAGAAAGCAAAGCAATCTCACTGATACTGTGCAAAAATGCCTTGTACCGGTGTATTGGTAATATGACCTGACAAGTGAGATGTAAACCTCAGGGTGTTTGTGTCCTCCTTTGGGATCCAGCGATAGCTAGTGCTATTTGGATACAGTTAGAATGAAGAACATTTCCTTGCTGCTCTGATGGTTGGGTTTGGAGTATCTCTAACAGTAAAGTTAGAGCTCAGGAATAGCGCTGGATTGACAGGTCTTTGAAGGAGATAGTTCAAAGCGTTTTGATTCCATTCTCAAAATGTCTCACTGACCACCATGGAAACTTATGATCAGACTTTAATGAGAAAAGTGGGGTGGGGGGGGTGCTACTTAGACAAGCTGTGGGCCACCTACCACGGCCATACAGATCCCTAGTCCCACACAATATGGGAATCACTGATATAAGGAGACAGTTTACTAAAGGCAATGACAAAACAAGTCTCCTAATGCTTTCTTCAGAGTGATCTTGACAGATTTGAAAGCTGGGATAAAGTTAACAGGATGAAGTTCAATGAGGACAAACACAAGGTACTACACATCAGAAGGAATAATCAAAAACACAAACATAAAATGGGTGACGCCTGGCTGGATGGCAGCACTATGTTAAAAGGACTTGGGGGTCTTAGTAGACCCCAGACTCAATGTGCATCTGCAGTATGATGCAGCCGCACAAAAGGTGAATGCAGTTTTGGGATCCATCAACAGATCAATCAATTGCATGCTGGAGGAAACCTCTCAGACTGTGGAAGAAGGGCTACCAGAGATGGTGCTAGAGAAGGAAGAGGGCATGGACTCCTAGGAAGGTAGAAGTGGAAGCTGGAAGCTTGTGACTTCTGGCAGCAAGAAGAAGTCATCATCCCCAACTACAGTGGCTTGCCTGGAGATTTGGAGTGCTACCATCAGAGGAAGAGGAGCACATTTCATTGGTGGAAGAGGCCAGGCCAGGAATACCCAAGGTGGGAAAGGTCGAGACCACTGCCACAAAGAGGATGCAATGGGTGGTGGTGGTTGGAGACTCCCTTCTGCAGGAGATGGAGGGATCTAGCTGGTGGATGTGTATCTAGCTGCTGGATGTGTATCTAGCTGCTGGATGTGTATCTAGCTGGGGTAATGTAGGCCCA
>NW_017728918.1:15969725-15976813 GCF_001723895.1 Crocodylus porosus | reverse complement strand
AGCACTCTTTCCTGCTTATGCAGGGGGTCGGACTCGATGATCTATTGAGGTCCCTTCCGACCCTAGCATCTATGAATCTATGAATCTATGAATCTGCCAGCCCGACCTGTTGGCCCCGGAAGTCTTCTGCTTGCCTCAAGCCTGGATCTGAGATGTCACAGAGAGATTACCAAGACTTGTCCAACTCTTTGGCTACTACTCCATGATGCTTATCCATGTGGCCACCAACAATACTGACCAGAGGTAACTACAGGGCTTTGAGTGCAAGGGTGGAGAGGATGGGGCCACAGGTGATGTTCTCAATCCTTCTTGTCACGGGGAAGGGCAGATGATGTTGCCAGCAGGGATTCGGCTTCCTTGACCATGGTATGTTGTTCCAAGAAGAAGGATTGGTAGGAAGAGATGGGATCCACCTGATGAAGTGAGGGTAAAGCATCTTTGCAGACAGTCTTGCTAACCTATTGAGGAGGGCTTTAGCCTAGGTTTGCCAGGGGATGGAGACCAAAGCCCTGAGGTAAGTGGAGAAGCAGGAGACCTGGAGGAAGTAGAAAGAGGAGGGGGCTATAAAAGAGGCCTCCTCATTCTTCTTGAGAAAGTAGGGCAACAGCTAGTTACCTTAGGTGTAAGGTAAGTACATGAACACATGGAGCCTGGGAAATAAGCAGGAAGAATTGGAAGACCTTGTGCAGTCAAGGAACACCAGGCATCTATACAGGAGCAGTGAGGCTGCTCCAATGTGCTGTAACTACAGCAAGTCAGACCTGATTAATCAAGTGTGCAGGAGCATGGTAATTACTGCGCTCCAGCCGCTTCCAGCAGCTCATGTATCGGCATCCCCGCACTTAAAAATGGTAGGTAGGGCACTTTATCTAAATCTCCTTTGACGAGCTTTAGATAAGGCACCCCAGCCACCATTTTAAAGCATGTGTCCCCATGGAGATAGGCCTGTTGAAACTCTCTGGGGTAGGGTCAGAGGGAGATCAACAAGGGTATTGTGGTGGGTGTCCAATGTAGAGAGACCACCAGAGTAGGAAGATTAGCTAGATGAGATTTTCTTCAGACAACTGGTGGAAGTTTCCAGATCACTGGCCCCTGTTCTCATGGGGCACTCCAGTCACCCTTGCGTCTATTTGGAGGGCAATACAGCAGTGCACAGGCCATCTAAGTTTTTGGAGAGTGTTGGGGACAACTTCCTGGTGGAAGTGTTGGAGAGACCAACTGGCGGCCATGCACTTCTTGACCTGCTGCTCACAAACAGGGTAGGATTGGTGGGAGATATCAAAGTGGACAGCAACTTGGGCAGCAGTGACCATGAGATGATTAGATGCATGCTGTTTAAACAGCCATTAGGTGCTTGACCTTCAAAGAGTGTTTGTTTGAGGAAATGTCACTGATCCCAGTGCAGATTTACATGCACAACCAGCATGGGCAGAAACTACTTAAAGGCAGAAGAGCTTTAGAGCTATGGCAGGAATGCAGAAGACCCATGCCCTTTATTCCTCCCATGAAAAATCATGCACTGAAAAATGTTCTTAGTTTCGCCTATTGCAGGACTTTGTTTGCTCCAGTGAGATCACACAGGAAGCAACAAGACAACCATCTTTATTACATGAATAAAAGACTTAACTGAATGCTCTCAAGCAAAACAGGAGGCAGCAACAGGAGACAAATACATCATAGAATAACTCCACCTACTGGTATGAGTGTGCATCTGTGAGCATGTGTTGTGTGCACACGCGCACACACTGCTCAGTACATAACACTTAATATACTTCCTTACTTTGAGTTACTGAAGAGGTGAAGCATGGACTGAAATGATCCAATCTCTCTACAGACTGATGTCTCACTGTCCAAAATGCTCTATTCCTGCTCTCCGGTATTTAGAAGCAGATAAAGTGTAAATGGTCATAGCTCCACTGAACTTACCAGAGCTATGACATGTTATTTCAGCTGAATAACTGACCCACTGTACATTAATTCACATAGAAAAGAAAATCATTCTATTGGATCTATACGGGACTTTAAAAATGGATTTATTTTGTGGCCCCTTTCAGTGTTAAGCTACTATCAATGTACCAGCTACCTTAAGAAAGAATCCTGGACTAAACAGACCACCAGTCTGGTCTAATCTGTTCCCTTTAGATTTTTATACCATCTTCACAATTGCGGTGTCTCCTGCAAGCCACCACTGGTGGGAAAATAACTTCTAGATGGTATACACGTGGGAAAGCAGAAGAAGAAGAGAAAGTGAAGGAGAAGAAGTAAAGGCATGAAAAAAGAGGAAGAAAAATGAAAAGTACAGGACATCGCCATAGTACCTCTTAGGTTGTTGGAGAAGTTACAGTGTGTTTACAGTAGAATAAGTGTTTTTTTTAAATATAAAGCACAAAACCTAAGGCACACAGCAGTGCAGACAACTTACAAAAGGAACCAAGACCCCAAAGACTTTGAGAACCACTGTGTATTAACCGTTTCCATTAATGTGCATTGAGTAGCTGGCTATGATGCCAGATTCTTGGTGAAGCCTCCATTACTAAACACTCACCACGTTGCTGTGTTTGGATCTTGCCATGCCAGATCTATATGCTTTTACTTCTTGGGTCTGAGCAAATTCAGCACTGAAATTTTCTCTGCCTTTCTGACACACAGTTCCCAGGTGCACAGATGTAGCTCCTTGTTACCCCTTTACTGAAACTCCTGTATGCACCTTCAGCCATACTCCTGTATTTATCTCCTTGTTACTTCTTCACTGAAACGGGACCTCACAGCCTGGCTACTGTTGGCACCCGGGATTAGTGCTGATGCCTCAAGACACACATGTCCCTTGCCTAAGCACATCTGGCCTCTGTGCTCCAACCTTCAAGGCAGCCTGGGTGAGAGGTCCTCTCTCTAGGGACAAGGGATAGCGCATAAGATTTGTACGTTCCAAAACCAGTCACTCCACTTCCTCCCAGCAAAAGAAATATGCACATCTAGACAAAATGCTACAGAAATGTGTACACACAGTTCCCTGCCTCAGCTTCCTCACCACTCTTGAGTAATCTTTGAACACATCAGAGTCTGTCATGGAAGTCAGGATCCTTCCTAGATATGAACCCAGCTTCTTCTTCAGAAGATGGAGACTGTCTCTCCCTCTTCCCCCTACAGTCAGCGTTCCTCTTCCCCTGCTAGCCCTTCAGTTAAAACCACCCTTTGGCTACAAAAACATTATTCCAGCCTGAGCAAAGAATCAGGCCCTATTGAATTTATTCTACATTTACACAAGTGAAACAGATCAGAATCTGCCGCACTGAATTTTAAAAAAAGAAAGAAACTAAAGTTCTTTTTTTATATAAAAAAATAAAAAAAAAACCCCCCTTGAGTACATCATTGTGGCTTATTCAGATGTGTTTAAGCTGCATTTTTAAGAAAGTCACCTTAGACGCAAATGTTTGGATTTCTGTTGAGTGTACTATGGAAGTAACTCTGTGTCAGGTAAACACCATAAACCCTGTGGAAATCCTATACAGGAAATGTTTGCAATAATAAAAAAAAAACCTATTGGAAAATAACAGCAACATTAAGTAACAGCAAACTTACAATCACTATTGGTGTTATGTGGCCCCTTATATTTAACTACCTAGTACTGAGAAACAGAAATATAATCAAGTGAAAGCTCTAACAGTAGATTTTTCTTCTTTGGCTCTCCAATGAGGAAAAAAGACATATGAATGCAGATCATATGGACCTTGAGAATCCCAGTTTGAATCACAGCTCTTATGTGCAAGATGCACACGCAGAGAGTTTAACCAAGACGTGGCGGGGAGAGGGGAGGGCTTTATTCAAGTGGTTATGTCTTCTCTAATGTCTAGCCCTGAGTTGGCAGATTCCATAACCAGTATGTACACAGCCATTGTTTTTCATGCATGATCATCTCTTTGCGAGAGATGTTACTTTATTTATTCACTGGTGGTCTCTCTGAGGAGTTTGAAAGTGTCAACCAGTGTAGCTTATCAAGAATGGGTATCAATCCAGGCCCAGGAAGAGCTGCTTTCAGAGTGCACTTTTTATTAATAACATTTTACACCATACAGAGATTTTTTCCCCCCTTCAACCCGTTGTTTATCACAACTAGATTTCCCCTCTCTGATCCAGACAGAGCATGTGAAATGAAAGTTTCTTCCAAGTGGGCTTTGTTTGGACACTTGCTAATTATAATATAGTGACAGGGCTGTGACTGAGAGCTTTGACTGCTAAGGCCAAAACCCCAGTTCTCCCCTAAGCATCCTTTGTGGTATGCAGGTCCCTATGTACAGGCTTCTTCCACCTTACTTTAGTTCCTGGAAAGCTATTGACTTTCGTAGCATGTCTTCATGTGAGCTTTAAGTTACAAAAGATAGAGAGGAGGTGGAGGACCCACCCAGGTTTTGTGTTAAAAATTTTCAGGGTGGAATGGGTCGCATAGGATTGCACTTAAATGCCTAAATCCACTTAAGAGGATCTAAGTTTTAAGGTTGCAGTGAGATGTGTCTGAACATACATCCTGAATCTGAGCACCCCTTGTCTTTTGAAGGAGCAGAAGTCCAAATCTGAAGCATTATCCAAATTCCAGACTTTGTTCTTTTCTCTGTAATGAATAAACTCTGCCCCCAAGCACCCCAGAAGCCTGGGAATATTAATAGGACTGTGGATTGGGATTTGGATGCACACTGTGTGGGCTGGGCCCATGTTTAGATGGTGCATTCATCTGATCTGCCTTCTGAGCAACTAGCACAGTCTTGGTACTGAAAATTCTTCTGGCTGCTTTTAGCATGGCTCTGACACTGAACAAAATTTGTTTTTGCAATACTGCTTTGTGTGTGATAGGATGTCTGTGCCGGGGAGAAATGTAGCTCAGGAAACAGAAAGATACTTAGGATTATTTCTGTTTTGTACCCAAGGGTCCTATTTTTTCACATAAGTATCCTTGGCAAAATAAAATCCTTTTTATTGCAACATTTCCCCCCCACTTGCTGGCAACCAGCCTTTTCTAATCATCTCTCCTATCATATTCCTCAGAGCTAGGCTCCAAGGGAAACAAGTAAAAACCCGACAGCTGGAATGTAAAGCTTCAGGTAAAACTGAGGGCTCTTACAAACCCACATGCTGCCTTTTATATTGTTTTCTGTAATACCGGGAGTGAAGTGGAAGAAAGACTGTCTAATCTCACCAGAGACTACACCTCTGCCTCACCTTTGACAAATCTTTAGGCCTCAACAATTTCTTTGCTGTTTCCTATTATACAAGGGTCACAGAAAACTATTACAAGCTGGATTCTGGTCTGAATTTCAGCTGTTCCCATAGTCCTGGGGAAGACCCAGCTGGAATCAGAGGTGTAATGAGGAAGTTTTGGGCCCCAGATGGCAGCCAGGGTAGCAGAGGCAGTGGTTGCATTTCTGACATCCCAAGTTGGCCCCTGGAGCTGGAACGCCACTTGACCAACTTTAGTTACTCTGCTGGTTGGTAGAATACCAAGAGAGCCATTCTCTGCTGGAAAATGAGGTTTTATTGAAATCCCACTGCTTTGTGAAAGTGTGTTCAAAATTTTATCCGGCAGAAAAACAATTCTGGCAATACAGAAAAATCTTGTTTCAGTGTTTTTGGAAAGAAGCTGTTGGAATTTTTGTTTTGAAATGACTTTTTGTTTCGAATATTTTCTCTTCTGTATTTATGCAAATACAGACAATATGATATAACACATACAATACGACAGCTTGTTTTGATTTTGTCCAAATTAAATGTTTCAACTAATCAAAGATCATTTTAGAAATCTTTTTTTGTTTGGAAAAGTTCAAATTGTGATGAAAATTGATGTCGGCATCACTATCTCCTTCACCAAGGGGAATTGCCATTCTTCCATCCCTCTCTGTTCATGGGTGTTTAAATCTGTTTGCTTAAGTCCAGTGTTACGGTGAATTCTCATGACCATCATCTCCCTTCAAGGACTTTTTGGATGCAAGCTTTTATTCAGAACAATCGTCATTTTCTGAACAAACAGCCTGAATCTAAGCACCCCTCATTTTTTGAAGGAGGACATGGGGAGGGGGATCCAAATCTGGGGGAGGACAGAAGGAGGACATGGGTGGGAAGGGTCCAAATTTCAGAATTTGTCCTTGTCTCTGTAATGAATAAAGCCTATCTCTAAGTGTCCCAGAAGCCTGAGAATATGAATAGGTACTCAACTTGCCATACAAGAAATGAAGGCTGATTTCTCCCCTTACTGAAATAAAATAAGACCTTGTGGTTTCCCTACTGAAGGAACTATAATGTCGGCTAAACTACACGTTAGATTGCTTCCTGTGGGAAATCCTTCCTGTTGTCTCACCAGGAAATTCCACTCCAAGAATAACATGAATAATGTTAAAACACAAGAAAATTTGTTGCAGGGAACAATACTGGTATCGCAGGAAGTGAATTAAATAACACTGCAAGGCTCATCTGCTCATTGTTTCCTTCTGCATAGCCAAAACAGGTATCCTTAGGCATCATTTAAACTCATTCTGTCTCAACCAAGTTTGGATGCCTCATGTGAATGGAACAAAACTAAAGATGACAACTAAAGATTACCCCAAACCAACATACAGGCAATAGGCCCCTCTGCCAGTTTTGGACAAATTCAATATATCCATTTATAATTGAGTTTTAAAAGCTGCACTCAAGCCAAGAGAAGAATATTTGTAGTAAGAGTGTTCTCATATATCTGTGAAGAGCACAGTTTAAATGCTTAGAGGAACAGGTGCCTACTAATGCAGGGGCAGGCAATTATTTCAGGCAGAGGGCTGCTTACTGAGGTTTGGCACCCCATCGAGCGCCACATGATAGGCAGCCAGGGGCAGATAAATATTAGTTTTCTCAATTTTTTAGGATCCCCACAGGCTGGATAGAATAGACTGGCAGACTGCTTCTGGCCTGCGGGCCACATTTTACCCACCCCATACTAATGGGAGCAGAGGCTGGCGGGGCTCAAATTACAGTTTGACTCTTGGGGGCGTCTGCAAAAAAATTTAACTGGCTCATTGATTAACAAGTCCACCTAAGTGAAGGAGCAATCCAATTGGAGACCCCCCCCC
>NW_017728918.1:15965786-15969714 GCF_001723895.1 Crocodylus porosus | reverse complement strand
AGGACTTTTTGTTGTCCTTGATGCTTGAAGCTAGTTGGAGTTCAGTTGCAGCCTTGGCTTTCCTGGTTTGCTCAAAGCAGTTTGAGACACAGCAAGATGCATAATGGGAACAAAAAAACATTCCTTGCACTGCATATTTGCAGCGTGGGCTCAAACTTTGGTACCAAAATAAAACATGGGGGAAAAAATTGGTATGTCAGGAGGGGTGGGTCCCCTACCCACACGCTGCAGGGGCTACAGCCCCCCTGCAGGGGCCAAAGTCCAGCACCAGGGGCTACAACCCCCCCCACCACCACAGGGCCAAGAGCCCTCCTGCCCAGCCCCAGTCATCCTGCATGGCCCGCAGCTTCCCAGCAGCAGTAGTGGCCATTAGGGCACTTGGGGCCTCATAGCACAGCCTCCCCATGTGGTGTGGGGCAGCAGGGGCAGCGCAGCTCAGCACCGGCTGCTTAGCACCCAGCACTGCCTCTGCCACATTGAGCGGGTATGGCCTGGCTTAGTGTGCTGCCGCACAGCTCCACATGCCTTCAGGCAGCTCCAGGTTGCTTGGGTTGGCATTGTAGCTGTCACCTAGGGCCTTGTGTCATCAGCCCTAGTGGCCCAGAGCTGCCCAAAGGCATGCAGCACCACACAGCACTGCGCTGAGCCGGGTTGCACCCGTGCAATGTGGCAGAGGCAGTGCTGGGTACCAGGAGGCTGATGCCAAGCCATGCTGCACCCCACCACCCTACACTGCATGGCCGCTGCTGCTTCTGGTAAGCCACAGGCCATGCAGACAGGACTGGCGGGGGGGGCTGTAGACCCTGCAGGGGGGCATGTGGCCCCTGATGAGGGACTGTGGCCCCTCAGTGGGGGCTGTGGCTCTGTGGCAGGAAGCTGTGGCCTCTGTGGGGAAGGCAGTCTGTGAGCTGTGCATGGGGGCTGCACCCTGCAGGGGGCAGGGGACCTACCCCTCCTGAGTAGCCCCTTGCACACCCACAGTCTTCCAACAAGTCACCCACAAACCCCACACCCCACAAACCCCTCACCCATGTACTTGGCCTTGTGGGTCAGGAGTGAGGGGACTAGTAAGGCAGGCAGGCTGTGGGTTGATAGCGAGGGGCAAGGGCAGGGGCAGGGCACTGGCATATCAGTGCTGCTCAGTGCTGCACATCCTGGTGAGTGAAGGGGTAGGAGCAGCTCTGATTTTTCTCTGACAGAAAAGGCCAAAAATAAATGCCAAAGTGTATAGATATTTAGAATTTATTTTATTATGATGATAGAAGCACTGGTAGGCTTCCAAAATGCTTTAAATTTGTAAATGTATCAATAAAACATTGCCCAACTGATCTCTCTATATATAGTGGCATTTCATTTTAATAGGGGAAGAATGCTATTTTGGGTATTTTAATAAGAGAATTTGGGTTTCTTATTAGAGAATTTGCAATTTTTAAACAGGGAACACCAGAATCTCTGCTGGTGAGACAAGTGGTGAAACCCAGGCAGAGGAGCCTGCACAGGGCCGGCACTGGCGACCTAGCTGGAAGGCAGATGAAGTGGCTGACCTCTTGGCCATTTGGGGCCAAGAGGACACACTTGGATAATTCAGAGTGGACCACCACAAGGAGCACATATTCTGCATGATAGCTGTCCAGATGGCAGAGCGGGGGCACCCCATCTGGGTCTGGCAGGGGTGCAGCCATGGGGCTGCAGGTCCAAGGGGGCAGATGCTGTCACAGGTGGAAGCAGGTCACAGCCAAGCAGCAGCCCTCAGTGCCACGCTGCTTCAGTGGGTAGAGGGCAAAGGGGCCACTCCAGGTCAGAGCTGCATCAGCAGTTCAGCTGGCACGAGGGCTAGTGTCCCCAGATACTAATTGCCCAGGCCCCAGAAACTCCTGAGGGCAAGTAGCACTAGGCTCCTGGCCAGGGCATGTTTTTATACTGCTGGGGACAGCACAGTTGCTAGCCCCAGGCTCTAGCTTCCCCTGGCTGCAGATCCAGGAGGGGCCAGGCAGGGTTATTTTGCCCCAAGTGGCACAACTTGCCCCACACCAAAGTGCATGTCTGGGCATATGCACTGAGGCAAAAATCCCCTGCTCAAATTTGTGCTGCTCCTATTTGAGCTGCTGCAAGCACACATGCCTGTATGTGTGGATGCACCCATAGTGGGCATGGCCTAGTATTGCCTTTGTGCACACATGTAACTCTGGTAACATACCTGGGTATTATGTGCACCCAATTGAAGGAAGGGGTTTATATGCTCATAGTATGGGGAATAAACAGGAGGAACTCGCCCTCAGAATAGCCAGTTCAGATTCAGACATAATAGGGCTTACAGAAATGTGATGGGATTCATCCCACAACTGGGCAGCTAGCATTTGGGGCTATAGGCTTTACAGGCGGGATAGAGAAGGAAGGAAAGGTGGGGGTGTGGTGGTCTATGTCAAGGAGCAATACACATCCTCTGCCAGCAGAATGGGGTCAGAGGAGGGGAAAGTTGAAGTGCTCTGGGTTGGGCCATGGGGAGAGGGATCTAACGGTGGGGGTCTATTAAGACCCCCCAACCAAGGGGAGGAGCTGGACAGGAATTTTCGGTCCAGCTTGCAGAGGCACTTAAGGCAAGGGATGTAGTTGTCATGGGTGATTTAAATTACCTGGACATCTGCTGGGAGGAATAGTCAGCCAGGTTGGACCGTTCCAGAAGGTTCCTGGCTGAGATATAGGACCTCCACTTAATTCAGGAGGTGCACAGTCCCACCAGAGGAAATGCCCTGTTGGACCTGGTCCTGGCCACAGACCATGACTTGGTAAGGGGCCTCCAGGTTCTTGACCACCTGGGTGATAGCCATCATCGCTTGCTGGAATTCACCATCCAGCGCAGGGTGTCAAGGGCCTGCAGCAAGACGGTAGCCCTAGACTTCAAGAGAACGAATTTCAACAAGTTGAGGAGATTAGTGGGAGAGGCACTGGGGTTCTCAAGGGCAGAGGAACTCAGTGCCCAAGATGAGTGGTCATTCCTTAAGGAGACGATACTCAGGGCCCAAGGGGTGACCATCCCAACAAAAAGCAAGGGGGGCAAGTGTGCCCAAAAGCCCCCCTGGCTCACCAAGGGCGTCCAGGAATGCCTGATTTCCAAAACGCAGCATACAACTGGTGGAAGGGGGGATGCTATCTCCAAAGAGGAGTATACCTCCTCTGCTTGGGCCTATAGGGGGGCTGTCAGGAAAGCTAAGGCGGACATAGAGCTAGGACTAGTGTCCAAGATCAAAGATAATAAAAAGTCCTTTTTCAATTATATAGGAAGGATGAAGAAGGCACCGGGAAATGTGGGGCCCCCTGCAAGATCCTCTGGGCAATCTGGTGGTTGCGCCAGAGGAGAAAGCAGACCTCTTTAACCAATTCTTCACCTCCATTCTCTTGTGCAGGGACTGAGATGTCCCCACCATGCTGCAAGACAGACTCGAGGGGAATGCCTCCAGACCTCAGGTTGGGGAAGACTGGTTAGAGAGCTTCTGGAGGGGCTGGATGCATTCAAATCAGCGGGTCCAGTTGCTCTCCATCCCAGGGTGTTGAGGGAGCTAGCAGGGGTTATTGCAGGGCCCTTGGCATAGCTTTACAAGCACTTGTGGTGCTTGGGGCAGATGGCAGATGATTGGAAGATAGCCAACATGGTCCCCATCTTTAAAAAAGGGAGGAGGGAGGACCCAGGCAACTATAGGCCCATCAGTCTTACCTCAATCCTAGGGAAACTCTTTGAGAAGATCATCAAGGAGCACATCTGCGATGGACCGGCTTTAGGGATGATGCTCAAGGGCAACCAGCACGGTTTCATTAGGGGCAGGTCTTGACAGACCAACCTGATTGCCTTTTATGATCAGGTCACAAAGGCAATGGATGCAGGTGTTGCCATGGACGTAGTCTTTCTGGACTTCAGCAAGGCCTTTGACAC
>NW_017728918.1:15960126-15963651 GCF_001723895.1 Crocodylus porosus | reverse complement strand
GGCCTTCACAAGAGAAGGCTGAGGGGGATCTGGTGACTGTCTATAAACTCACTAGGGGGGACCAGAAGGATTTGGGGGAGACCTTGTTTCCCCGGCGCCCCCTGGGAATAACGGCCACAAGTTGTTGGAGAGCAGGTTTAGATTAGACATCCGCAAGAACTACTTCACAGTCAGGGTGGCTAGGATCTGGAACCAACTTCCAAGGGAAGCGGTGCTGGCTCCCACCCTGGGGGTCTTGAAGAGGAGGCTTGATGCACGACAAGATCCTGGCTGGAGTCATTTGAGCCCAGTTTTTCTCCCGCCCAGGCGGGGGGTCGGACTTGAAGATCTACAAGGTCCCTTCCGACCCTTCTTCTATGATTCTATTCTCTGTGGAGATACTGTCTGTGTGTTAAAACACTGGGGTCATCCGTCATTTCTACTACAAAAAAGGACACTAGTCACTGATGATTTTCTAAGGGTTCTGCTCTAGGCCTGCATAATTCATTACCCTGTTGTCTAATCCCCTTGTCAAGAGCAACTGCTCTGACTAAATGTCTGTGGGATGACATTTAAGTGACTATCTTTCCCCCCTTCCTGCCATCCTGAAATGGTTCTTCCCAGAGACTGCGCTGGGTAAGGAGGACCCACAGACAGCTGTTAAAAGTTTACACACACATACAGAAATCCCCAGCTGTAGCTGTCTGTTTGAATGAACATTTGGTATGTGTGTGGCAGGCATAGGGGAAAGGGCTGAATAGGAGAAACATACTTTTGTATGAGAGAGATTAAAGAAACCACTGGGATGAAATGGAAAATCATGGTAAAAGGAAATCTGGTTATGTGGTCCTTGCTTTATCAAGGGCATGAACATCACCTACAGGCACTAGGAAGGACCCTGTATATGTCCCCATCTGACTGTTCTGAAAAAGGAACTTTAACAGGTTATATGAAAAAGTATTTTTAAAAAATATGTTTGTACAACCACAAAAACCAGGTGATCAATCTCCAGTTGTATCTGAATAGTGATGAGATATCTGGCTAGGAAGGTGAGGAATTCATTGCCACAGAAAGTTGTGGAGGCAGAGAGTATAAATAGGTTCAAGGAGGGAATAGACAGATTCATGAAGGACAGGTCCACTGGGAATGATTAAACAGAACAGTCGGGGATGTGTCCTCTGACATCTTTAAACCAATGATGATTGATGCAAGGGACCGTATGACAGAGGATGGATTACACTAGCCATGCCCTGTACGTACACTCTCCCTCTAAAGCATCCACTGATTTCCACTGTCTGAGACAGGGGACTGGGCTAGGTAGCCCAGCATGGCACCCATATTCTTATGAAAGGTAGAGTAAGTTATCTTCCTGACCCCCCTGATCCTAGAGCTTCTTGGGGCTGAAATAGCTTCTGGCATAATTTGGAGTAGTCTTAGTGCTCCTCTGAATTATAAATGCTTACTTCCTCTCACAAGGATGAATTTACCAGCTGGGTTTTGCTATAGCACCATCCTCTCTGTTCCCACATCTTCTCCCACTTAACAACTCCTCTGCTGGTTGAGTGGAGAGAAGAGGAGAAAGGAGGGAACAAACTGGCTATACGGACCTGGGATTCTGCAGCTCTGATTAAATATCCCCAATTTTCAGATTTAAAAAGTAACCCAAAATCCACACATTTCCATGATCAAAATGAAACTCCACTAATATACAGATACATTTAAAGTTTAAAATTGAAAAATTGAAAAATTTCAACCAGCTCCAAACCTGAATGGAAAACTAAAGACCTTTTTTGTTTTCTGTAAATATTTCATCACTGATAAAATATCTACAGAAAAGAAAATAAAGTCCTTAGTTTTCCATTCAGGGTTGGAGCTGATTGGAATTTTTCAATTCTTCAATTTTAAACCTGTTTTAAACTTGCCAGAAACACTTTATTTTCAGTGCACAATTGAAATAATCTAATGAGCCAAATGTTAGATCAAGAGACCAGATCTCTGCTTTTGATTTCTTGAATGACTCTGAGGAAGTAAATTAGTCGATCTATGCCTCCCCTTTCCTGTTTCTGAAATGAGTATAAAACCTTCTCACATTTTCCATATGACTGACAAATGGTATGTGAAGTAGTATGCTATGTGAGCAACATGTTATGCTGATGAACATGGTTAGGGAATATTGAAAATTCATCAGTACCATATCTTCTTTCAAAATTCTGACAATAGGAGACAGTGAACCAAATAAGTTAATGATAAATAGATTCAAGTCAGATTAAAATAACAAACACTTCTATGCATGAGATGTATTTTGCATTTGGAATTTACAGCCAAATGAAGGTATTAGAGCCAAATACTGAAGCTTAGTAGTATTACAACCAATAATATTTATAAGTCTGCAGGCTAAAATAAAAGTAATCAAATACCATTTTTCAGAGCAATTATACTTACTGGGTGTGTATAGGCATTCATTTGATCTGGGATCAGTTTACTCACAAGTAAACTACTTGCGAGCTGGGCAGGCATCTACTCATGCAGGGAGGCAGAAGTAGATTTCCTGCTAATGGCAGCAAACTGCTCTAGTTTCCTGGGCCCTCAATGAGCCCTGCCACCACCAGGGCAATCTGGTTGTATAAAATAACTGTGGATGAAGTGATAGGGGTGCTTCAAATTGAATTAAATGGAAGGATAAGCAAAAGTAAGTTGTGACTAAAGTTTCTGACAAACTTTGAAAAATGGAGGAAACTAGTTAATGAAGTCAACTTGCTTGAAGAGTTGATAGACTTGAATGAACAGGAAACCTGGAATAGCTTAATAACAACTTTGGAAAGAAAGAATAAAGACATGAAGGTTAATAGGTAATGGGATGAAATCTAAGATTAATTTATTAAAGGTGTATTGCACCAGACTAACTTGTTTCTATACTGCAAACTGCAGCTGAGTGTAGAGATACTCAAGCTAGCTTTGAACAAGTTGGTTCAGGTACCAGAAACAGTCTGTCTGTATCAGCACAGAGCTCCATGATAGTTTCATAGTTGGTAGGGTCGGAAGGGACCTGAGCAGATCATCAAGTCCGACCCCTGCCATGGCAGGAAAGAGTACTGGGGTCAAACAACCCTGGCAAGGTGTTCATCTAGTGTCCTCTTAAAGACCCCCAGGGCCTATAGTCTCCTGGGTCCTCCTTCCTCCCTTTTTTGAAAATGGGAACCACACTGGCCCTTTTCCAGTCCTTTGGCACCACACCAGAGCACCACGAGTACTCATACAGCCATGCCAGGGGTCCCTCAATGACCTCAGCTAATTCCCTCAGCACTCTGGGGTGGAGATCATCTGGATCAGCTGATTTAAATATGTCCAGTCCCTCCAGAAGTTCCCTGACTAGATCCTCCCTGACCCTTGGCCTGGGTGCGCCTTCCCTGGGGCCTACGGGGGTCCCGGTGTGGGGGGGTAACCCGGTCCCTGCTCAGGAAAATGGAGGCAAAGAAATTGTTAAATAGGTTAGCTTTGTCATCTGGTGTGACGACCAGATTTCCTAGCATGTCATGCAGAAGCACC
>NW_017728918.1:15930761-15959906 GCF_001723895.1 Crocodylus porosus | reverse complement strand
ACCTCCTTTTTAGCTAGGAGACATTCCCGGATGCTTCTGGTGAGCCATGGGGGCTTTTGTGCCCTCTTTCCCCCTTTGATCCATGTTGGGATTACCTCCCTTTAGGCTTGGAGGATCGTTCCCTTAAGGAATGACCACTCTTCTTGGACACCCGACTCCTCTCCCCTCCTGGACCTCAGTACCTCCCAGACTATTCTCCTTGATGGCTAACTTATCCTGCTGACAAGCAAAGCAAAGCTAGCCCATTTGAAGCTCCATTGTGCCATGGCTACACTGCTCAAGCCTAACTGAGTTAAAGCTAGCATGGACAACTCAACCCTGAAGACATGGTGTGGTACTTTAAGAAAGATGATGATATAAATATGACCTATATAAACTTCAGTAAGCATTTGATATGGTGCTATATGGGAATTAATAGTCAAGATGGAGAAGATGGGAATTAGTACTAGCATTGTAAGGAAGCTAAAGAACTGGTAAAGGGGAGATGGCAGTAGGTAATAATAGGCACGTCTACACGTGCTACATCACAGTGACATAGCATCAGCAGACATGAACCCTGACACCAATGCTACTGTGCCATGTCTCATTGCTATCTATGGTGCAGTAGAGTCAGAAATGGCCCATGCACTGTCAGAACCATGCAGGAATGGTGGTTACTGTGCAGTCATTTACTATTTGCTTTAGCAATACCTTCATGTCTTGCTTTAGCAAGTACTAAATGACTGTGCAGCTACAGTCATGCAGCTGGGCACACATGTGGACACACCGACTGAAAGAGAAAGTATTAGACTGGAGGCAGTTTACTACTGGAGTTCCTCATCAATCAGAGTAAATGAGGATAATAACATTTCTCTTTTCCTACCTTTATCTGTCTTCTTGGTTTTAATTGTAAGCTTCGAGGGGGGTCCAAAATGGATATGGTACAAAACTAATAAAAAAGAGTTATGAATGACTTTTGGCTCTGTGCTTTACTATCAGACAAATATTAACCATTGGTACTATTATTATAGCACAATCTGTTTTGCTGTATAACATTGCAAATGTCTTTCATTACAGGTTTGTATTTCTCACTCAGGAGGAGGCTTTGTTCTTTTTTTTCCAAAGCTTTGAAGTGAAATGTGAGGGACAGTTGCAATACATGGTACTGGCTGAGGTGCATGGGGTATTTGAGGAGAGGTAGAACCCCTGTTTCTCAAACAGCAGCATCGTGTTAAGGCGATTTGGGATCGCTGCTTCTCATTTGCATCCAGCTTTTACTAACGGCTGCATGTGCCGCAGCTTGGGCAACCGCTTTCGCCAGTGGGCTGAACTTAGTAAAGGGAGACAGTTCTCATCATTAAGAGCTGTCCTCTGGTCATCACAACAACAGCTGCAGTGGAAGAGGATATTTCCCAATGGCAAAGCTGGCAGAAGATGACAGTAACCACAACCACTGCCTTGTGGATTGCCTTTAGAGAGGTGAAGGCTGAAGGAGTAAACCCAGAAAGCAAATCTGGAGTGGAATAAGTTGGTTAGGCAATTATGGAAGCTCCTACAACTTTCCCTGTCCCACATCATATTGGTTCTACCTTTCCGGTGGATAAGTCAGCAAAGTCAAAAGGGTGATGCTCTTGATCACCTCGAAAATGCTCAGGCTTTTGCACCCAGAGAGGTTACTCCAGCTTCACCATTGCATTGAAACAAATGGGATTCAACAGTTACTGGTTATAAGCCTTGGATCAATTGACATAGATCTCCGTGCCAGGGGTTGTCTTCCATGGCAGGAGAAGTCATTACAAAGTCATTACATCTCATTAGAAAACTACTGCCCACCTCAAGCTGGGCAGTCCCCAGACAATAAGGTGTTTTCCCACCACAGTCTGCTGCTTCAGTGGGTGCTTGGAGCTCTGAGATTCAACTTGAAAGCAGACTGCTATCATTCATCATTAGCTCCTACAAAAATGTGAGGACAAACTTTCAATCCTAAAGATTGGAAGTTGGAATGTGTGTACAATGATCCTGGGTATATCCGCTAACCTCCAAACCACTGACAATGCATGCAAAACTGCAGTCATTGATGCAGAACTGCTGAGACTGAATGTCAATACTGTCACTCTACAAGGGACCGGACTACCAGGCACTGGCATCCTGAAAAAAAAAAGAACTACATCTTATTCTAATATGGTAAACAGCCTGAAGAAATCAGAGAGCATGGTGTTGGCTTTGCAGCCAAAAATAAACTGCCATTTGCAATGGAAGTGCCAGACAAAGGCGCCAAAAGATTAATGGTGCCTCGACCCACTGCTGCCTCTGGTCCTGTCAATCTTGTATGTGCACACACTTCAACTCTCACCACTTCATCTGAATCAAAGGACCATTGTATCATGAGCTTAGTGCCTTAATCAGTAATATTTCACCTAATGAAAAAAATCCTTTTGTTTGTAGACTTCAATGCAAGGATTGGTGCTGAGCATGCTGCCTGGCCTCACTGGGCACCAGTGGTGTCAGCAAAATGAATGAAAACGAATGTTTGCTCAAGCTTTGTTCACACAATGAGCTATATATAACCAAGTCTTTCTTCAGTGTGAAACCTCAATAGAAAGTATCTTGGTACTACCCATGTTCTGGACACTGGCATCAACTTGATCCTATTATTACTCACTCATGAAACTTCTGCAATGAAATCATTGTGCAACTGTGATGCCAATCATTGATTGGTATGCACTAAAGTCATATTGCATCCTGGAAAATTATACAAGAGCAAAAAACTCTCCTTGCTACAAACAGATGCCACATGACTGAAAGCTGAAGACACATCATATCAATACATCAAAACTCTCTCCACAGCTCTATCATCTCTTAAGCTGCATAATACTGTTGAGGAGAAATGGGTTCAGCTCAAAGCCGCCATCTATCAAACTGCCTTGGGCTCTTGTCGTGTCTTGCATCACAGCTCAAATAACTGGTTTGAAGAGAACTCGTCTGAAATATTTCCACTCATACAAAATAAATGGACAGCTCTCCGTAAATAGAAGTGTGACCCTAGCCACTCCAACTTGCAGGTGCTTTGAGAGAACCAGCAGAAGGTGTGAGATGCTGTGCAAACCATTTTTGGCTAGAACTTTGTGAAAGTATTCAAAAAGCTGCTGGCACTCTGTAGGGGCAACAGGCAAGCATTGTATGGGGGCATCAGGAAAGCTCTCGGGCATGTTCCGAGCAAGACCGCTCCTTTAAAATCCTCGAAAGGTGAAGTCATTAATGACTGCAATAAGTAGATGGATTGATGGTGTGAGGTTGTCAGTCTAATTTTTCAATGGTGTAGCTAGACACAGCCTTCAAGATTAAGAGCTCTCAAGTAACAAAAAAAAAAAATTCAATTACGAGGTTACCTTAGTGGTGATCCCAACTCTTGCCTGACATATTTTGATGTAAAAGGATTTCTATTGGGAGGGTTGAATTTTAAACGCTGCTAAACAACAGGACCAAGGTTGGTTTCTCTTGTGGCTTTGAACTCTTTTGTAACACAACTCAGTGATGCTGAAAATTCAGCTGAAAAAATAAGAAGCTCATATTATTAAAACTCATAGTGCTCGCTCTCTTTATTAAATATCTTTTATTGATTAAATTTTTTTTCTTTTTTTCTCTAGATACCTCAGATCTCTCCCTGCCTAGAGTGATGGACGTACATCTCCAAATACTAACAGACAGCTTCAACAGCCTCAGGTAAGTACAATGTCCGGTCAAAAATAGGAAAAGGAAATAAGAATAACCAACAAAATGAGTAGAAAGAAGCCCTTCTGTCTCTAGAACCTGTAGTTCTCTTTAGTCATCAGCTCAGCTCGTTGACCACTGGCAAACACCAATTTGGATGACCCAAACTCTGTTTTGTTGATGCGTGCAAGAAAAACCTTCATGAGCTGTGCATTGATGGCTAAAGATGGAAATCAGTTGCTTTGGACTGCTGTGAGTGGAAAGCCACCGAAGCAGGGCCTGTGTTGCTTCAAGATGGCCAATGATGAAAAGGCATCAGAGGCAGGCGAGACAAGACGGTACTCAGTATGCTGGCACAAACTCAACCGAGTTTGTATGTGCAACTCGCTGGAGGGTCTGCTTGCCCCACATCAGACTTCTCAGTCACTCAAGAAGCTGTGGTGTTACCCACATCCTGCACACTTAAATAGATGAGTCAAATTACTAGGACTTTGTTGTGGTATCATTGGTCATAAACTTTGTTTGCTTGTATAATGGAAAAAACTAAATAGTTATTTTTATATTTATTATAAGTCATCAGGAGACAGAAAATGTATCTAATATACTCTGAATCAGTGGAAGAGCCAGGAAAACACATAATGTTCCTGTCTATGTAACAAACTGAAGTGTCTTATAATTTCCTGTCATGTTGCTCTGTGTTGCACTTCATAAATAATTCTCAAGCTCAAAATATTTACTAATTCTTCAGTCTTTTTTACAGGAATACATGCTGACGTGTGCCCAGAAATAGAAGTACATGAGTTTTGGGGATTTTTTTTGGATCAAGGCCAAGTATAGTAGAATCCTGAAGTTCCATTTCTAACAAATCAAAATGAAGTACTTTTATAGTTGGAAATGTTTTTGTAACATGCGGAGTATAACACTCTATGCCACGGAAGTTTTGCTAGCTGAAACTGCTGAGATAGAGAGAGAAAAGGGGTTTCACTTTAAAAGTTTGGACACAACAGTGACCTACATTTTGGGTTAGGTCAGGGGGACTCAGTTCTCAGTCTGTGGGCCGGATACAGCCCATAGAGCCACATAGATCTAGGAGTATGGCAGAGGGGGACAAGTGCTGCCAAATTTTCATACCTGTGGGCTGGATAATGTGGCCCTGCATACCAGATGGTGCCACCACATGCTCAGCTCTGGTAGGTGGGCAATGTGCGGCTGGATGCAGCAGGTGAGCAGTGCATGGCTGGACTAGGGTGTTGTGAGGCTGGATCAGGATGCTGTGTATGAGGCCCACGGACCAAATCCACATGGGATCTATCCCATGGGATCTTCAGGAGTCAGTTTAAAATTGCTGTTTCAATAATCTCAGTATGTCAAGGAGATGCACAAGAACCCCATAACTAATCAACTGTGGCTTTGATTTCACCGCTATAATCAGAATGCCTGTATGTGATGGTAACTGATTTAAATAGGGCACAATAGCATATTTGCTATTAGACAGTAAGAACTTTATTTCATCCCGGCCAAGCAAATTCCCCTTCACAGGTCTGTATCCAGCAATAAAATATATATCCAATAGGATATATCCTCAAGCCAACAGAGCTATGTATTACCTGCTATTTTGTTAGCATTGTGTTTTCATCATCATGTTGATTCACCCTGGCAATACAAAACTAAGAATCATGTTCAGTCCACTCTGTCAAAAAGGGTGTAGAGATCTCCCTGACCACATTTTCCCTTGTCACTGGCATCAGGAGGAAATGCTTTGTGTGCTACTTAACTGTGGGATGGGCCTGACAGCCAGCACTTAGCCCCACCAGAACAACATTTATCAGCCCTTTACAAATGAAGCTAAACACATTAATGTGAATGAACTTGGCACTATTTCATCAAATCAATTTGCAATTGTTTCTGTAGCTTTAGGGCTTCATCATCACCACTATTAAAATGCAAATTTCCCATTAATTAAAATTAATAGGCACATTTTCACAGTTTATGGTAGAATCCAAGAGTCCTGCAAGCTTGGGAGTCACGTAAAGGAACCAGGAGCTCAAACCAAGTTAAAATAAATCATGGTCTCAAAACAGAGGAAGCCTCCTGCCTGATACACTAAGCTTTTATTGCTCTTATTGGTCTTTTTGAATTTATTTTCTCTCCATATATTGGAATTCATGCAAGGTGAGATGGGCCAAGGTAGAATTTTATTCGTCTTCTGACTAATGTACCGTCTAAAACCACTCAACAGAAAAAAAAGAACTAGGTTACATTATAATATATCAGTGAATCAGTGTGTGCTCTTCTTGCTTCTAAATCAAAGCCCATGCATTTCTTTCTCTAGCCCAACTATACCAATAATATGAGTGATGTTACCTGTGAAGTCTCCCAGGAATAAACCAGGTAACCTACTAACTCATCAGCACTGATAAAGGCCTCTCTCATGGCTTTTTCTGCCACCCCCCTGTATGCAACAGTGCTAGATTATTGTTACAGCAACATCTAGAAGCTCCTGTCTGAGCTGAGGTACTGTGATGCCAGGCATTTATACACTAGTAGTAAAAAGAAACACCCTACCCCAAAAAGCTGATAGTCCTGTTTAGTGGCAGATACAACCAGTAAATGAAAAAAAAAAATATGTGGGAGAGTAGAAGAATGAGAGAATAGTGAAAACAAGACTTAGCACAGAGGAACTAATCAGAGATGTGCCCAGTTCCCAAGATATGGGTGTGATCTCCTGAAAAGTTCAGGACAAGGGTTAGATCTGAGGTCCTGTATTTAATTAAAATGACAAAAAACATTCACTCCTCCTGCTAATCAGTTCCCTCCCAGCTTCCTATGAGTTACTTACAGGATCACTCTCTTTGGGTGTCTTTACACATGCTCTGAAGTGGGGAGAGGGGCACTTTAAATAGAGCGGCTCTTGGAAGCCGCTCTAATTAAAGCGCCCACAGCATCTTGTGTATTCAGTGTCCTGTACTTCAACATGGCAGTGGAGGCGCTTTAAGTAAAGCTCATTCAATGAGCTTTAGTTAAAACACCCCTGTCACCATTTTGAAGTGTGGGGATGCTGAATACATGTGCTGCCATGTGTGCCACAGCACACTAATTAGTACACTCCAGCAGACGTGATTAATCAAGTGTGCTCCAATGTGTGCTAATTAGTGTGCATCAGAGCCAGTGTCTGGCATGTGTATAGTTGCCCTTGCTGACTAAAGAGAGAAAACTGATGAAATTCAACAACGTCCAAGACAACATTATAATTAATATCTTTCAAATCTCATGGTAGTTAGAAGTGTGAAACAAAACATCATAAAATATGATCTGCTTTCTTTTGGTTGAAATATTCCAAGATGTTAGAATAAAAAAGATAAAATTGTAATAGCTGCTGGGTTATATATAGTTATATTTATATAACTATTTGGCTAAATGTTACATTCTGCTGGCACTTGTCAGAAAAAAGACAAAGGGAGGATGTTAAACTCATAAAATTTATGTTAGCCTCTTAGACAGTTGTGTTGGTGGGTGAGAAGCACATACAGTATAGGATGTCAAATAATCTCTCAGAAATTTACTTCTCCAAATATCTGTCTTGATGGCACCATATATATAATTCAACTTTAAGTGTATTCTGGGAAATTGTAAGTCTGCCTCATCATTCCTTACTGGAACCTAATACATGTTTTGTTTAAAAGTACGGTGTGCAAATCAGCATACCATTTTATTGCTTAGTTTTATTTTGATTCCATATTAAACTGAAACTATTATTCTTTGCTTCTTAATATAGGATAGTATTTCCAAAATAGGTACAGGAACTAGGTACCCAACTCATAAGGGAACTGAATACCTAATTGAAAATGCTAGACATTTTACTTGTATACAAATTTATAGCTTCAAAGCACTTAACAAATATTAACTAATAATTAAAATTGGGTAGGAAACACTTTTCCTACCCTATACATTTTTTCATGATTTCCAAAATAAGATGAAGTAATATGGTTATCTTTTGAATGTTGGTGGTAAACTGAGATGGTGGGAGACCCACATCACCTGTTGGGTAACTCCCATGACCATCAGGCTATTGCTGTTTCAGTCTCTGGCTAGTTTTGAATAGAAATGTTATCTGAAACCTAAGAAACATTTTCATATGAAAGTTTCAGGAAAAAGAGTATGTTCCTACAAAGTGTTGGTTTTGATAAAACAGTATTTTCTATTGAAAACCTGTTTCACTGGAAAATTCCAGACCAGGTCTAGCCATGATGCCTTCAAACCTACTGCTAGAGAGGTAAATATTATCCCCAATTTATAGATGGGGAGACTGGGATGGACAGGAAGTGTTCCCCTAGGCAACATAGGGAGTCAATTGTTGAGCCAGGATAAGCATTTAGGATTCTAGGATTCCCTTCGCATAACTGCAGAGATCCCATCTTGATGCAAAACAGAGAGGGTCAAATGTGCTGGTGGTAGACAGGGTGCAGCTGCTGAAAACGTCTGTGAAGGTGAGAATGAAGCTTTGATGAATTAAAGTGGAACTAGAAGAGGTTGCGTCTTAAAAACAGAAAATGAAATCTTCTGCAGAGCCTTGGTCAAAACCTTGGGATCAGTGGTGGCTGCTCACAAGTGGACCAGCACCTGCTGCGCCTGGGCTGTGACCCAGTGAGCTGAGATCCAATGGTCTGAGCACTTGATCTCTGGGCTGTGGTGTAAAGAGGAGATTGCAAAAGTGACACATTACACAGGCAAAGGCATAGACCAGGAGTCTGATTGCCTACCTATTTGAACATAGGTAGATGCAAGCAATTAATTCCAGATAATAAGGTGGAAGGAACAGCTGATCTAACTGTTTTCTCATGCTCTCGTTTCCAGAAATCTGTGGCTTTTTGACCCAGCAGAGGGTGGGAATATCCTTTGAGGCAGACTGGTTATCCTTCTGGAAAAGGGAGTGCCTTATACTGCCCTGTATTACGACTCCAGGCTTGCCTGTACCAGGACATTACATCATGTTAGAATATGCCCATGAGTTGTCATGGTTACTGACACAATTAAGTGCACAATACATAAGGCGACTTTTGGGGATTAACCAGTCAGCTCACACATTATTAAACAGCTCCTGTCTGCACTAAGTGCTGTGTGCTAAGTGCTCTCGGTATCTCCTGTTCAAGTTGTTCTGCTTTATTTTAAACAGTCATTGAGCCATGTGAAGAGGCAAGACAGAGACTGGTTATAGCATCCACCTGGCTTGAGGAAGAGTGATGTGCAAGGCCCTACTCCAAAGAATGGTTACTAAATGATCTGGTAGCTCTCCTGGGATGTGGAAGACCTGGATTTAAGGCCTCAGCCAAATCGAGGCAGAGTGGGGAATTTGCAGACAGGTCTGTCCGTTGAGCTCCCAGGTACTGAAATATCAGTTTCTCTGCTTCTACCCCACAGAAAGGGCCTTGTTACACATTAATTTTAGGCAGCTACTGGAGCTCTTAACCCCTGGATTGTCGACATAATAGCACCTACAACTCGATTTAAACCTCCTAAAGTGTGCTTAAAGTTACACCACTTCAGGGCAGGGCAGATTTATTGCTCATCTGCGTTACCCAGCTCGTATCCCATTCACGGGTTCCATTAACTCCCCACAGACGAGCCCCCCAAGTTGCAGTCCTCCAGCATCCCAGGTTGCAGTGTCCTCTCCCCCACCCTCCTGTTCTGTGTGGACAAACTTTCCACCCCTGAACTCTACTGCCCAGGGGGCAGTTCTGGCACCAAGTCTGCTACCCCTCCAGCAACTCAAAGGGCAACGTGTAACAAGGCCCCGAGCTGTAATGAGGAAGGCGTCTCTCGCCTTTGGTTTTACAAGTAGTGCTGGCTTGCTTCAGGCACCTAATTCCAGAAGGGAATTCTGAGCTGGGATTGGTGCCTCGCTCTGGTTCCGAGTTAGGTAGGGTTACCATATTTTCAGTTTAAAAAAGGAGAACACCAGTGGGGGGAATGGTGGGAGAAGGTATATGACTGTGGGGGTTCAGTGATATGCCTGTGCCCTGCCCCTTCCCCTCACTCCCAAACCACAGCCCCGCCCAGCCCTGTTGATGACTTTCACCCCTGATCCGCGGTACCCTGCCCCCCAGACCATCCTGGTGCCCCTCATTCCCCCTGTCCCTACTGATATCCCTCACTTCTGGCCCCACAGACCCCCAGCTCCACACCACAGTGTCCCTCACTCCTGACCTGCAGCCCTCTGCCTCCCCCAGCCCTGCTGCCCATGCAGCTCCCTCGCACATGCGCATGTGCACACACACACATACACACACACACACACCCCGCTGCCTGCACCTGCTGGGCTTGCACGCAGAGCACATGATGCCCTGCCTCCAGTCACCTTTCCTTGCCGTCCCCAGCCCCAAGCAGCTTCTTGCTGGGGCAGAGGAAGAGCAAAATCCTGGACATTTGCTGATATTAAAAAAAAATAAACCTGGACGGAGATGGGAGGACCCGAAAAGAGGACATGTCCGGGTAAGCCCAGTTGTATGGTAACACTAAGTTAGGCAGCTGCCTTTGTTCCCACATCTGTTCTATGCATTCTTTGCCAGCCATTTCCTGGCACAAATAGTTCACAACTTTGCTGGCTTATGCAAACTGAGTTCTTAAGTACCCAGCTTTCTGAATGTATTATATGCAGAGACCTAGTGTTTACCTAGGGTCTATAAATCCCACTGGGTGCATCTACGCCTCTGTTAGCTCCATGTACTTAAGGGGGGTAGTAGAACAACAACAATTTGGTTTTCTTAATGAGGATTAACTATGAAGCTGAGACAAACTTTTGAAAATAAATACATGCCACCGCCACTTCTGTGTGCTGTGGCAGTTGGGAAGCACAGATGCAATGGGCCAGAGGGTTTGCTCTCCTGGGTGATAGGAAGGGAAGCAGAAGGGGTGGGGTGGAGTTTTAAAACTTTGGAGTGTTGTTTGGGGAGTTGTCTTTTAATGTAAGCCATCCTGAGCCTTTCTGGAAAAGGCGGGCTCTAAATCTAAATAATGGCAACAGCAATAACAACAATTATAATGATAATAATACTGCATTGACTCAGTTCCAAGATGAGGTTCCCTCTATATTCAACAAGGGGAAAACAAAGCCTTGTCTTCAAATTGAGTATTCAATAAAAATGCAGTACCTGAAGGCAGTGCTGGGTCCTGTGCTCTCTGCTGATTGCCTTGTGCCGCTCCCTGGCCCCACACTGATTCCCTCCCTACCTCCTGGGTCCAGAGTCCTGCTGCTTCCTGCTGAGGCTGGGACCAGTGAGGCAAGTAGTGCAGCTCTAGGACCCAACACAGAGCCACCTGGCAGGACAGCATACAATAGTGGTGGGGGGAAGGTATAGGAGAAAGTATGGGGGGAAGGTGGGCCAGACACTATGGGGAAAGCACGGGAAAGGAGGTGGGAGGTGAGCAAGTTGCAGGGGAGCAAAGGGTCAGGTCAAGCTGCTTGCCTCCCCATTGCTTACCTCCATGCTGCTGTGGGGAGAAATAATTTATGATGACCCTCCAATAATTAGATCCTATACATGAAAAATTATAAGAAATTTCTAATAATTTTTTGTGTATAGAATCTAATGGGGTGGGGGAATCATCTTGAAATCAGAGTTTTCTTGGATTCAGGTAAATATCCACGCCTATGGCTGGCCTATACAATTAGCATTAGAGTTAGAAGCAGCAGTAGGCAAGAGCTTCCTTCCTAGCAATACCTGATGTGACCAGTTGTAGTGCAGTGGTGCTGGAAATGGCAGTCCTGCAGAGCTAGCTTCATCCCATCAAAACGGGATCTGAGAAACAGGGAGGGGGAGGCACGCATCGACTACTCAAGAGTCTGATTGGCCCCGTGATGGACTAATAGTTCTGACCCTTAAAGAGCAGGATAATCATTATTTGAAATTCTGGGGCTCACCATGCCCCTTTGGCCCTGTGAAGATAATAGTTGGAGAGCACTTTCATGTTACCCATTTATAAACCAATGACCAGATCTTATTTACAAGGCGTCCACAGTATTTTGGCTGTTTTGGTTAAAATTCATCTCCATTCTGGCAGTAACAAAAGCATTATTTTACTCTGTGACTAAAAGGGAAAAGAATTTACTTCATGTGCTCTGAGATAAGTGTTCATAACCACTAATCTAATTTGTGTGCCAGTGGGTGGTACAGCTTGACTATAAAAAAGAAGGGGAAAGAGATTTCTATTGCATACGGTGGAGTGTATTCCTGGTGGCAAAGACTCTGCCAGAGGTCCTCTATGTCCTATATACCTCTTGCCTCACAAAAACATATACCAACTAATGACCAACTAAATGAATGATCTGGATTTGGCCCCTAGCTGGCGTTGCTACAGCTGTAATCACTATTGCTGGGTTGGGAGCTGGGAAATCCTGAATCTAGCCTTGTGGGCCAGGGTGGCAATGCTGTGAAAGATGGTGTGGAAGAAGCAGGTCTGCAGAAATGATGTGAAAGTAGGTAGAGGTGAGGGCACTGGCCTTGTTATTAAAGGTTGTCATGCAACAAGAGCATGGCACAAGATTTGGCATCATGGCTTGAGGTAATAGCATGGTGTCCTGCCACTGAAGTAAGGCAGCCTTCCCTTTCCCCACCATGAGAGAGGAAGGAGGCAGACCTGCCTGAGTTCACTCCCAGGTTCTTGGGCTTCACTACCAAACTGCATGTGAAGTACACTCACAAAGGAGGAAAGGGGAAAGTAAGGTACCCAAAGGACATCTGTTCATCAGCTGTCAACACCAGAAAGTGAGGTGCGGCCACTGCCAAAGATACTGCGGGGGCAAGCATTTTACTTATTGTTTGTATGAGCCTACTGCTGACTTATTGTTGTTGGTTTTCCATGAATCAATGCTGAGTTATTTTTCTGTTAATAAAGGACCTTTGTTTCATAAACTTATTTTGTGCTTGCAGATTTCCAGACAGAGAACCAAACTGGTGTATTTGTTAACTTTGAAAGGAACATCTAAGTGTTTGAACCCAAGCTTTGCTGCGGCCAAAAACACCTGGAAGAAAAAGTGCCCCACCCATATGCTGATTTACATTGCTCTTTTTCTTGGGTGTAAATGCACAGCTGTCATAGAATCAAAGAAAATGAGGGTTGGAAGGGACCTTGGGAGGTCACCTTGTCCAACCGCTGCACAATTCAATCCATGTGTCTTGGACTCTCTATCTTCAGGTAATAAAGGATTTTGTGTTCCATGGACCCGAGGTTGCTGGGAGTTTGTGAGTGAGGAAGGCTTCATTTTCATTTCCCAGAACCCCAGAAGCAGGAGTATGGGACTGTGAGGGGGCTACAACTCAGTTTCTTCCTTTCCTGCCATTAACACCTGACAGAAGAGGCATAACCTCTTGTGCAGGGATTCTCAACCAGGGCACCATGGCACCCAGAGGTGCTATCAGACCCTTTGAAGGGTGCCATGAGGTGTGAAAAAATAAGCAAAATGGGAAAAGATAAGCGGATGAGAGCTGGTTCGAGCATGTCTCTGCCTGGCTATCTCCACCCTCACTACTCAGCCCCTCTGAAAGGAGGTAAGCACTGTAATTATAGAAATTCATTTTTGAAGTTGGGTGCCACTCATTTCACAAAAGTTATGGAGTAGGCATTGAAAGATGTGAGCAGTGGAGTCCCACAAGGCTCGTTCTTGGACCAGTGCTATTCAATGTCTTCATCGGTGACTCAGATGAGGGCGTTGAGAGCACCCTGCCCAAGTTTGCAGATGATACCAAATTATGGGGCAAAGTTAACACACCAGAGGGCAGGGAATGGATCCAGGTGGATCTGGACAGGTTGTAAAAATGGGCAGAACAAAACAGGATGCAACTCAACGAAGACAAATGCAAAGTGCCACATCTGGGCAAAAAGAAGCACCAACACACTTACAGGCTGGGGGATGATCTCAGCAGCAGAACAGTGGAAGGGAACTTGGAGTCACAGCTGACTCCACGATGAACATGAGTCGTCAATGTGACAAAGTGATCAACAAGGCTAAGCGCACTTGATCATGCATTAGTAGATGTACAAAGAACAGGTCCAGGGAGGTGATACTTCCCCTCTATGTGGCACTGGTCAGGCCGCAGCTGGAGTACTGCATTGAGTTTTGGGCGCTGCACTTCAAGAGGGATGTGGAACTTGAGAGGGTTCAGAGGAGGCCACTCGTATAGTCAGAGGCCTGCAAGCAAGGCCCTAAAAGAAGAAACTGAGGGACTTAGATCTCTTTAGCTTTTGCATGAGAAGGCTGAGAGAGGATCTTGTGGCTGCCTATAAATTCATCAGGGTTGGGCAGCAGGGAATAGGAGATGCTCTATTTACTCTGGAGTAACTAGGAACAATGGGTACATATTGACAGAGAGCAGATTTAGGTTGGACATTAGAAAGAACTTCTTCATGGTAAGAGTTGCCATAGCCTGGAATGGGCTTCCAAGGGAGGTGGTACTTTCCCCTCCCCTGGGGGTCTTCGAGAGGAGACTGGACAAATACTTAGCCAGAGTTGTCTGCCTCCATTGTTCTTTCCTGCCCAGAGCAGGGGTTTGGACTTGATGACCTACTGAGGTCCCTTCTGACCCTAACATCTAAGAATCTATGAATGCTGTGTGTGTATAAGGGAGAAATGAGACATTCACATCAACCCTCCTCGGTAGATACCATTGGCCTCGGGGACAGAGGTAGGAAACTTTGCTATGATCCTACCACAGGAGATAGTCATCCTGTTACCCTTAACTTTGAATAGATTATTGAGCCTTAGAGGAGCCAGGGTTTTGTTTTCTTTCTACCCTGCTTGTACTATTACATGATACATTTGCAGCATGCAGTTAGAACTCAGATTTGCTTCTTCACTGCACACAGAAATAATAAGTTTAGTGGCTTCTCTAGAGTTACTTCTGATTTATACTGCTGAAAAGTAAGAGGAGCTTAGATGCCACAGGAACAAAGTCACCAAAACTATCTTCACAGAAGAGTGAGTAGTAAAAGGAAGGGACCATCAGCCCCACGGCTCTAACAGCAGACCATGTGTGGACCTCATAGATTAGGGTTGGAAGGGACCTCAGGAAGTCATCTAGTTCAATCCCATGCTCAAAGCAGGATCATCCCCAACTAGATCATCCCAGCCGGGCCTTTGTCAAGCTGGGCCTTGAAAATTTCCAAGGATGGAGCGTCCTCCACCTCTCTGGGTAACCTGTTCCAGTACTTCACCACCCTCCTTTTTATCTGTTTATCTATGTGTAGATTGAAGATACATCTGGTGCAGTAACCACATACAGATGTGTATACATTAGCTTGTTTATTTCTTGTGCAGTTTTCTGTTTTACACCAAATTAGAGAATTGGCATAACACCAGTTAATACATTAAACCTAAGCAGGAGGCATTTGCAACTCATCAAAGAAAATTTTACTCTGGCTTTAAATCCATGCCCAGCATTTCAGCTCAGTTTTCTTTTTCTGGTCTTAAGTCTGTTCTGAATTAATTTGTTTTAAATGGCCACAGTGCTTAAGAACAAAAATGTACATTTGGTGCTTTCTTCTTTGTCTTATTTCTGTTACAGAAGCACCTAAAATTGAAGCCCCAGGGCACTGTACAGACATATTGCAAGAGACAGCTCTTGCACTAGGTCTCTGGAGAAATGACAGTCTAGCTACATCACAGAAATGACATTTTCTCCTCCTTCCACACATGGGAAATGCAGGGACAGGGCACCAGTTTTCAAAGGTATTTAGAGGTTCCTAAAATAGCCTTAAAAATTGGTGTAGAGAAATTAAGACCCCAATTATACCACCTCCTTGCTGAGCCTGGGACAGCTGCTGAGAAACACGTTCTGCCCACTTGCTCCAACTCTGCAGATGCCCAGACCCAGTGAGTAGATGGCACAGATAGCTTTAGTCCATGGGTGCTGAGTCCATGCCATGAGGTGGCTTGAGAAAGGCACAGTCTACTTCACCTAATTCTCAGGTTCAGGAGCATCCAGAGCAAGACCAAGTAAGCAAGGCTTATTTCTTGGTGATGATCTTAGGCTTAGCAGGGAGGCACTATAGACATGGCTGGACTGACTGGCAGGAAGTCCCACAAGAAATGTTGTATGGAAAACCCAAGACCCCTACCTAGTGCTCAAGTCAGGCTGCAGCTTTGTAAGCATGAGTTCAGCCTTGTCCTTGTGGTGACTGCTGCTGTTTTTTTGCTAATGACCCAAACAGCTTCACTATGTAAAATATAAATACAGACTGTCACTCCTGAAAGTGGGGTTTACTCTAGCTGGGGCCAGTATTTCACTCCTAAGGGACAACTCCCTGAGACAAGGAATTCACAACAATCTGAAAGCCAAATTCTGCTTGTGGATGCTCCCATTGACTTTACTGGGAGCTGGGGCTGAATGACAGCCAGGCATGTTCGCAAGAGGCAATAACTTGTCCAGAAAATAACAAATATCCATTGGAAGGCAGAACAAAACAACATGGATGCATGCTAGCTCCACATGTGCGTGTAGTTCACTAATGCAGGAAACATCCAAGGGCTACATTGGGTCATTTGGGCTCCACCTGTTGGCAGGCTTCACAACTCACCACCCTGGGGGAGGGACTGGGTGTGTCTACACAAGATGCTTTACTGAACATTAGACTAATCTAATGTGCAGTAAAGTGCCACTGCCTACCTCTATACATCAATTACTGTGCATTAAATTAGTCTAATGCACCATTTGCTAATGCCAAAATATACAGGTACTAGAAAAATGGCACATTAACTAATGCACCAAAGCATATGTGTAGACTGACTGAGAGCTATTTGCTTCCAGTCAGCCCAGGTAGCAGAAGGCGACAACTGCTGCCTGGCTAAGCCCCAATCTCTGTGTGGTGTGGGAAGCTATCCTGGCTCCAGGTCAGCTTCCTCCCAGCTGTACAGAGACTGGGGCCAGCCCCAAGCTGTGAGGGGCAGGGGTAGCTGTCCCTGCTCAGAGGTTAGGTCCCTTGCAGCCACAGGGAGATTGAGGCTGGCCCCAATCTTCCTGCAACTGCAAGAGAGCTGCCCCCAGAGCAGGGCCAGCTCCCCCTGCTGCCCAGGGCTCAGGGCCAGCTCTGATCTCCCTGAAGCTGCAAAGAAGCTGCCTCCAGAGCAGGGACAGCTCCCTCTGCTCTCAGGAGTGCAGGCCTGAGCCCTGTGCCCTCTGCCAGCCTGGGGCTGGCACCTGGGGGAGCCTGGAGCTCACCTTGGTTGCTGCAGGGGGGCAGAAAATGGCAGGAGCAGCCCTGAACTAAACTGCTCCTGTCCGGAGCAAATTTACTCCTGACAAGTGTATGTGTAGACATGTTCCTCCACGAGCTGCGATTCTATAAAGACAGAGAAAAGATTGGGACAGAAGGAGGAGATACAAAGTTCTGGCAAGGGCTGGACTTCAGGGGGTTGTTTCAGCCCCATATAGGTATAGGTTAAGCTAAGGGACAGCATTTGTTGCCAGGAAGGGTGGGTGAGGGCTTTTGTAGGCACTTTTTGTGTTATGTTTCAAATGCATGACCCTGTATCCATGTAAGAAGCAAGGGTAAGATGTTGGCTGGATAAAACTAGTTTAAGCAAAGTGAATTTGAAGTCAGTTATCATGTGAGTATTATGTAATTTCTTGGCATTGTATTTTGTATTACCTTTTGTGAGGCCTCGGTTGGGGTCATTTTTAATTTGTTTGATATGATCTGTTTTCTAATAAAATGTCTACATTTAAAAAACAGACACATGTTCCTCATGTGGCCAAAGCTTAATGTGCCTGAATTTACTGCACAGTAACATTCAGGCACTTTAATTGCATGTGTAGATGTGCCCACTGTGTTACAGCAGCATAATACCCTTACGGTTTCCCTGTACTGCTGAGGGAACTAATGTCTGTAATACTTCTTTAGTGGTTCAGCATAATCCCCTCTCCACCCAGCCTGCAAACTACAGCAGTAACTACCTGCTTCCTAGCCCCTTGCTCCCACACAACTGTGTACACTGTCAGCCATGACTGAAAAGTCAGATGCTGTTGGTGTGTCCTTATGTACCTGGAGAATCCTTGCTCTCCCTGGCTCCCCTACAGGTTTTGTTACAGTCGGGCCACATCTAATCATAACAAGTAATCTCTGTGGGCAAGGACATGAAGGAAGGCCCCTAAAAGCCACTGGGAACTTTGTCATTTGACTTTAGCAGATGCAGGGTGCAGTGCCATATGGGTGAGAGTCTGTAGAATGGGAACCCAATTTGACTATGAAACATTGGCATGTCTGACTGTTACATTACTTGACAAGGCTGTAAACCGAACAGGGAAGCACTTTCCCACAGATCTCCCTTTCTAGGAAACTGAACTAGGAAACTGAACTGATCATAAGTGTCAGTAAATAGCAAAATATTCCATTTTATTTGGCTTTCGTCAAAAATAAAAAAACATGGAAAGAAAATAAAAACCAGGAGACTGTTATCTCCACACACGGAGTTGGCAAGGACCAAAAAGACACACCGTGAATTCGATATTTTTTATTTAATCTGACATTTAGCAATTGTAATGTTTGGTTCAAGTAATAAATGGGTTTGTCCTTTTCAACAAAACTGTTTTCGACATATTATTCCCGTCACAGCGTATTTTGCTGAATTCCAGATGTTGCTGTTTATTCAAGGCAAAGTTCATCCAGAGAAGGGTTAGGAAAAATTGAATTGCTGAAAGCAAAAATGATTGTATTAGCTTCTGAGCAGTCAGTGTTCTAGGTACTGTTGTTACATGGAGCCTTCCACTGTGATTACTTATTGCAGCCTAATGAATCATTTCTAGGTAGTAAAATAACTGTCAGTGTGCAGTCTCTCTGTTAACCTTTCTAACGTGAACCTGTAAAATAATATGTGTTCTTAGTGACTGAGAACAAATTAATACAGTGAGATAATCTGCACAGGAGAGCTTAGCATCACCTCTGCATGTAATGGTGGAAGACACAGTCCTTTGCTTATTTTAGTCTATTGCTAATGTATACGCATATAATATATATTATATATTTTAAATAATTATATATATTACTTATTTCCAGTGAATATTAATACCTGTTAATATTATTAGCTGTTTGTATTATGGTGAAGCTGTGTAGCTCCTCTCCTGGACAAGAACTCCATTTTTCTACATGCTGTACAGACACAGAAGGAAAAAATGGTTCATACCTCAAAGAGTTCAGTAAGATAAAATACTACGGATGGATACAGACAGACAGACAAGAGGGCAGAAGACAACAGTGAGACATGAGGTACTTAAGGGCTGTAGGTATGAGGGGCCTTGCTACAATCCAGATATAGCATAGCTATTATTCTGCAAGATGGACAGTCTGAGAGTGGAGAGCGTTGCTTGCCTGAGGTGGGTGCTGAGCAGGAGTGCGTGGTCGGGGTATAATCCTCAGCAGTGATCCTGGGCTCAGCACAGTGGCAGTTAAGGACATGAGCTAAAAGGAAATAAAGAGCTGAATCCTAAAAACCACAGACTGCTTCTCGGGCAGACAAAGTATGTGTATAACAGTCCCTTCTACATGGTATGAATAGCCGGAGGTGATAGCTTAGTGGCATAGATGCACATTTGAACGATTTGTATTCCCTGCAACTGAGACTCCAAATCCTCACTCGACCTTTCCTCCCTGTCAGGTGGATTAACTCAGCCCTGCGGGCATGTGTGGGGATTTCTGATGAAAGGGATGGAAAGGCCCTGTCTTCTCAGCAGCAACCGTGCTGCCAGCCTGAGAGGTTTTCCGCTCCAGTGTCCCTAACATGTGAAAGTACAAAGGGAGATCCTTCCTCGGGAAGGGAGGCAGAAAACTCTGGGGCAGAGAAAAGAAAGAGACATAGCAATGCCATATGGGAAGGACACAAATGAGAAATGGAGAGAAGGGCTCAAACCCCAAACAGTGTGCAGCCCTGGTGTGGGCAGATTTTATTCGACTTCAGCAAATTCCAGAGGTGTCTCTTTCCTGTTTAGCCTTTGGCAACCCCCCAGTGTTGCAATAGAGTCTAATTAGCTGAAAACTGCTGTGTGGGGACATGAAAGACCCCATGGATGGGACTTTGCAATCAAATCCTTTGGCCCAAAAGGTCTCTTCCCCACTGCGTGTGCAGTCTGTTGGCCTGGCCGCTGCTTACTGCCAGGTAAAGTGGTGGCACTTCAGTAGGGAAGCCACAACTCTCCCAGCGCTGCTTGGCTTCATGCTGTCTTTTGCAGATTGGAATAGGAGGCAGCTTGTATAGACACTGCATTATAGTTGCAATAGGTGCTGCACACCACAGGAATCCTCCCCAGGGGAGATTCAGTGCATTTACAGATGCTTGCTGGTAGAAGAGCAAGACTAGGGCTTGCAGAAGGGAGGAGAACCTGGTCCTGAGTCGTTATTTCTGTGGGGAAAGCATCTAGGGTAAGATAGGGACATCTAAATAATAGAGCAGATTCTTAATTAGGAGCACAGCTCCGACAACTTGAAAATGTGATGTGCAGCTGCTTTGAACAGCATGATTGCCAGCACCCCAGAATACAGAAGTTTGAAATTGTCTCTGGGACCATTTCCTCCCAGGTCAAGAAGATGACTGGCACCAATCAGTGCAGGTCTTCGTTTCCAAGTGGCTTGTGTTTACCTGTCCAACAAAGTGATTACATTACAACAACAGTGACTTCAAAGCCCCAGATGGCTCCATTTCCCTCAAGTTCGATGTCTCCCTTGATTAAAATCTCACTAGGTTTGAAATTGATTTATCTTTTCATTTAGTTTTTCTGCCTTATGTGAAAATATCACCCTCTTCTATATTCACTAGCAGGGAATGTTTACCTATGGACAGAGCCTAATCTGGATCTCCAAGCAAACAGATCAATATTTACTTTTTGCCACATAGAAGCCTGCTGTTATCATCCTTGGTACAGGATTAACAATTATTGACATAAGGAGCTACATCCCCAACTGGTGCAAATTGATGTATTTTCACTCAAATCTATGGAGCAGATTTATCCCAGCTGTAGATCCAGCCCTAGAGTTTTTTCTTATACCAACCTGACCCTCTGAACTGAAAAGCCTTAATTAAAAACTGATAGAAAAGGTGAATCTGAAATTAACTGGACGTAAGCAAATAGGAGCAGGCATCAGTACCCTGAAGGGGGTACAAAGAGGAGATATGATCTGGATACTTGTCATCCTCCTGCCAGAGGCGCTGATCAGCTAAACCCAGACCTCTTGAGTCCCAGCCCTGGGTCTGAACCATAAGACAATTATGTATGAGTGTTGCAACATCTCCTCAAAGCCATAACAGAGATTTGTCCCAGCCCACCTCATAAGTAGTTAGTGACAGGCAGCCCATGTCTCTGCAAGTTTACAGTTTAAATAGGGCAGACAGTGAATGAGAAGAAGCAGCATTAGACCCATTTTACAGACAGAGAAGTTTAGCAAAGGGATTAAATCCCTTGTCTGAGCTTTTGCAGGAAGCCCATGGCAGGGGGAAGAGCCCAGGCCCCCTAAGGACTACTGCAATCTTTTAACCACTAGAGCACCACTGTTTAGGGGCAAACCAACACCCCAGTCTCCCTCAGTATCAGCAAGTAAATCCACTTACCTTTTCAATGGTGAGCCAGCAGCCAGTCTGCCTCCTCCATCTCACTCTAGAAACGATGGTTCAAGTACAAAAAAGAGAAAAATAAAATGTAACAGAATAGGGGGAAAAAAAAGACTGAATCAATGACTGAAAGCATGGAAACTCACTGTCCCGCCTTCTCAAACGTTGTGTTTAGAGGGGAGTATTTGTTGTGACTGCTGCTCTCTGGGCTCAGAGCCTGACTGTAGCACCTCTGAGGATAGTTGGAGACTGTCAGCCTTTGTGGCTGCACTGAGTGTGTATCTTCACTGCAGATTGAACCCTGGCTTCCTCAGCCCCAGGGGAGAGTTCCCACTGCAAGCCTTACATCAGGCCTGTATAGTTGTCTGAGCGTGAGTGTAGCAGGATACGTCACTGGCTGCTCTTCACCGTACCGCTGAAAATCCTCACACAGGAAAAAAAGGTTTAAAGCTCCCATTAGGACAACCAAGATCTGCAAAGAGGGGAAATAGCTCTGTCCTTCAAAGAGCAAAAAGTATTGGAGCGGGAAACAGGTGAATAGGCTGTAGTCGTGTTAGTCTAAGGACATGGGCAGACAAGGTTCTTTGGCTGATACCTTTTATTAGACCAATTCAATTAGCTGGTCTAGTAAAAGAGATCAGATTTACCCAAAGAACCTTGGAGAGGGAAAGGAATTTGAGCCACCTTGTTCTTAAATGTTTTCCATTTTTTCCTTTTAATTCAACATTTGAAAGTCTGAAACACGGTCAGCCAGCTATATAGGGGGTCAGTTTTTTAAATAAAATGTCACTGAAATAAGTGTGTTCTCACAGTACATTTCCATTTCTGTGAATGGGTTGTTTCTGATAGAAAAGCACTCTGCTGGAAACATTTTAACCAGCTGTTCGTGTAACACAGCATGGTTAGAGGGGTGCAGGATGTTTTCGCAACACACAGTTTCTTGCCTGTGAAGGGCCTCTATGTAATTTAGAGTTGAAGCTGATAATGGCTGAGGAAAGTCACAAAACATGTTAAAGCAAAAGAAATGGATAACAGAGATCTCTTTAGTTATGCATGCTTTGGGGAATGATTAGTTTCTAAAAGGCATATTTTTATTGCTCTGCGATGCACTAAAGGTTTTTGTGGAGCATGGAAGAGCAGGAGCTTGTGACCACAGCTAGAGATGAGATGGCTGCAATGCTCTGGTATTCCTCCTGTTATTTAGGAAGCTCTTGGGAATCCAGTTGGAAAGTGCTGCTCATGCACTCGAGGTCGAACCCATCACTGGATTTGGAACCAGGGAGGAAACTTTTCCCATGTTCAGTTTGGCAAGGATCATAGGCATGCTTCTCTTCCTAGGATCATCTGATGACACATTAACCCCTAAAATTCCTACCCATTGCTGTGGCAGGATATTGGTGATCTGATTTCTCCCTTACTTTTTAGCTGTGGCACATTGTAGTGTTTTATCTCTTGTAGGGTGCTTTGTGGGTGTGGTGTTTGAGAAGGGTCACAGTGAAGGGTCTTGTGGATCCTTTGGACAAATGCCTTGGTACAAGGAACTGCACTGAAGGGCTTAAGAGGCCCCTTCCAGTCCTATGACCCTACACTGGTTAGTTAATAGATGGAAGTAATGAATTAATCTGCTACTGATAACCACTTATTATAGGATCTAATATAAGAAACTTGTGAATTTATGTTACTGAGAAGGATAGCAATGCAATTAGCATTGTCGATCCATATTCTGTAATTTGTTTGAAAAGAAATTATGTTTTTATCATAGCAGCTAGATTTGAAAACTTCTAGTTGGATACAAAACACCATCTTGCCCATTTCTTGGCCCTTTGGAATGTTTTCTAATTATTATTAATCAAGCCGATTATAGCAGCAATTCGGGACTGGAGAAAGGAGCTCTATTATATCAGGAACTAACAAGACGTGGTCCCTTCTCTGAGGAGCTCGCAGATTAATAGACAAGACAGGAACAAGCTGGAGCAAGTGGTTGTAGTGTGGGCGCTGACAGACATGCAGCTCCCCACTATAACTCATAGCACTTCACAGAAAGAGCCATGAGTTACAGCAACCCCTCCCCCCCCAACCCAACAGATGTTTGCTGTTTAGCCGGAAGGAGAGGATCAAGCTTCACTTTAGAGCCAGTTCAGTAGAGAGATACTGCCTATCTGCAGCCTCCCCCACCCTGCTTTCCATTTCCAGTTCCTGTGATGTCTGCAGGATGGGAGAGGGAGAAGGCAGGGGAGGGACCTCTGGTCTGGGGTTTGCCCAGCCTCTGCTGGGATGGGGAGTTGATTGGAGCTCCCCACCTCAGGGGGCTCCAATCCACCCATCCTCCCCTCAACTCCAGTGCAGGCTGGGCAAACCCCAGAGCTCCCTCCCTTCCTTTCCCGCCCTCCCATCCTGCAAACATCACAAGGAGCAGGGCTGAGCTGCATCAGCCCAGCCCTGCTCACACACAGGGACAACCAGAAGTTAATGAAGGTGCTCTGCTTTGAAGTGCCCTCAGCTGAACCCTCATTAAATGACGGTTAATTCGTCACACCAACAGGCATTTTTGAAGTGCTCTGCAGCCATGCACCTCTGTCAGGGCACAGCTGTAGAGTGCTTTCAAGGGGCTGATTGCATGACAAATATAACTTCTGTCAGTGCCCACAAGCAGAGTAAACATCGCGGCAGCAGTAAGCAACACTTTAGTTAAATAACATTAACCCCTTTCTTTTATAGCTGGGGAGTAGATGGAGTTTGTTCAGAGAGAATACTGAAGAGTGAAGGAGAGGGCACACTGAAGGGAAGAAAGGTATGCAGTGGAGAAAAGGAAGGCAAGTGGGTCAGGTCTGCAGACAGACTATGAGGAAAGGAAATGAAGGAGCTTGAAGCAAGCAGCCAATTGACACAGGGAAGAGAGAATCCAGACAAAAACCATGTCACCATAGAGGTGCAGTCCATTTTACTCCTGTGTTGGGGACTCCCAGCAGCTCTCTTATTCTGTAAATAGACAATAGTGCAAGAGAGAAATATATTGCAGCATGTTTGCTTATCTTTACTACTGGGCTTGAGCTGCCATTTGATCTTCCCTTCTGGAGACAGTAGGCATATGGAGCCAGTGAGGTGTTGAATAAACGTAGGTCTATGTTTATGCCATCCACCAGCTACTAAGTATAGAGGTAGGGCAATTGTCTGCTTCCTTGCGGGACAAGGGAGATGTGAGAAACACATCTTGGATGATGTTGAGGCACTAAGTGTGAGTGCTAGGAGATGTGTCTGAAAGAAAAGGAGAATAATAGTCAACTATAAAGTTGCTCTGTTAACATTTGATCACCCTGCAATATGGTCATCCAGGTCCCTGGGGACTTCACCTTCAAAAGGTCTGTGCCTGTATCTCCACTGACAAGAACTCTATTGTTCCTGTTGGTTTGTATTTAGCACCTGAAAAATAGACTTATGGATTTATCATTTCAGACCATCTGGTGGTTTGGCTCACTGCCTTCTTCTTGCAGATGTGTTTGTCTTTGGGTCTTTCCCCTACACAGTCACTGCCAACGCCTTGGAGATCTTAGCTGTTCTTTTATTTTCTTTGTTTGCAAAAGCAATAAAATTCCAGAGGAAGCAGAAGGATAAGTTAATTGTTAGGCTGTGCTTCCTTTCCCTTTATACCTGAATTGGTTTCCAGTTGAATAATACTATCAGAAATGCATTTTGGCGTGAGGAAAAGAAAGTAATTTCTTCTTTGTCCAGAGCTGACTGACACGCACAGTATTAGAGTCACTGAAAAATCCTCGCTGGTCAAACAGACGAGGTGCCCCCCTCGTAGCCCAGGGGTTAGAACTTTCTTCTGGGATAGTGGAGACCCAGAGGCCCACCTCTGACTGCATTCAAACCCAGGTCTTTCCTTTTCCTGAAGCTCTCCTAATGCCTGGGTTAGCCAATATTTTCAGAGTTGGCCTCTCTAAATCTCTCCTTTTGAAGCTGTTCCACTTTCCATAGTATCATTACATATTAATTGGAGTAGGGACTTCAGTTCCTTCAGTTCCCAGGCAAATGTCCTAATCATTGGTCTATACTCAGCCTCTTAGTTTTGTTCTCTCCCTCTCTCCATGCTAATGGATATTTAATTCTGTTATGAAAAGTGGAACAGCTTCAACAGGAGAGACCAAGAGAGCTTCACCCTGGAAAGCCCAGCGGTTTGGTAGATTGTGAGATAATTCACTTGGGCTGTGGGACACCTTCGTTCCAGACTGAAAGCAGGGAGCAGGGCAGCCAGCAGGTTCAGGCCAGCCCTGATGAGGTGGTCACATGACTGCAGGAGGACCAAGTGGTTGGAGGAGAGGGCTGAGTGGCCTCCATCTTAGCTCAGGCCCTCAGGGTTGAGCCAGCAGTGTGCTGCTGGCAACCAGAAGAACACCACCTGACTGAGCTGCTGCTCAGAAGATCCTGGGAGGTAAAGGCAGGAGCTGTGGGGATGGCAGGAGGCTCCTGGTCCTGGGGCATAACCAAAAACTACACCCTGTTGGGGTAGGATGACCTGGTGGGACTGCCAGTGGCAGGGTAGTTCTTCAAATGCCAGGTGAGTTGCCTGCCCAGTGAAAGGTGGGTAGGGGTGCCTTATAACCCCAGGTCCCACTACCCATTAGGTAGTTTTAGAGCAGGGACAGGCAGTGGGGCCAAGCATGTTTGTGGCCACCTGATAAGACCCCAAGCCCCAGTGAGGGGGCATAGAGTTGGCTCCAGTGAAGGGGCAGAAGTGTATAGAGAGGCCCACACAGAGCAAGGTGCACAGTGGTGCCTGAAGGTCTGTGCGTGAGGGGTGTAGAGTGGGGTATGCACCGGCGGGCCTGAAGGGCTGCACCAGGAGGCATGTAGAGTAGGGTTGCGTGGGCAACCTGAAGGGCTACATGGGCCAACCCTCAAAGGAGTGACAACATGAGCACATTGCCTGGAGAGGGGCTAGTGGCTGAGCTTAGCCCAGTGTGAGGCATAAGGCCAGTGTTTGCAGAGTCTGAAGGGCTGAATGTGCGCCGGTCAGAGTGAGTAGGGAAGCCTGAAGGGCCATGTAGAGTAGGGCCCAAGGGGGACCTGAAGGGGCTGCACGGATCTGTGGTGGGTTGAAAGTGGCCCAGTGAGGGGCAGTGTGAATGAGGCCCTGTGAGAGGTGGAGGTGTGCAAAAGTAGACCTGGTAGAGGTCCAGCAAGGGGCAGAGTTCAGCCCAGCCTCGGGCCAGAGCTGTTACCAATTTGCAATGCCATCTGCGAGGCATGAGACACAACATAGGGAAGGTCAGAGCCATGTATAAGAGCCCAGGTATCAGGGCATTACATGGGCAGCCTCCCGCATATTTACACTAAGATTCTTCAACAGCATGTCATAGCAGGTGAGACAGGGCAGACTGCCCCAGACAGGTAGGCGGGCTGACGATAAGATCAGGCCCTGAGAAGCTGCTTAGTTACAACCTCATAGCAGAGCGACGAGTTTTACCTCAGTGATCCTTGCTAAGTGTTGTATGCACCAGAATATTAGGCTGTAAATGGCAATGGTAGGAAGAGGACGTTAACTTGCTAAATCCATAGCCAGGCAAGGGCAGATCCAGATGCACTGATACACTTGCACCCCACTTTAATTCCTACTCCATTCAGAATCTAAAACCAACCGAATACATGGCTCCTTAAAATCTAGCCGATTCCTTCTAATCTCTTCATTCCACCGGGGTTAGTGACCCTCTTTTCTTTTTAATGTTCTCAATATTTCATTTATAAAGCTAGCCTTTCTTCTGCAATTCTCCTGTCTGTTAGCTGCTCCTGGAAATGAAGATCCTATTTCACAGCCCTGCAGACTGTGTTTAACTCATTCCAATTTGTTATTTCTGCTTACTCAACTCATTCCAGTTATTTGTTTGTCTATCTATCTTAAACCAAATAATACAGCCCTAGGCCTCTAGCATATTAGTAAATCTTCTAGTTTCTTTTTATGCGGAGAAAAAAATATGTTGTTATATGGGAGGATGCAGCGCACCATCTGCACTCCCTTTTTCAAAATCCTAGATCCGCCCATGTCCATAGCTCTGTGCTTATTACTCTGGTGCCCATAGCGTGCAGGGGGCTACATACGCCGCTTACAAATTTTGAACTTAAAAAGAGTCAGTCATATTTTTATTGAAAAGTCTCCCCCAAATTTAGATCAGAAGTAAATGCACAGGCAATTTCTTCATCAACTGTGATAAGTGCCCTTTGCTTACATTCTGCTACAGCAAAGTTATGTTTGAACACCGCTAATTTGTCATAAAGACGTGTACATGGAAGTGTTTCTTATTCATTTACTCAAGAAAACAGAATCATTCTCCTGCTTTCCCAAACCCCATTACATTTCCCAGTTAACCTCAGACAATTCCAAACATCCCAGGAATGCAAGGAAATAGTTGTGACATCAATACACTCAAGGTCAGAGGAACGAAAATGCGGGCTTAGAATCTGGGACCCCACGAAACAACAAACAAAAACACATGTGGAGCTTATTTTCTGGGCAGTAAATGGGGTTCCCCAGTACACGGTCTGTATGAGATCATTTTCTATTTGAAGTCCTCAGATGGAGTTTGAGGGAGGGCTGCAAAGCACATGGTGAATCATCTGTCCTGTATGAGTAATCTCTAAATGTGAGGTTTCCTGAATTCAGAAAAATAGGGGCACGTCATAGTTGTTTGAGCCAGCTGAAAACAGACCGTTAACTAAAGAGACCTTAGGGGGTGTCATTTTTGAACCCGCTGCACAATTCATCTGCTGTGGGCTGTTTTTGAGCAGGAGCCCAACCCCACGGCTGTCACTAATCCTTTAAAACTGAACAAACAAACAGCCTTCTGAATTACCTTTCTGCCTTCGCCTTAGTGCTCGTTCTTATCTGTTTTACGTGTTGTGCAACACAGAAGCTAGGGGATCAAATTGTCTCATTTACATAAAGGTTAATCAGGAATAAGTAACAGGCCAAATCCTCAGCAGGTGGGAATCAGCATCCCTTCCCTGAAGTTAACACAGTGACAACAATGTGCTCCTGCTGAGGAGGTGGCCTGAAATTAATGGAATTAACTGAGTATAAAACCAATGCAAATCAGAGGAGAGATTCAGACTCTTTAGCTACATTGTTCATAATAGCAACCAGCACCCTATGGTCCAAGCAATCAATTCCAGCTCTGCACTGATTTTCAAGCTATATAAATATTTTAGCACCTGCTCACCTCATAAAAGAACTTCCACTTATGCTATTTATCAGTGTGGAAGAAGCTGTGAGAGACAAAATATAGCAAAGAGAAACACATCGGTCTTTAACATGCAGGAGAGATTTCAAGCAGGGGAGTGCTCGACTTAAGAGGTGTACCAAATAAGTGTGCAAGTGCTGAATGTGCAGGGTAAAATATTGGGCCACTGTGTGCTCCATTACGCCAGCACAAAGCCAGACCAAATTCACAGATGTTGACACACTCAGTCGTAACTTGGCAGTGCAGAATTGGATGCTAAAGTTCATGTCACTTTATTTATTTATTAGATATATATGTTGCCTTACCCAAAATGTATACATTGAGTATAAAAATGCTATTGGTCTCACTCTTCTCCTGTTGAACTCCTAATGGCTAGAAAGGAAGTGTAGTTAGACCAGGTACATAGATGTGAAACTGCCACTTGTTGTCTGGAGTTATTACTGCCGTCGTTGCTGTGGTTTTTAGGTGTTATTGATGTGTTGTTATTACTGAAGTTTCAGGAACTACAGTCCTGGCAAAGACTCAGCCAGAAGATCCTGACACCAATCTTGTTTTAAAGAACTGCTGCAGGCTTGGTTTGGTGGCAAAAATTTAGCCAGTTTTATTGTTTACAAGCACAGCTCTAACATGTTT
>NW_017728918.1:15913359-15930750 GCF_001723895.1 Crocodylus porosus | reverse complement strand
GTCTGGGAAGTTCAGGTCCCCCATGATGACCACATCCTTAGCCCTCACTGCCTCTGTGAGCTGACCTAAGAATTCCTGGTCGAGCTCTTCTCCCTGGTTGGGAGGTCTATAGTAGATTCCCACCGTTAAGTCTCTCTCCCCTGGAATGCCTTTTACTCTAACCCAGAGCACCTCAGAGTGCCCCCCCTCTACCCCATTTGTACCTGTTACAAGGTAGTTGGCACACCCTCAGGCTGCTACAAATCCCCCAGCTTTCCAATTCTCCTTTTATACAGTGAACAAAAGAAATGACATATTGAATTCTATGCATATCTTGAACCTTTTAAACCGCCCTCTACTGTGGGCTTGTTCCAGATTCGGACCTAGGTGTTCCCGTTCCAGCCTGATCATCCTAGTACTGGATAATTCTACTGTGTACCATCATCTCCGCCTCCCATCTCTTGGTAGGCAGGCACATGTGGCTCACATGCCAAGTTTTGTCTATGTGAGGAGTTCATGCATTGATCAAGTTTGTTGGGGACGCCTCCTGCTTTAGAAAAGCCTTTGTGTGCACAGCATATATTAATCAATGCTGCCATGAGGCCTGTGCCATTCATATTATCTAGTGGATACAAGTGGATCATGGTGGTCTAGATCTAGTGGATCATGGTGGTCTATATTATTTGCTACAGCAGGGATGGCCAACCTCTGGCAGGAGTGCCATGAGTGGTGAAAGCAGCCTGTATGCATGCATAAGATTAGGGAGAGGACAAGCCATACAGCATGAGAGAGGACAGGAAACAGAAGGCAGAGAAGAAGAAAGCACAGAGGAGAAGCAGAGGAAGGGGCTCCAAGTGGCACTAGAGGAATGTGTGGACTAGTTTGTGATATGCCTCCCAAAAAGGATGGTCCCCACTGTACTAGAGAGTACTGTACTTAGGTTGCAGGAAGGAGTCCTGCTCGTTTTATAACTTCATGTCAGATCTAATTACGTCATACTTCTTGTGGCATCTAACTCTAGGATTTTGGTATATAGTAATGCAGAAACCATCATAGCCATTCCCATCACAGCTAAACAAACACACATACCAAACAACTTCTTCAGCAGTTAGTGAATGTTTTGCCAATAGCCTGCCAGTTCCTATTATAAACAGCAGTGTGTGTATGCTGCCCGCGAGTAGTAACGCACTCGCCAAGGGGGAAGGAATACATTGTGGTTAAAACACCAGACTGGAGAGAGCTAGAACCGGTTCCTCACCAGAGTGGAGCTATGGCTGGGTTATCAGACAAAAGGTGGGTGGGCTACCCTCCCTTCACCTTGCACTGAAGTTAGATGCACCGTTTCAAGTAGACACCCCCTTTCTTAGAGAACTGGAGACGTATAATGTTTCCCAATGAGATAATGGAAGATTTGTGTGTCTCCCTGGGCAGAATAAGATTTCATTCTTGAGAAGAACTGAACATTTTTGGGGGGGAGCAGTAGCAGAGATTAAGAAATGTTGAAGGCAGATTTCAATAGCACTTATATGCAAAGAATTCAGGATCAGACTCTGTTACTGGAGAAATGCCATGTGGAAGGATTCGACAAAGTTTTGGGGTCTGACTCTTCTCTCTACATTAATGTTTTCAAAGGAATTTCTCTTTACACCAGTATAAATGTCAGGAGACTGGTCTGAAAGATTTTGAGTGTGTGCATGTACAGTAATAGCCAAGATATGAATAAAGAATAGACATTTCATTTCAAGCACAGCAAAGAAATAGTGAAAATGCCATCTGTGTTTGAATTAGTGGCATGTTCTTTCAAACCAGCTTCTTTTTATCCTTTGCACCTTACTTCTAGTAATCAGATTGCTATAAATTTTTGTCTGATTACACTTTTTGTTCCACTTAGAAGATTCAATTTTCCATTAGGAAAGTTTACTCAAGTGGTAGATGATTAAATTTTTATTCTTGGAGCTTTAAAGAAGAATTAAAAATATTGACATGAATGCTGCCTCTATATATCCATGGAAAGGTTCCTGAAAAAAGAGTGCTCTTGAAGACTGCTCTCCAAAACAGTCGTTGCACAAATGGGATGTGTGCTCTAAAACAATAAATCCCTAATAATTAAATCTTTCAGTGTCCAAATCCAAATGAATACAGCTGAAGAGATTTGTAATGGGACTCAAGGCTTATTAACTCTAGGTCACTGCTTCAGAGCTGATCCAGGTTAGTAATAATGACTGAAAGTCATTACCACCTGACAGCTGTTTGGTGGCCTATGCAAAATGAGTTTGTGGTGTCCTGCCCCAGTGGCAACCGCTTTATATCAAACAGCCCATTCCTCTTCTTGGCAATAACTGGCACTTTCATTGGCAATGTCGATCAAAGAGACCAAAAATAAAATGGGTGCAGAACATGAATTATCATCTCATCAGCATTATTATTAACAGTATTCATTATTACCTGAGCACCCAGAAGGTTCAAGGCAACTCCAGAGCAAGGACAGACTCTGGCCGAGATCCTCAAAAGTATTCTGGTGCCCAACTTGCACTGAAATCACTGGGAGTTAGGTGCCAAGATACATAAGAGGCCACAGTTCGTACCCCAACGGGATAAATCTGAAACTGAAGGTGTGGGTCATAAACACACCCGAGGGGAAGGGGTGGGAGAGCCAGTGATGGCTCTGATAAGGCCTTGATGATTCAGTTCCTTTTGTTTGGACTGGTTAGCAAGCCTCCTCCTTTCCTTCCCTTTCCCTCCCCGCTCTTCTCTTCACTTCCAGTTGTCCTTGCTGTACAAGTGAGTTGTGGGAGGGATTTGAATGGAACAAGGTGACTTGATACCTCAGGCATGGACTCCAGCCTAGAAGTATGTGTGGGAGATAGACCATAAGGGCTAAGCTCTCCATTGGCCAGATATCCATGATTCAGCTACTGCTTTTTCTAAGATAACAGAGAAGTAGACTACTTTGCTTATGTCGACATGTAGCTGTCTTCCTCTTTCAATGGGGAGCTGTGTGTCACTGGAGGCTCATCCTAGTTCATCCAGCAGGGTTACAGGGTTGTAATAGGCAATGTACAGGCAGCTCCAGAGACAGCTCTTGTTCCCCAAGAAAGCATCACTCTCCCATCTATCATTTGGGGAGTTTCAATCTGTGCTGTGATATCCTTATTTCATCACAATCCTAATTCTTCCTGACTGTGTAAGACACAAACATCCTAGGAGGATTCATAATACGAGTGAGAAATGCCTGCCTGGATGCCTGCTTCTACATACCAGAAAGCAGCACTGAGATGGATGCTACCCTGAAGGAGAGGAGACCCTCAAGGTGAGAGACACTGTCCCACTGCTTGTTATACATTTATGCAGAACACATTCCTGCTGTTCTCTCAAAGCTGGCCCCATGGGCAGCCAGGAGGGGAAGATATGTGGGACTAGGAAAAGGAAAAGAGGCCCCATGAGACAGATGCTGCCCTGAATGGGAGGGGGCCTGGGTTTTAGCCTAAGCCTTTTTCCCCAATGAGGCAGAACCTATCCCAGCACTGTTTATCCAATGAATAGTAAATGCAATGGGTTAGCTTCAAGAGGAGAGCAGTAGGATGTTCTGGGTAATGACTCACCCATGGCCCAGTGGTTAAAGTGCTTTTCTAAGAAGCAGGACATGCAGGCTCAAAATCTCTTAGTTGGGAAGGGCCTAGAGCTTGGGTCTCCCACGCCCTGGGCCCTAACCAGTAGGCTCAAAAGAGGGGGGGGCCTTCTCCTATGTTTTACTTCCAGCAGTTATATACATAAGATGACCCTTTTCTGCCACAGAAGCAGAATCCAAACTGTTTGTGAGTGCCCAAAATTTCAGTTACGTAGCTACATAGTAGGGCTGTGCGAAACAACACCATTTTGCTTCGACTTGTGTTTCGACGTTTCAGCGGAACGGTGCTTCGTTCCAAGTTTAGTTTCATTTCGAAAGCACCTTGCATTTCGTTTCCTTGAAACAGTTTAGAAGTTTCGATGCTGTTTCAATATTTTGCCCAGGGTATAATACGGAAGCATGAAGCTGGAGCAGGAGCATCCTCCTCTAATTGCAGGCAGATCGGGGCCGGCACCCCGGGGGGGAGTGCACATTTTACTAGGTATGCTTGTTTTTCTTTGATCTTAAACTGAATAATATAGCACTAGACCCCTGGCATATTAGTAAAGCTTCTAGTTTCTCTTGAACGGGAGACAAATGTGTGGCATTTTATGCGCTGGAGTGCCACACTATCAGCATACCCTTTTCAAAATCCTAGATGGACCCATGGCCATTGGAGGATATGCTAGATAGAGTACTTGGTCACCTTTTTCCTCAAAGTGGTAAACTCCCACATTGCCTACCTCACCAAGGAGGGCTTTAACCACCAGGCTTTTGGCTTTAAGGGGAAGTCTCTGTACCCTTTCAGTTGAAACTGTTTTACTGTGAGGAAAGAAATGGAAGAGTCCCTGAGCCGAGAGAGTAAGCAAAGGAGATCATGACTGCAGAACAGTGGTCAGAGTACTCCTATGTGGGAGAGCTGTTTCCACTCCCAGAAATGTCCCTGGGATCACATGCAACAGTGACTGGATACCATGCAGAAGCAGTCCCAGCAACAGGGATTAGGTGCCAGGACCCGTTTCTCCTAGCTGACAGCCCCAGTCTCCAGGCTGTTGTGTAACACCCTCTTCTTTGGAAAAAAAGAAAGTAGCAGCTGCATGTGTGTTTTGGGTTGATCCCAGTCCTGATGGCATGGGTTGGTGCTCTCAGAGCACACCTACTGGAGACAGCCCTTGAGGGAGTTAGGTGGAGGCACACCCAGTTACTGGATTCCCGTTGGACCACAGGGTGAACTGGGAACAGTGCTGCTCAGCCCCATCCATGCTGGGGCAAGTTTGGATGTGCAGAGAGGAGTCACGTTAGGTACGTGGGGCCCTGAAATATAGAAACCAAAGGCATGTACAGAGTTTAAGCGCCTCCATGGTTAATGGGCAGCTGGGCAGGGATTTTTCATCCCATCTCGGGCACCTCAGCCTCTCATTGGCCCTGCACTTCTAAGCATTGGGGTCACAGACATTATATAAATCTGACTGCAAAGGCACCCTCCTGAGGAGCCTGAACACACACATTATTAGCAGTCGTTGTTCTAAGTAAGATAATTAGTTCTTCCAGCTCAGCGCCACCTGATGTGTTTTCCCGCAAAATGTGCTTTTTATATGCTCTGTGTGGAAGTAACAATTTATGGAGCAGAAGTCCAGCAACAGTCTAAACCAGCAGTATGAAATAGCAATTATAACATAGTCAGACAGCATGGAGCCTGCTCTTTTAATGCAATTAATTCTGTCATGGCTTAATAAGTTCATTACACTGGTGTAGTCTAAACTGAAGTTTATCATGCACAGAGGGTTTGTTAAGATAGCTGCATTTGTAGTTTTAAGGGGAAACATCATGTAATTGGAATTCTCTCTCTGTGATACATTGCAAAAAAGCAGCCATTGTAAAAAAAAACCCAAAGCAAAACATTTTCAAACCCAGTATTTGTGTGTTCTTGTTCGGTGCCTGCCTTGCCAAGCATAAGTGCTTTGAAAAACGAAGCCAAAAATGCATCAAGCTTTAGGTCTTCACATCACTTTACAGGAGCTAGGCCAGAGTCACCCCTTGGACTGAAGGAATGAGATATTTCACTTTGCTTGGCCTGTGGACATTGGAGTCATTGACCACATCTTAATAGGGCAATGGACTGAGGCAGAGCAATTAAGTGACATATCTTAGGCCACGGGTGTCCAACTGGTGACCTTGCAGGCCACATGCAGACCACAAGGATTTAAATTGCAGCCCAGGCTCCGACCCTGGTGCTACTCCCCACATTACTTTTGCCGCAGAAGCAGCAGAGGACTCCTGGCTCCTAGTGCATCAGGACAACATGCGGTGCAATGGGAGGAGAAGGCATGGTGCAGTGGGGAAAGGTGAAGGGCAGCAGTACTGGGGGGGACACCAGGTGCATGCTGCCGTGGGGGGGGGCATCAAGTGAGCAGACTCTTCTCGTGCAGCCCACTGGGCACATGGCCCCTGACTGACCAGAATTTGGACAGCCCTATTTTAGGCTACAAAGCCTCATTGTCAGAGTAAAGACTTAAATTCAAGAGTTGGCCTGTCCCCACTGAATGCTTAGAATGTGAGACCACATATCTTCCTTCCAAGATACAGGAAGTTTTTACAGCAGTTAGTAACCTTCCTTGCCCTATATTATTTGGAGAGACTTCACAATCAAAGGGAAAACACTGCTGAAAGCTTCCTGCAAGCACGGCTTTGTGTGGTTTGACCCAAACTCAGATACTTAGGTGCATTTTTTGACCTTATTAATGTGCGCTGCTAGCATTCTCACCCATTTTAGTACATTTTAGCCCAGAGGACCTCAGGGACTTTTTCTGTATATAGATAATAATCACTTAGCTCAATGAAATGCAGCTACCTGTAGTAGTCTTTGTATGCAGTTGCTGTTGGGCAGTACAGCAATACTATGCAGTTTTTTAAGGCAGGAACTGAACCAGAATTGCACGGCTACTTACAACTGTTGGGGGAAATGAGAATTAGATTTTGGTTAAGATGTTTGAATTAAGTGCAGTTCTTGAGAAAAATGTCTGCAATCTTTAAAAACAGCAAATAGTCAGGACCTCAGTTCGTATGCTTGATCTGAAAGACAAGAGATATTGATTTCCACAGGGAATTAGGCTGTACAGAACCTCTGCATATTCCCTGAGGCTCAGAGCCTCTGCAGAAAAAGACTTCTGAGAGACCATAAATTGTTGTGCTTCAATAATACATTTCTGAAAAAAGCTTATTCATAGGCAAGCCAGTGCAAACTGGTCTGAGTTGACCAGACTTTAGATGTCGCCAGAAAATGTAATTTCACTCAGTAAACTTTGATACGAGGCCTAAAATACTTTGAAACTCGAAAAAACAGATGCATCATGTTTCTCCTTTGGCCAAATGGCTTTTGCTTAATGAACCACATGGAAATGTATAGTCTTTATTAGCGTGCTGTATTTCATTTGCCATCTCTACAGTGATAGATCCTGTACAGGTAATTGGAAGATAGTCAACTACCGCTTTATTTCTTTCTAAAGACATGAGGAGTTGAGATAAATCCTGGTCAAGCCAAACTCATACAAGATTAAACGCAACTGAAACAGTTGAAGGTTTTTGACTCATATGCAGGGTTACCATACATGTTTTCCAGGTTTTTGGGTCTTCCCACCCACATCTGGGTGGGGTTTCGCAAAATTTCCGGGATTTAGGATTTTGGTCTGCTCAGCAGCTAAGTTTTCCCCTGCACTGGGCTGTAGCAGGGCAGGGGAGGCACCTGCTCCTCCAGCAGGGGAAGGGAGTAGGGGAAGGACGGCAGGGAGCTGTGTAGCCAGGCTGTGCCACAGGGGTGGGGCAGCCAGGAGATGCTTGTAGTGCTGGGGGGGCAAGGGCTGGGGGGTCGGGAGTGAAGAGCACTGGCCTGGCTGGGGGTGGGGGCAAGGGGTGGTGGGTCAGGAGTGAGGGGCAACAATAGGGTTGGGGGGAACAAGGAGCTGTGGGTTGGGAGTGAGGGGCACATGCAGGGCTGGAGGGGCAGGCGGCTGTGGGTTGAGAATGAGGGGCAGCAGCAGGGCAGGGGGGCTGTGGCTTGGGGTGAGGGGCAGGACACTGGCATATCACTGCCTTCCCCATCACATTTCCCCTCCACCTCCCTGACAGTTGCCCTCTTTTTTGAAACTGGAAAGATGGTAACCCTACTCATATGGAGACAGTAGAGCTGCCTCTGATACTTAAATAGGTATGGGGGTGTAGATGTTTCATATTCCTGTGAAGAGATATAATAAAAAACTCCTGCTAATCTTTTTTTCTGCTGCCACATACAATGATCTGGCGATGTGTACCTGGCAATGCAGTAAGGCTTTTTTTCTGCTGCCACATACAATGATCTGGCGATGTGTATGTGGCAATGCAGTAAGGCTGCCATTGTTGCATATACAAATGGAACAAGTGGTGACCAGAAACAGAGCTGTAGGAGAAATGGTTGTGTCCTATTTCTAACTCCCACAATGTCCAAGTCTCTGAAGCGGAGGCAGTAGATGTGGGGGACTCTTAGTTTGCTTGCATATTTTTGATGTCTTACAGACATTGGTTATAGGCAAAGATGGAATTAGGCATATCCCATTCCTGCCATGTCACTTACTCCTATTTTCTTTCCCATCACCATCTCCACTGCATCATAAGGGCAAGTGTCCTCATGTGTCCTACTCCACACTGATAGGATCCTAAGAAAGTGAAGCTGGAAAGGACCTCAGGTCATCTAGTCCAGGCAGGAGCATCCTTGACTAAACCATCCCAACCAAGTGTCTGTCTAGGGAATCTTGTGCACTGGAAAGGAGTCCTCAAGCAGGGCTGAATCAAATCACGCTCCATGGTTGGTTTGGGACATTGGTGTTATTAGAATACTTTCAGCTGATGTTAGGACAGAGCCCACTGAACCAGTAAAAGAGGAGATGTGCTGGGCTTCCAGCAGCCCCTCGCAATTTCCCTTTATTGATGTGGACTGTGAAATTATACACTGAAACATTTAAAGCACCAATATCTGCCTGAAGTGTGCCACATGAGTTCTTCCAATTAGCCAAGGTGACAGAAGGAAACCCTGCTTGAAATGAGATCTTGGAGAGTTCAGCAAATTAGCAGACTATGCAAAAGGAATTTGCCCACAAGAAAAGGGATCCAATTGCACATTCTTCGGCTCTGACTCACTGAGAGCAGGCTGCTGACCCCTGCTCTCAGCCTCAGCTTTGGGCAGTTTCTTTCAGAGTTGCTTTAGTCAAAGAGGGAAGATTATGAAAAGGGAGTTATGAAAAGGAAACATTTAAGTCTATTAAATTCAAGTCATTTCAAGGAAGCCTCCACTCTCAGTAGAGGCAGGGATGGAATAGGAGACATTTCACAGAGGGAGCTTGTCCTGTCTCTCCACACACAGTGTGGGTGTCCCCAAAGACTCTCATCATTAGGCTGGAAATGTAGCAGAGGCTGACTGCATGGCAGGTGGATGTATTGATTACCCTTTTAATTAACTTCCATTTATAAATACTCCACTGAAGTCTAATACATGAACAATCGATGATTAACCAGATATTAAAACAGTGGTTGATATTTAAACAATAGGGTGTTAGTATCCAGCAAGCCCATCAGTTGTTTTTAAACTAGGGGCTGGTAGAAGATTCTCTCTCAAAATTTGTCTGTACATGAAAAACTAAGGTTTCCGTAAAACATTTTCATGGAAAGTATGCGATTTCTTTACAAAACAGATCTTTTTTCTTGTCAGAAAACCACATATTTTAACCAAAGAGTGAACATTTGGCCAGGAGTTATGAAAAGTCAAAATTACCCATGAGGGGCAAAACCCCAATATTTTCCACTTGAAACCATTTTTAAAATCTCCTACTGCCTCCAATACATAGTGGTCATGCAATTAAAACAAGTTCAGAATATATCTGAATCCTTAACTCTCTATAAGCCATTTTAAATGGGCTCTGCATAATCAGTGCAGCTCCTTCAGCAGTGAGGAGTCCTGTCCTAGATTTCTTTATGGTCTTCTTGTCCTGTGATGGCTGTCCTGTGATGATTTCCTGCCTAATCTCAATTGGACTTTCAGAAGCATTTTGAGTTGGCCTCATGTGCCTCCTCTTCAATGGAAGTGTGGTCACCAGCTCCTATAGAAACCAGCATAGGCCAGTGCTGAGCACTTTTGAAAATACCATCTTCTATTCTTGTAAAACTGCATGCAAATTTACAGCACTGCACACAATGTTATATTAATGATTTAGAATAAATGGTTTATACACTAAATCACTACAGTGTGGCATTCATCAAAGGATATGACAGAAGCCAGGAATTTAATACGATGTACATAGCAATGGGATTGCAAGGACGTCTAGGGTTACAGTAGCTAATGGTTAGGGAGAGTCTTGGTGGGGACATGGATGCTCCAGGTGTAAGCTGCTCTCCAAGTATTCAGGGTAACAAGATGATCTCATGGGGGATACACTGCCCCATATCTGTCAACTCGGAGACTCTTGCACCTTCCTGTAAAGCATCTGGTGCTGCTTGATGTTAGAGACAAGGAGGTCAGCCAGGTGGACTCCTGGTCTGATTCCTTTGTTCTTGTGATCAGTTCCTCCAACCAACCCAGGACTCATCATCATAGCAACTAAGTACTGAGGGGAACCACAGTACAAAAGGACCTGCCTTCTTTCTTGCTCATTTCCAATCAAATTACTGTTGTGCTTCTGTGATGCCACAGTATTTGGTATCACAATGAGCTCATTCATTCAGCAGGATTTTGTTAAGTCTCCTTGTAACAGCGCAGGGTCCTAGGGGTGGCTGTGATCTCCCCTAGCACCCCTACTGTGCCAAGGTGGTGTTAAAGCACCCTCACATCTTGCCCGCCACGTCTTTGATGTCAACTATGTATAAGGGAGGCTACCTTTTGTCCCCTCTGACATGGTGCTCTGATGTATCTCGGTCCTTGTGCTATTTTGGGTGACTCAGTGCACTCCAGCCTTATGGGCTATGCGTGGCTCCAGCCACCCCTGTACGACACCCCAAGCCTTGCAGATGTACCGGACGTTATTTGGTTGATTTCACTCTCCTGCGCCCCACCGGCACTTCTGGCTTGCCTCACAACCGTGCTCCCTGGCACTCATCAATCTCTGCCCCCTTTCTGGGACTTCTCTCCCTGCCCACTCTGGGACTTCTCACCTTGGGGCTCAGGTGGCCGTAGCCCTTCCTGGCCCCCAAATCTCCTCCTAGGGTCTTAAACCTCCTGTAGGGCTCAGGTGGCCTCAGCCTTACCTGGCCCCTAATCCTCTGTTCCCCTTCTCAGGGCTGGGGTCAGTGCACCCCCTGAATGTTGTGCCCTCTCTGGCACCAGGGTCCCCACGCTACCATGGGGCCCCTATGAGGCCTCCTTCATCCCCTAATAGCCTCACCCTGCCCTCCGGTTTTACAACAACAACAAAAACAATAATACAAGCTAATCGGCTATAACACAAATCTAAGCCGCATGGCTAAACCTTCTCCAAACCATACCACACTTCTCACCTGTGTAACTAGCAGCTTGTACATCCAGGCCTTTTTCTCTTTCCCACATTCAGGGCCGAGCAGTACTTCTTCTTCCTGACTGCTATCTGAGAGAGAGAGCACTCACAGCCTCCAGTCTGTGTCTTATAGTAGTCAACCCCGCCCCTTCTGGTCAGCTGACTCACCAGGTGTGGGCCCTTAGCTCCTCCTGGTTGCCCCTAGCAACCAGCACCTGAGCCCATACTGCTGCTTTTCAAGTAGCAGGCACCTTAGTGCCCTGCTGCACTCCTAACCATTTTTCACTTCCTTTTATCAACCGAGAGGTAGTAAAATTCTGGAGATTGAGAATATCTCTGGCTTCTGCCTGAAAGGTGGATCTGACCACCTTATAAGTACTGTACTCACCGCTTTAGCTTTATGGAGCTAGGACAAAAATATCTGGGGCTGGGCCAGGCAAGCTGCTAACTGCAAATGTGCCCTCCATGTCATGTGTAGTTACAGTACTCAGAGCCTTGTGTCCTAAGTACAGACAGTCAAAAAGCACGAGGCAGAATCAGTTCAATTGTCACAGGTTAGTCTTAGCTGTGTAGATTGAACGGATAAGCAAGTGGACAGACATTCACTTTTGATTCCAGGCTGCAGCCACATGCCTGGGTTGGCCCAGGCCAGAAGCCAGGGGGCGCTAGAGCATGCCTCGCTCCTCAGCTGGAGTAGATACCTTGGGCCAAGGCTAGCCCACTCATCCTGTGAGTGGGGGGGGGTGTTTGTTGGGGAGGTGCAAAGCATCCTGGGATGCTGAGGGACTGTGAGTTAACTTGAACCTGGAGGGGATCTCAGAGAGAAGTTCAATAAACTGGTTTAACATTAAATCAGATAAGTCTGATACTGCATTCATCCAGGTTTATCTTAAACTGTTTTTGGCCATTTTGAAAGCATATTACACGCATTGAACTTCTGTTGTGTTACAGATTTGAACCAGTTTCCGATCACTTATATGATTTGTGTGTAATTTTTGTCCTTAGCTGTGGCAACAGGACTTTGATTTCTAATGGCACCAGGTGCTGGAGAAAGCCCCAGCAGGACCAGCCGTACTTCTATTCATGTGATCTGTCAAAGTAAAGATGACCCAAGAAGTTTAGCCTCATTCAAGTACAACATGCATAATCAAAGCTCAGTTCACCCTCCATTAAATCCATGGGAGGCTTTTGTATTGACCTGAGTGGAGCTAGAGCTGGCCCTTGATGCCTGTCTTACATCAAATACAACAATCAGGTGCTTCTATGAATTTCTCAGCAGTATACTTTTTTTAAGTCTTGGAATTTTTTTTTTTCTTTAAAAATCCCCTTACTTTAAATGGGCATCTGGGTAGCAAAGAGAAGGACTGAAAATCAGCAGTTGCCAAAGCTGAAGTTGCCTTTGTGCTTCTTACAAAATTGGATAATGTTTTTTTTCAAAAGAACCCTCCTGATTCAGGGCATAAGCTAGACATTTTGTAATCATTGTGGCAGGGATATCTCATGACCAAGACATCAGACTCTTTAGACATGTGCTAAAATGCTTTGTTGAACTGGATAAAGGGGCTAAGCCTCTTGTAGGACTGAGTCCAAGCTGACAAGAAAACTCATTAGAAAAAATTGGCCAAAAGAATTGTAATGGTGAGTTTGTTTGTGCTAAGGGATACAGTGTGTTCATCTTACCCTCAGGTTTTTAGAGAAAGGAATAATTACAATATGTTTTCATGCTTCCCTCCCCAGTCTAAAAGGATATCCTTGTCTCAGAAGAGCATCAGGCATCGAGGCATGTTCCAGATGTCCAAAGGCATTTGAAAGAGGATGTTTATTAATAACCTAGAGACTACAGATAAACAGACTGGGCAAAAATAACTATTTGATTGTGATTCTGAAGTTAACACTTGGGTGCCAGGTATTTGGATAGTTAATGCTGATGCAAAATAGTCATGCTAAAATACAGGCTCCAGGGATGCTGTGTTATGGATGGACAAACTGTTTGAATGTTGAAGTAGGGAAATTGGTGAAAAGTCTTCTCCCATTGCCTGTAACCTGGTTAATTATGTCAAAAACCTCTGTTTACTGGGGATTTTGCCACAGTACTGAACTGAAAGGGATAAGTTGTTTTAGGTAACAAACAGCAGGAGACAAAAGAATTTCTTACACTCATTTCTCCAGTAGCAATTTCTTCAGTATTTCTGTTGGCTCAGGTGCAGCCATCCAAAACAAGTTCTCCCTCTTTAGCCCAACTTCTCTCCCTCAAAATGATTACTAATAAGATCCTCCTTACTCAAACTCAATAGTATGCATAGTCCACACACTGTTAGTCCACACACTGTGGGTATCCCACTTCTTAATCCAGTCCCTTAGGAAAAGCCTGACAAAATCAAATCCTTTATCTAAGCCTTACCACATGACCTGAAAGTCAGTGTATCTAGGCTGTGTTAGAACAAGGAAGTAGAGGTATTAGTGTTGTCAAGGACACTGTATCGAAAACACTCTTCTGCCAGCTCATCTCTGGTCAATTCGATTCTATCTACCAGGTGCTCTACTTGGTCCCAAATACCAAAGTCCTAAACAAGCTGAACTTTGCAGAAATACTCGGGTCTTTCCATTCTTCCATGCATGGAGTCCAGAGGAGAAGTCAACAACTCAGGGCCAGGGCCCTGATTCATAGTCCTAGTCGCAGAGATGCTGGTTATTATCTCACCATAAATGAAAGCCTGTATGCCCATAGGTGGAATTCAGAGTTGTGCATCTCATGTTCCCACACCTAGACTGGGAACACCTAAATACCTTTCAGCTGAGATTCATAGCAGCCAGCACATTACGCAGGGGGATCATAAGTCAGTAACAACAGTGCCCACCCAGTAGACTGGACTCTGGAGCCCAGCGAAGAGGGCATTCCCCTGCAGTACAGCAGGATCCTGTAAGCATTTTGCATTAAACAGTTATTGGAGTAAAGCGCATTCAGCTGCTTTGGGTTAACACATCTTTATTTATCCCAGACATGGGAAAGTTCATTGACAAACTAGCTGGAAAGTGTGTTCAGGTTCAAGTTACTTTCAAATGGTTGCTTCTGAACAGAAAAGTAAGTGAAGAAAAATATCTAAACGGACAAAAATGCTTGTCCCCAGAGGAAGGCAGAAAGGAAAAGTGTGTTTGGAAAAACTGCCTTTTTGCCCCCGCTTTTTACATTTATTGCCAAACACTTGCCCTAAATCAGTTTACAGCTTGAATCATTTACATAATGTTTGCAGCCTTCCAGATTGAACAGTCAGCTGGATTTTTGCTGCATTTGCAAAATCTTACCCAAAGATTAACCTAATCTCTCAATCATTTCTGCCAGTGCTTTTAACTCCGGTATAAGGGACCGATTTCACATTCATGTGTAATAATGAGGAAGGGATTGTTGTTTCACCGGAGGCCAATTTATCTGTGCTGTTTGCGCAGCACTGGCTAAAAGCCCTTAAGCAAACAAGTTGGCTTGGAATCTGCACTGTGTTGACACAGGTTATTTTAGTATTCTCCTACGAGAAAACATTAATGGTTATCATTGCTTGAAACTACCCCACTTAACGTATACCAACAAGTGCCAGATTGAACCCTACCCCCACCCACCCCCCTGCACATGTAGTCTGTAGTTGAGGTCTCCATTGCAAGTAATGCCCTGCTGCTCTCATAATTTGATAAAGTTGCTGTCTTTTTCTAAAAGGTAGCCAGTCTCTTTCTAGTATTCCATTTATAAAGCTCTTATAGGAAATGAGCTGATATTAATCAGTATTTGAATTAATTCCGACAATAAGTGAGTGGAATCACAACTCCGAATAAGCAGTTGAAATGCCTTTTGGGTGCTATTTCATTAAAAAAAAATCTAACCCAGGCACAGGAAAAATATGATGAATTTTACCACAGTGTTGTTCTTTTATCATGTTTCAGGGGTGTACTTGGTAGCCAAAAAGACATACAAAAAACTAGAACTCTTGGTTCCAAAATGATACCTTTTATTAGACCAACTGGAAAATGGCAAGAAAATTGTCCTTTTCTGCAAGCTTTCAGGATCAAAGTCCCTTTGTCAGGCTCTGAGAAAAGTGTAGATGGTACAAGATGGTAAAAAGTCCCCATAGGTAGGAAATAAACTTCATAACAAGGAACAAGGAAGTTTTTTTGCCTCCCTGCCTGTCATCTGACATCTCCAGGGAAAGAATTGTACCTGATCAACACATCAAATTGCTACTCAACACAGCTCACAAAGACACTCTTATGGACCCAGAGGGACAGCCTTCCATCTTCAGCTCCCTCTGTGCAAAAATGAAGTTTATTTCCTACCTATGGGAACTTTTGACCATCTTGTACCATCTACATTTTTCCCAGAGCCTGAGAAAGGGACTTTGATCCTGAAAGCTTGCAGAAAAGGACAATTTTCTTGCCATTTTCCAGTTGGTCTAATAAAAGGTATCATTTTGGAACCAAGAGTTCTAGTTTTTTGTATGTTCTTTTATCACAGCATTTTTAAATCTTAAAATGACATGACATGAGAGGCTCAGGAATATTTTCCAACAAAACTTTAATCTTAAGAAAATGATAAACTCATTTTCTCTCATCAAAACAGAAACTTTGTTTGGGAATGTACCAGGTGAGATAAAAAAATGTTCCTTGAATTAGGTTTCTGAGCTCCATGATGGAATTTATGGATGAAATAAGAGAGGATGTTGTCTTTCCTCCTGGGTAAGGAGTTCTGTGAATATTTTGGTAGATGGGACACTCAGATCTGGATCTAGGATACTTGAGCTCAAATTAGTGCTTCAGTGGGTGCATTTACACATACATTTGATCCAGAATCAGTTTATTCATGAGTGACCTACTTGCAAGTAAACACTCCCAGTAAGACAGGCATCTACATGTGCAAGGAAGTGGGAGAAAATTTTCTGCCAATGGCAGCAAGCTGCTTAGTCTTCCTAAGGCCCTGCAATGGGCCCCTGCCACCACCAGGCAGATCTCTAGCCTCCCCCTAAGTGCTAGCCCAGGGGCTGGCAGGGAGCACCAGGCCAGGATAAGGCTGTCTCCTGGCTGGGGCTGGGACATAACACCCTACCCCAGGGGTTGGCTGCTGCCAGGGCAGGGACAATGTCCTGTTGCCTCAGCTTCAGGGAGCTCCTGTCCCTGGCTCCCTGATCAGGGGCAGATGGCTTGGAGAGACCTGCAGGGGAGGGGCAGGTCCTAGCCTCCTGCCCTAATCTGCTGGTGGGGCAGCTATCAGGTAGCTTGCTGATACCGTGCAGCTCTTTCCAAGCCCTGTTCCTCAATCACCCTATCAGGGCACAGGGCTGGGGCCTGCCCCTGACCAGGACAGCTCCCAGCCTGGGGCAGAGGCTGGGGAGCCTGTTTCCCATTCAGCTCTGTGAATACGGAGCTGGGTGGAGAAGAGGGTGGGGAGGTTGTTCCCCATTCAGCTTCACAAGTGTGGACCTGAGCGGGAACAAGCTCCTCAGCCTGTTCCTCACTCAGATCTGCAATTATGGAGCTGGGCAGGGAACAGGCTTCCCAGCCTCCACCAGCAGGGAGCTCCCAGCGCCAGACCCGCAGTGCTGGGAGGTAAGGATCTCCCAGTCCCCTGCTCCCTGATCCCAATGGCAGTGTGGGGGACTTGGAGCTCCCTGTTGCCAGGGCAGAGGGACATAGTTCCAACCTGGGCTCCAGTGGCAGAGCTCGCCCTGGCAGCAACCAGCTCCTGGGGGCAGGGAGCAATCTCTCGCCCCCGATGGATGGCTGACCAGGAGCAGATTTGCTCCCAATTGGGCATCTGCATGAGCACTACTGGGTTGTTACTAACTGAACATAAATTTTCTACTTGCATTTTCAGGTAGCAAGTTTTTTTTGCAATTAGTGAGGTTTACTGTGTAGTAAGCATGTGCATGTGTAGACGCACATATTTACTGCACAGAAAACTACACTACTGCGCAGGAAAGCATCTCCAGGGGAAACACATGTGTGCACTTGTCTGAACGTGCCCATGAGGTTGGAAAAAGACAAGTGCAAAGTCCTGCACTTAGGATGGAACAATCCCATGCACCGGTACAGGCTGGGGACTGACTGGCTAAGCAGCAGCTCTGCAGAAAAGGACCTGGGGCTTACAGTGGACAACAAGCCACACATGAGCCAAAAGTGTGCCCTTGTTGTGAAGAAGGCTAACTGGGCTGCATTAGTAGTATACAGTAATGTATGAGTAGTATGGGTGTTGCCAGAAGATTGAGAGAAGTGATTCTTCCCCTCTATTAGGCACTGGTGAAGCCACTTCTGGAG
>NW_017728918.1:15909053-15913259 GCF_001723895.1 Crocodylus porosus | reverse complement strand
CTTGGAGAGACCTGCAGGGGAGGGGCAGGTCCTAGCCTCCTGCCCTAATCTGCTGGTGGGGCAGCTATCAGGTAGCTTGCTGATACCGTGCAGCTCTTTCCAAGCCCTGTTCCTCAATCACCCTATCAGGGCACAGGGCTGGGGCCTGCCCCTGACCAGGACAGCTCCCAGCCTGGGGCAGAGGCTGGGGAGCCTGTTTCCCATTCAGCTCTGTGAATACGGAGCTGGGTGGAGAAGAGGGTGGGGAGGTTGTTCCCCATTCAGCTTCACAAGTGTGGACCTGAGCGGGAACAAGCTCCTCAGCCTGTTCCTCACTCAGATCTGCAATTATGGAGCTGGGCAGGGAACAGGCTTCCCAGCCTCCACCAGCAGGGAGCTCCCAGCGCCAGACCCGCAGTGCTGGGAGGTAAGGATCTCCCAGTCCCCTGCTCCCTGATCCCAATGGCAGTGTGGGGGACTTGGAGCTCCCTGTTGCCAGGGCAGAGGGACATAGTTCCAACCTGGGCTCCAGTGGCAGAGCTCGCCCTGGCAGCAACCAGCTCCTGGGGGCAGGGAGCAATCTCTCGCCCCCGATGGATGGCTGACCAGGAGCAGATTTGCTCCCAATTGGGCATCTGCATGAGCACTACTGGGTTGTTACTAACTGAACATAAATTTTCTACTTGCATTTTCAGGTAGCAAGTTTTTTTTGCAATTAGTGAGGTTTACTGTGTAGTAAGCATGTGCATGTGTAGACGCACATATTTACTGCACAGAAAACTACACTACTGCGCAGGAAAGCATCTCCAGGGGAAACACATGTGTGCACTTGTCTGAACGTGCCCATGAGGTTGGAAAAAGACAAGTGCAAAGTCCTGCACTTAGGATGGAACAATCCCATGCACCGGTACAGGCTGGGGACTGACTGGCTAAGCAGCAGCTCTGCAGAAAAGGACCTGGGGCTTACAGTGGACAACAAGCCACACATGAGCCAAAAGTGTGCCCTTGTTGTGAAGAAGGCTAACTGGGCTGCATTAGTAGTATACAGTAATGTATGAGTAGTATGGGTGTTGCCAGAAGATTGAGAGAAGTGATTCTTCCCCTCTATTAGGCACTGGTGAAGCCACTTCTGGAGCCCTATGTCCAGTTTCCCACCCACCCCCCTACAGAAAGGATGTGGACAAATTAAAGAGCATTCAGCAGAGCACAGCAAAGAGGTTTAGAGGGTTGGGGCACATGATGTCTGATGTCCCTGATCACATGATGTCCAGTGAGCTGGACTACATGATCTCCTAAGGTCCCTTCCAACCTTAGGTTTGTCTGATTCTATGACTCAACAATGCAGTTGATAAAACTAGTGATGGGAAGGAACCTTACTCTCCATGCTCATTCACTTAATGGTTTTTTGGCTGCAACCAGTTATTTACCAACTGAAGTTGGCAGAGTTGGGTTCCATAATTGTTTTACAGGCCTCTGCTTGTTTGATACGCTTAATAGCTTGTGTTCTTACATTATATAACACCAGCCATCATTGTTTTGAGAAGGCTGTAAAGGTGCCGGTGGGGGACTAGCTCATCCTTAGAAACAGACTGTAATCTCAATGTGTTTCTACGTTAACCATAAATATTTGGAAATGGAATTAAAGAAATAACATGAGATAAAAACAAAGCTGTTAATCCACTGCCTGCACATTGTCAGAAGAGATTTGGTTTCCTCGTGAGGTTAATGGAAAAGCTTTTGTTTAATGAAAAACAACAATGCTGAACAGTATAACCTCCTCTGTTACATCTGACCCAGTCAGTAATTAATTACCTTCTGGACGCTGAAAGTTGTGCAAAATGAAAGGGGTCACTGACATGACCTTGGAGATACAGTTCTTCTGGCATAGCACCACTTTAACACGTCAGCCCATAAAAGACCATTTTCCCTGCCGGTATCTTTCAGCCTTATGATAGCAACCTCGAGCAAATTCAGATGGGTTTTTGATCAGATTACCAGCAATTAGTTATAAAGAAACAATGGACAAATATCTTTCAATTCAAACAGTCTCTTCGAAAGGGAAGCAGAGCAAGGCTGTCTGTGTTTACACTCTAGATGTAAATATATAGAGCCACAGCTGTAGTTACGTAACAGGTGAAGGTCAGGGAGAAATAACAGATACTGCTGTGTTGCTTCCATGGAGTTATTTTGCTCAGAAAGAAAGTAAATGAAAAGCTCCACACTGTACAACATTGTAATGCTGCAAATTGCGTGCTGCGAATTGATGGCTTATACATTCTGGGGTCAATATTAACAAGGAAAAAACAATCTTATCAGAACATAGATCTTACCTTAATAACCTCTCCAAGGACAGAAAGGATCATGATAAAAGGCAGTGTTTCAGGAATACTGCCATCTGAGTGACCCCAACTGCTTTTCAACCAGTATGTGAATTAGCCTAACAGTCCCCATACAGTCTAGTGCTGTATTACTATTCCCATTGTAGGCCCCAGGGAGCTCCTAATAGAATAGTGCTTCTATGCAGGGCTTTCTTGACTGGTGGCTTAAATGTTCAGCACCAAAGAAACAATGCACCTACTGGACTCTAATGTGTGCTCTTTATTTCCAAAGCAATGTGCCAGGTGTTAGCTGTGCACCTCAGCAACCCTTGTGTATTACATTAAAAAATGGAAGGGACTCTGCCCTCTGATGGCATTTCAGTGACAGATTTTCAAGCCTCCCACATTGACAGGGTAGAAGTAAATACTATACTTACCTGTTCATTGACTATCTTATAATCACCCTGAGTTGCCCTCCATGCCCACCTTCCAGCCAAGACACTGAAGGTTCAGGTCAGATTTAACAATGCCTTTTTGGTCCACAGTGCGTTTCTATATTTGCATGGTGTATCAACTGATAAGGGTATTGCTGTGTTGATAGTGCTTGCTCTCTCTTTTGCCTAATTATCACCCATTTTATATACTTCAAAACCAGTTGGTGGAAGGCCCACACAGTTGCCATCTTGTTTGCTCTTCCATGGAAGGTGGTGGACAGAGGGAGCCATGGGAGCAAGCCTGGGAGAGGGTGCTGCTCCTGCCTCTGGGCCTGTGCTTGCTGCTGGATCTGCAGGACAAGCCAGGTCTCTGCTGTTGGCAGTCTTGAACTGGCTTTGGTGAGATGCTGGGGCTGGGACCAACAATAAGATGACTCCAGCCAGCTGATTGTTGGTCCTAGCCCCTGTATTATACCAGTCTTGAACTTGTATTATTGCTGTGGAGCAGTCTAATGATAACTGAACATGTGCTATTTAATACTAGCTGGGGATGCTCCTCCTGCAAAAAAGTCTGAACTTTGCAATGATATGATCATGCTTAGCATGTATTTTACTACTTGAACTTGTGGATGCTTGCATTTTAAGTGCAGTTAACATGTTTTAATTGTAACTTGCAACATGGGCCTAAGTCTGCAATGGCATACAGCTGAGACAAGTCCATCTCATATTTGCAACTGATGACAGTGTTCTGCCTGGCATAGTCCATGGGAAGAGGGTAATAATCATAGGTAAGAATCAAACAGGAATAAGACAAGGTGCCACTAATAATTCATAACCATACTGTGCCACCATATTTTTGTTGAGTAGTATTTGGGGTTTCTGATCTCTAGTGGACAACTTGCAAAGGAAGGCACTTCTCAGCATGGATGTGGGTGGCAGACCTAGTCTGTATTTAAAAAATCAATAAATGATAATGATGATGATAGAAGCAAACTGGGTGAAAATCATGCTGATGTCCTAGGATATTTGCCACAAAAATGTATATACGAACTAAAGAGTAAGCTTGGCAGTGCTACGCTGGCTAGCACTATGGAAGAAAGAGACTTGGGGGTCATGACTGACCACAAGATCACCATGAGCCTTCAATGTGATGCTGCAGCTAGTAAAGTGACCAAAACACTGGCTTGCATCCATAGATGCTTCTCAAGCAAATCCCAGGACGTCATTCTCTCATTGTACTCAGCCTTGGTGAGACCACAGCTGAAGTACTACATTCAGTTTTGGGCCCCACAATTCAAAAAGGATGTGGAGAAGCTGGAGAGAGGCCAGAGGAGAGCCACGCGCATGATCAGAGGTCAGGAAAACAGACCTTACGACGCCAGGCCAAGAGCCATGGGGCTCTTTAGCCTGGAAAAGCACAGGCTCGGGGGTGATCTGATGGCCACCGATAAGTTTATTGGGGGTGACCACCAGTA
>NW_017728918.1:15905906-15908692 GCF_001723895.1 Crocodylus porosus | reverse complement strand
GCTGGACTCAATGATCTTCTGAGGTCCCTTCCAGCCATAACGTCTATGAAATCTATAAAGAGTAGAGACAAGCGTGCTCAGCTTTTCTGTGTTTTAAGTCTCCTTTCAGTTATTTATCTAAGTGAATTTCTACTACTCATACTGGAAATAAGCTACTGCTACAGATTTACTTGGCAGGAATGACTTTAACATAGGAATCAAAGGCTGTGTTTTTTCCTCATGGCAGCAGAACATCTCAACTGGGAAACCTCTGTAGACATCTTGTCCACGTGCTCCCTCTTGCGCATTCCAAACCTAGAAAGTGTGTCAATGTGGCCCCTTCAGGATTGTCCCCAGCAATTGCTCCTAACTGTGCTGGAGACCAAGGCCTTGAGCGTGGCCACCAGAAAATGTGGATGAGATTTGGGGAACCTACAATAAGCAACAGTTTTTTTAACACTGTACCTAAAATATATTTATGTCCCTTTTACTTTAGCATGGGGTACCATTGACAAGTGCATTACGAGATTTTGGACCCTGGACTAGCTAAATCAGTGAATCGATCCTGTAATGCAGTTCCTGTGTTTTATTATGGAGGATGCGCTTTGATATTACTGTTCATTTTAGTCAAACACATTTAAATTCAAAGCATCATTAACAAACTTCATTTATGTTTAAAATCACACCACTTTATATAATTGCCCCACCATCCCTTGTGGCAAACTGTTCCCCCCTTCTTTTTATGAGCCATCCATAAATACAAGATAATTCATCTGAGCACCACCGCCTTGTAAACTTGGTCGCATGCAACTGGGAAAGGGGAACATCCATAAAATTTAATTATACAGTTGATTCTGGCTAAAACATTAACTCATAGCTAGCTGTGTAGTATTCTCATTACTTGGAATGTAAATGAAAACATAATGTTTCCTGCCTGTCAGAGGTTTGCATTTTGAATGGAAATCTAAGATGGATAATCTTGTCCACCTGCTGTTATGATAACCTTGAGCATTTGGATAAAGTGGGAAGAGTTATAAAAATCAGTCATAAAGGACTTATTCACCTTGCTTTCTTGTGTTGATGCAGGATTGTTCCTAAAAACACATTATTGAGTACTGCTGGGATGTCCAGACTAGTGTTTAAAAAACAAGCAATGAGAATTCCCCACCTTCCTTTGGAGAATACTTCCACAGCCTAATAGCCTATTAGAAAACTCAGCTCTCATATTCAATCAAAATGACCCTTTCTTCCATTTCATCTTTTATCTTTGCTTCTACCTATACCTGACTAAACCAATTTGAAGTTTGCCTCTCTCTCCTCCATCTATATACACTTCAGTAAGCCATTATACTCATTTTACCATATTCTAACTAAACAAGACACATCAGATAGGATTTTCAGAGCAGCCAAGAGGATTTATCCAGGATTATGGAAAATAATGGGAGCTGATAAGAAGTTTTACAAGGTAGCTCAGGTTAATTTCAGTGGAAAGTGTATAGTTATGTCCTAAAGTCAGCTTTACAAACGTCAAACATTTGGCTCTTTTCATTATTCCTTCTGCATCAAAACCCTCCCAAGTTCCATAAGTATTTTTCACACTTTTTTTCGACACATCAATATTTCTTTAAATCAGAAGTTTTCAAACTTTTTAAATTTGCAGACCTCTAAAAAGTTTCATATGGAGGTGTGGACCCCTTTGGAAATCTTGAACAGAGATGTGAAGCCCTTTGAATTGTAAGTGTGAGTTTTCACATACTTTTGATTCATTGTAGTCATCGTTCACAGACCCCGCCTTGACATTTTCTGCAGACTCCCAGGGGCCCATGGACCACAGGTTGAAAACTACTGCTTCAAATGAATGAAACTTCAGCGAATAATCTCTCTCTCTCTCTCTCTTCCCCCCTCCATACACACACAATTTTTTTTGTTTTACTTGCAACTACAGGCAATTTGAATTTATGAAATTGAGGTTGAGATTTTGAAATGGTTCTTGATTTTAACTCTGTCTCTTAAAAGGCTGTGGTTATTCTCATACCTTAAACTACCAGTGCACTTCATACATATCAATGAATTAACTGAGAATCTTTCACCTGTCTCTGAATCGGGCCCACAGGAAGTAAACCCTTTGATTATTGAAAGTAGCTAAAATTAAAACAGTACAGGTTTTTTCATTTTAGTACAAAATTGATTTGTCAGGCTAACCATTATAGGAGGGCACAGGTTTCTAAGTATTGATTTCTTTTCATACCAGCATATGTTGGTAGTTACATCTGTTCCCTGAGAATCTTGCTGTGGCACACTGATATAAATGGTCAATCATCAGGGTATGGACAACTGAAATGATTATACCTACTTAAAAGCTGCCTCTTTGTAACTGTTCCATATCTCTATACTGTTCCTCTATATCTTGATTAGAAGATATGCTAAACAAGTTTATCCCAGAATTAAACAAATGCTAAATTCCCACAGCTTACCTGCCACTTGTCCAGGATAGAGCAGGCAGCTAGTTACAGTGGATCATTTTGATACGGAGTGAGTTGCCTCCCCAACAACACACTTTTAACTCAGGGTGCAGACACATGACATACCAGAGAACTGTACACTGTAGTGGAAGTAGGATGGATATTTGCCAACAGGACTCATACTGGAGTAAGTTACTCCACTCCAGGACAAATGGTCTCTCAGACAGTGTGTCTGCATGAGACGCCTTAATGCACAGTAGACTATTGTACTGCACATTATTTTGTCACAGCACAAACCATTCTAATGAGCTAATGTGCAGTAGAATTAGTCTACTGCACATTAAG
>NW_017728918.1:15904420-15905806 GCF_001723895.1 Crocodylus porosus | reverse complement strand
TAGAAACAGTAAGAAATCATTCCCATCATGAGAAGCTCACAGATTTGCTAGACAAGACAGGCCAGGGTGTGAAGTGGGGAGTCAGGTGAAGTAGTTGGTTCAAGATTACGGAGCAGGGTATTGGGAAACATGCCTTCTCTCACCTCACACATTGGATGCTGCTACCTCTTTAATTCACCTTCATCTGTGGGTTGTCCCATTGGTAAAACTTCAGCAGGAAAGGAAGGTAGAATATATTTCACAGTGACTCAAGGAGCCTCGCCTCAGTGATTTGGTGAAGGAGCATCCTAAGGGGTGAGCCCAACAAATACGCACCTCTTGCAGCCGCAGCAGAGCCTGCTGAGTTGCCAGCTCCCGCAGGAAACATAGGCCCAACTACAGCTACAGCCCCTGTTCTCCCCAAGACAAAATGTAAAGTGTTTGTTGTGGGAGACTCCATCCTGCAGGGGACTGAGGGGGAAATCTTCTGCCCCGACCCCTTAGCCCAGGAAGTCTGCTGCTTCCCAGAGGCTTGCATCTGAGACATTGCGGAGAAGATCCCTAAGCTCCTCCAGCACTCCACAGACCACTATCCCATGCTCCTTATTCATGTGGGCACCAATGACATGGTTCAGAGTGCTCCCAGCTGGGTCATGAGGCACTACAGGGATTTGGGAGCAGGGCTAAAGGGTCTGGGGGCACAGGTGGTGTTCTCTTCGATTCTCCCAGTCTCGGGCTATGGGCTGAGGAGGGACAGGAGGATCTAGGTAGTCAACCAAAGACTGCGGCCCTGGTGTCATCAGGAAGGCTTTGGCTTCCATGACCACAGCCCGCTCTTTGGTGAGAGAGGCCACAAGCTGCTGAGAAAAGATGGCCTCCACCTCTCTCCCCTGGGGAGGAGGCTCTTCTCAGCTAGACTGGCTGACCTGCTCCACTGGGCTTTAAACTAAACCTGCTGGGGGATGGGGGGGACTACCGTCACTGCTGACCCACTGAGCAACCCTTGCAAAGTCAGCAGGCCCAGGCACTTAAGGGAGCCCACCCCTACCCCAGCCCTGGTACAATCTGTGGGCAAGGCAAGAGCCCCCAAGGGGACACTTGTCTGCCTGTATACGAACACCAGGAGCTTGGGGAATAAGCAGGAGGAACTTGTCTTCCTGCTTAACGCAAAAAATTACAATGTCATCCGGATAATAGAGACCTGGTGGGACTCCACCCATGACTGGACTACAGGTGTAGATGGCTATCCCCTGTACAGGAGGGATTAAGTAGATAAAAAGGGCGGGGGTGTAGCTCTCTATGTTAAGGAAAGTTACGTGTCCCTGCAAGCTGATATTGGTGACCAGGGTGGATGACTGGAGACCCTCTGGGTTAAAATCCATGAGGAACATGGCACAGGGGACACAA
>NW_017728918.1:15899351-15904409 GCF_001723895.1 Crocodylus porosus | reverse complement strand
TCTGGCTCTGGCTCTGGCTGGATTTGGGCTGGAGCACCTGGAAACTCCATCTTCTGCCTGCCAGCATTGCTGCTGCATGGTCTGGCAAGGGCTGCACTTCCACAAGCAGCACTTAAAACAGCTGCTTTGCTGCTGTCATCCCTCCTGCTGTGTAAGACTCAGATGACTGGTCTCCAGATCCCTGCTGAAAGAGAAATTTCCTGCTGGGGAACACAGGACGAATTCACGGTAGAGGAATTTGCGACATGCAAAGCCACCCACTTTGCTTTTGGCTAATTTTTATCCCTCTTACTTCTGTCACCGTTCTGATTGACTTGACTTACCTTTGTTTTCCTTATTTAATTTTTGTATTAGCCCAGTGCTTCAAGGCCAGTCGCGTTGGGGTCCCATTTTGCTCGGTCACGTACAAAGTTAGGCCATTCCCTGGACAGTTTTGCTGCTGGCATAACTATGCTGATTAGTGGTGTGATTTTTTTAAACCTGTTATAGGCATAATAGTACAACACTTAGTTATACTGGTATAAGAATGACTTGCAGCAATATAATTTACACTTTTTCCTGGAAGGGACTATCCATAAATATAAAGTACCTTTAGACAGATATCATTGCGTTCACATTCAGGGCAGTTGTATTGCTCTAGATAATATACAACTATAATTATATTGGTTCAACTTTCTAATATGGTAGGCCAATGGAACGTGACAGTTCTCACCCCAAAGAACCTCCAGTCAAAGTCAAGATATAATTAATGGATAAGGCAAGCAGGTAGTTGAGGATGAAATGAATAGAGGAAAATTTAACAGGATGTGCACGATTACTAGCCAATCCAAGCAGTAATCAACACACCGCCTCCCCCGCCCCCTCCCCACTATCAGGTTCTAGTGTAGTCTATGAATTACAGAAATCTTTGTTTCTGGTAAGGTTTTTTATGTTTCTGTATTTAAAATCCTGCTGATCTAAGAGCTGAATTGCCAGCTTCAAAGTGCAATACAATTAATTTGGATGAGGTCAAGACAGGTAAAACCTGCTCACATCAGATGTGTTCACAGATGGTGAAATCAGTAGAATCTGGAAATTCGTTCTCCCTCAGCTGTTTGCCAATAGACTTTCATGGTTTGTGAAATCAGAAGAGCTTGAAAACCCATTGAAGCAAGCATGTGATGAATTGGATGCATACACATGCACAATAGGTCCATTAAATACCCATTAAAAGAAAGGCATTCAGAAACATCTCTGAGATTCAGATATCCATTTCCCCTTAATTTCTAATGAAGACTGAGTATCCAAGTCACTCAGAAGGCAGCATGACAAATCAGATATCTAGAAGTGATATACAAACTTCATTGGGTATTACAGCACCGCTTTCCATTTCAATATCACATACTCTTGTCAGTAGAAGAGCCACTTTATTTAACACAGAAAGTGGATGGTTCCTATTCCTGTTCAAAGACTTTCATAAACTCACTTCCCTAATGACTAAAAAACATTTAATTTCCTGCCTCTGTTTATATAGACATTTGCTGTTGTGGCAGCATTTCCATTTAGTCGAAACAGTCCTTCACCCTCCCAGGTGTTTACCTCCCCAAAGTGTTTATAGGCAGCCACCATTTCCCCCTCAGCCATTGTTTTTTCTAGACTAAACAAGCCAGGCTCATTTATTCTCCTCTGCTGGAATGAGGTCTCTATTCTTTTGATCACCCTAATAACCTTCTTTGCACTTGCTGCAGTTCAAACTCATCTTTCTTCAACATGACCAGAACAACACTCAGCACTGCAGACATAGTTTTACCAAGGCCTTGCAAAATGGCATTAAAACATCACTGTTTCTTCTGGACGTAACTCATCTAATACATCCCCAAACCAGGTGTATTGATGGATGGATCACTCTGGTAGCTCATAGTCATCCAGTGATCAACCAATATACTTGGGCTAGGTACAGACATTCAAAAAGCCTGAGGTGGAGTTGATTTAAGTTTTGCAGTTTTCTGTAAGCATTGTAGTTTAAATTGGTAGCAAACAGAACATACATTCACCTTCTGGGGTGGGGGGGACCTTAGACTGGGTTCTGCTACCTTTAAACCAGTCTGTGTGTGCTGAACTTCTGTTCTGTTACAGGTATAGGCCAGTTTCTGATCACCAATACTGGTACAAGTGTAATGTCTGTACCTGGCCTAGGTCTTTTTCTTCCTTTGGTGTTTTCAACTGACGGGCACCAACATATACAGGAAGTTCTTGTTAGTACTGCTTAAATGCACAACCTCACACGTTGTACTATTATAATTCATCTTTTTGCTATTACTCCACTCCCCAAGGTTATCCACTTCAGCATGACGACATACCTCTTCTCCTCTGTATTGGCAATGCTGTCCAAGCATCGTCTGCATGTTTCTGTAGCACACTTAGTTTCTGTACCAAGATCATTAAAGAAAATATTCAGTAAGATAGACTTCAAGGCCAGCCCTGGAAAAACTATGCTGGTAGTCATGTCCCTTCACTCTGCTATTTCCCCTTTCAGGACAAGCTGATTAATCCTCCCTTTATGCAGCTCTTTACCCTTCTTACAGTTCTTGCGTTGATCCTTATCTTTTTCATCTTAAGTAATTATTTTGAATTACTGGCACTTTATCAGATCCAGATAGATTAGAACCTACCATATTTGGCTTGTCTAGTTAATCAAAAACAGATATCTGGTTAGTCTGACCCTGTGTATCTTTGGCAAACCATTGCTTTTAATCTCTTTTAATATCTCCCAATTATTCTTTTCTTCCAGAGACAAGAATTTTCTAATATCTTTTATTGGACCATCTATATAGTAGGGAGAATTGTTGGAAAGCTTTTGGGCATCAAGTGCCCTTCGTCAGGTTTAAGAAGGAGGCAGACATTAGCTGAACAAAAAGTAGAGAAAAGAGTCCATACAAATGCAATCTATTTGGAGGGATGGAAGAGGTGTTATAAGGAGCCTTTATAAGAGAAAAGAGGTGCAGGAAAATAGGCTCCAAAGAATTCTTCAGAGAGTTTGTCTGCCTGTTACCCAAACTCTCAGTGAAGAAAGAGAGTTTCTTACCTGAATCATCCCTGCTGTATTCCAGTGCATCCCAGGCACTACAGGCCAGGCTGCAGCACCCTAATTAGCGCAAAGAGCCTGTTTGCCTTCAGTGGGATTACTTGGACAAGGAAGTATCCTCCAGAATAAGAAGAACTGTATGTTCTGGCTTTCAGGAAGTACAGATATATTTTACAGATGTGTAGCAGAGGCAATGAAAGATTCTGGCCTAAGGAAGCTTATGGTGGAAAGAGGACCTGGTTCTGTGAACTAATTCTGATTCAGATCAGAATCTAGAGCTCCTAGTCCAAAGCACTGATCACAGGAACATTTCTCCTCTGCCTGGAGATCGTTGTCTTCAACTGTACAGCTTCAGTAAATGAGGTAGGTAAGCTACCAAACAAGGACTAATATACCACATAACTGCCTTATTCGTTCAGTGTATGATGGTTTGGTGGAAAAAACATCAGATGATCACATAACTACACAATGCATTGCATTACAAGTGAAGAATGTGCCTGGTTAAGTTTGTCCAAACAACTTCAACTATACCTGCTCAAATTTGCAGAAGATGCGTCTATAGGGCCATCTCTACAGCATTACTGCAGGTTTTGCTGATCTGCCATCAGACTGTTGCCAATACTCAAGCTAACATGTCTGAAGCTAGCTTAGATGCACATCTTCTGTACACTGCAGTTGCAGCAATTACTGAAGTGTAGGAATTCCCCAAAACAATTGTGCTTAGGCTTATACCCATTCTGCTCCTCAAAACTAATTCTTCCATCCTGGGACTGAGACAAAGAATGGAAAATTTCAGCCCCAAACCCAATTATTTCAGAAAAATGCATGCTTGTGAAATTTATAACTCACCAACTCACCCCATTGTGCAACTGTGAGTGGAGTGGGCACTAATTAACACTTGTCATGATGTGCAACTTTGTTATAGCCTTGTCTTTTCATACCCTCAATGCAGTCAAACTTGTTCCAAAGATTCAGTAGCAAAACTCCCATTGACTTTTTGGGGATTTCATCTATTTCATGCATTGTTTAATCTTCCAGAGAATTCTGCTGCTATTCTAGCGTGCCGCTTGCTTGTTCATCTCAAATGTATTTATTTCATCCAATCCCCTTTCTGGCCTTCTCAATTTTTTTCCAGGCTCATACAGCAACAGTTACAAAAATCACAGCCACTGCAAGTAGACTTCATGCTTCTTATTAACTGTACCCTGGCAGACTTTGCTCCACAAGCCTGTTCCTCTTCATTTGGGACAAAGAAGCTGTTTCCCGGTTTATATGTAAGGTAACTATGGCAACACTACACAAAAAGACTTCAACACATTTAACTGGCAAAGGCCAGGCCAGGCTCCTATCTAGCTGAGAGACACTGTTCTGTGGCACTTAAACTGGCTTCATTTCCCCAAGGACTTAGTTTATTACCTTGGGATGCGGCCCCCAGTTCAATGTGCCCATAGCTACAAGTAAAGGCAAAAGCTATACTTCTTATGAGATTGCCCATTACAAGCTCTTACCCTGGCTATGAAAGAAGGGGCAAAGAGGGACAAAGGAAGATGAATAACTAGATATGGCAGTGTATATGGCAGGCAGCTGGGAGACACACTGCAAGAGAAGGAAATCATTCCCTAAACTCATGCATGGCTTGTCTACATGAGACAGCTACACCAATATAACCATCTTTTTTTCAGGACAAACACACATAAAACATTCTGGATCAGTTTACTTTGTCACTTAGATGGAAATAATTGTGCTGCTTTGGAAACAGCCCTAGTTGTTTTGGGTGAAGTTTTTAGAACATTTCTGGAGGCTACAAATGTCCAACTTCGTGTCTGATCCTGTGAGGTACTGAGCAGCTGCAGTGAAACTAGATTTAAAGATTCTTAAATCTGCTGAGGCTTTAAGGGCCAAGTTGTCAAAACATAAAGGCCCAAATGAAACTCCACTATTAGAAGATTAAGTAGCTTTATATAGCTGTTAGCTCCAGCTCCTCCAAGAAAGTC
>NW_017728918.1:15897510-15898956 GCF_001723895.1 Crocodylus porosus | reverse complement strand
CCACGTCAGTACAGTAGCCACACTTGCGTGCTTAGCATACAGCACATGCCTTTCACCTGGAAGCTTCCAGTAAGTCGCAGGCTACGTCAGTGGCTTGTGCTCTATTCGGAAGCACATCGATGTACCATGACAGAGCTTCAACTCACTGTCTTTCTGAGCAGCGCCTGCTCCTTAATAGGTTTATTGCAGGCAGTGCTAAGTGTTGGCGGATGGTGTTAGAAACTATGGCATCACATCAAACGCAAACAGGCATTTTGCTCGCGGATTACTTTCCATAAAAGTATGCTGGAAGCTTTACAAGAGAGCACTCCTATTAAGCAACCAGCTGTCTTAAGTTACCACCCCAAACTGTCCTTACTTGACAAGCAGAATGTGTGACAGCAGCTAGGCAGCCAGCATGCTGTGACCACTATGTATTACACAAGTAAGCATAACTCTCTCACAATTGCCTTGTCTGCTTGGTGCATCCACCTCCTGGATATCGCCATATATTTTCAGTAAGCTCTTTCAGGAACTGACTATATATGTGCAGTGGCTCACAGCATCCTTCACTAGGGCACATCTACATCACATCCCTCGTGCTCCCAGGGAAAGCTCCTGCTTACTGACACTCACATGCACCAAATGCAGCACTGAGGCACTGAAGCCCTTTTGGGGTTACATCCCTGAGAGCTACGGCAGAGGCTGACTCCAGGGCTAGGGACAAAAGTTACACATAAACTGGTTTAAGTGATCAGAAACCAGTCTCTACCTAACAGAAGTTCAGCATACATAGACTGGTTTATTCATGGCAGAACCCGGTCTAAAATTTGGCCCCTCCCACCAAAGGGTGCATGCTTGTTCTGCTTGCTACTGCTTGCTACTGTGCTGCTTGTGGAAAAGCATGTCACTTAAATTGATTCTGCCTCTGGCTTTTTGAATGTCTGTACCTAGCCGTAGTAACCAACCACACCCCTGCTCACCAGCCCCCTATTGGCAAGTCAAAGCTGTATTGGCAAGAAACAATATTAACCCTTAATATGTTAATATTTCAATGACTGCTCACAGCATGTCTGAACTTTCACAACACTTAACATTGCACAGATTTAGTATGGTCTTAGTGTAATGTGTAACTTCACCCTCAAGATGATCCTTCAGGGTCTAAGGAGCTGTAGCAAAATGACATGTTCACCAGATTCCCAAAAGTTACTGTCATTGTTCTGTTTGGGTCATCCTAAAATACACAAAACACCTGGGGTACAGGGGTAATGTGCTGCCTTTCACAGCCACACTTTTTATGAGCTACATAGAAACAAATGTAGCACATGTTTCTTTCCTTTCCTTTTCCTTTCCTATTCTGAAATCTTTTCATGAGGTGTTGACTCCTCCAAAGTTAGTTGCTTGCTGAGCATAGAAATGTTAGCCTGGTGGGATTTAGAGTCCCAGGGTACAACTGCAGCGTGAACT
>NW_017728918.1:15894140-15897155 GCF_001723895.1 Crocodylus porosus | reverse complement strand
GAGGAGTCTGCTTTGCAGTGACTTTCTTGGGGACATAGGTTAGATTTACTCCAAATGCTAGGATAATCCAAGGGAATAAAAACAATCCCTAGTGAACAATCCAGTTGTTCAGTGCCTTATCTAACCAATCACCTCTGCTAAGCCATTGGTTTCTTTTCATTACCGAAAGGTTACGAATGAGAGTTGAGGGCACTCTGTGCCTTGCAGCTGGTGCTCAGCATTTCACAGAATCAGTTCTTCGGGTGAGTTTAGCTGAGCTCACGAAGAGTTTGTGCTTGGTGAGATACAGTAGTATCCTATATCTCTGATGAATCTTGGGGAGAACTTCATGGCCAGGTCTCCACTCCATCCTGCAACTGCAGGGCAAATCATCCTGGTAGTCATGCCAGATACTGTGTCATTTTCTAAGATGGTTCAATGCATCAGTTCCTGAGTAACTTAACTGCTTTTGCAAATGTATCTCAACTGAAACAAGTATTTCCTAAATTAAAAGCAACTGTATGACTTTAAAAAAGGCTGAGCTGACCTAAGCATTCAACCAATTACCTAAAGACAACATAATAAATAGGAATTATGGTTGTGGCTGTTATTATAGCAATTGGTTTAACTCAGCACTACAAGCCTATGAAAGTGATCTACTGCTGTTCTCAATCATAAGGGACCCGTGAACAGATAGAAATTCCAAATAAAACTGAATATCCTGCCAGCAAATAACGTCAAATTATGTATTTGCTTCTATAACGGGCAACACTATCAACATAGCATCCACCAGACAATGACTGTCCATCACTTAAATGTGGTCATTTACTATATTGGATAGTATATATTTTACTGCTGTTTCTCTGCATTTTCAGATTGGTAACCCACCATTATTGAACCAGAGCTGTGTATATTCCATCTACTGCAAGAAAACAAATTGACTCTCATTTGAAGCAGAAAGTCATTGGGCAGTTAAATACTAACGGCATCAGCCCTTGTGTTTGGGATGAGTTGAATGATTGGGTAATGTTGTGTATGTCAACAAGAAGAGTCCTGCAAACATCCATCCTGGATGCTAGAAAGGAGAGGGAGCCATCAGGCATCAAACATAGGCACTTCCTTTGCAACTAACTGTGCACAAATTACATGCATGCTTTACTTCTACCATTGAGTTAATGACTACCTACATCTGGTAGGACTCCTTGGCTATTACAAATAGTAAGAATAGGCAAAATCAAGTTTCCGTGTCCTGGGATTGTCTTTCCTTATCAGCGCACCTTCCTTCCCTCTGCTAAATGCCCAGGTTAGCAAAGCTGTATGGCTAGCAGACCCTTCCTGTGTCACACCTGCACTTTGGTGCCCCTATTTCTGCCTTGTGTATTTTTTTCTATGCCTTCTTGGCCCACTGACTCCAGTTACTTCATGGCAACATATCTTGAGCCAGCTGCAAACATTCCCTGGTAACAAGCAAAAATGTGTATGAGATTGAGGGAGAGCTTTGTGATGGAGATGTTTTGTTCCTCACTTGCTATGTCAAAGTGTATCTGACAGGTAAGCCATGTCCTTGCAATTAACTGTGTTTTTTATCTTGAGGGATTAGCCTGTTGGCCAACAAGGTTTCTTTCCTACCCCTATATTCCATTTACAACTTACTTGCAGTTAGGCGCATTCCTCTTAGGGCTTTCTGAACCTCTGAATGCCCGAGTGGTGACATCACTGTAGCCAGCGGGTGGATCTGTGTTATTAGGAGGAAGGTTTGCTTCCAACCCATTCTGGAAAAGAAGAATACAATGCATTCAAAAGCAAAGCTGGCTGTATTGGTTTGTTTCCAGACTCAGGACTGCTTCTGAGTACAGATCTTTGCCTTTAGTAGCCAGAACTGGAGAAGGTGCTTTTACTTCTAACTATCATACTTGTACTTACTATGTTTAATGGCATTGGATGGAGGCAATAAACAACCAAAAAATAAACTTAAAAATATATCTGTGCCTCTGATTATTTGATTGTATTTTATGCATTAGACAGACTTTCCTCTCTTTTAAATAGGGCTGATTTTTTTTTTTGGAGGCATTAAATGTGAAAGTTGTTGGGGTGTTTTTTCACCAATAGTCAAATGAAAGGAGACAAAGATTTCTCGAGCTTGTAATACTGAATAGTTAATCTGGTTGTGATCTGTTCTTTGAAGTAAGATAATAAACAAATCTTTTTATACTATTAATTTCTTAATCTTTTTATGTTCATGAAGGATTTTACACTGTGTTGGGCACAGCCTGATGTAAATGTTAAAATGACTTCCAGAGATCTAGGGAAAGTTACTGAATGATTCCCATTTGTATCACATCTCTGAGTTGCATCTGTAAGAAGAATAACCATACTCATTTTGCAGCAAAATAAAGACACAGAAAAGTCAAGTTAGTCAAAGGAAACTAATGTCAAATCAGAAGTAGAATCGAGACATCCCACACCGGACTGCCTCTGCCGCCTCAGGCCAGAGGTTCTTTATTGCCTGCCACATCTAAATGTTAAGTCTAATTTTATTCAAAGTACTTCAAGCAAGCATATCTGTAACATACTTGGATTTTCCACATTTCCCCTTATAATTCAGCAAAGTGCTTACATATCTGCCTAGCACTGAATTCAGTGAAGCTAAATCACATTCCTAGAGCTAACCTATGGGAAGTATTGAGGACATGTACCAAATCCCACATGTCTCCACAGCTCAGGTTCATTACTCTGAGTGGTCAGGAGATACACTCATGTGTGGATCTAGGATTTTGAAAAGGAAGGTGCAGATGGTGTGGTGCATCCTCACATATAAAACGACACATATTTTTCTCCAGGTTAGAACAACCTCAAAACTACAAACTTTACTAATATGCTAGGGGCCTAGGTATATATTATTCAGATTAAAATTGAAACAAAAATAAATGTAACTCATTGGAATGTGCTTTCATAGTATCATAGTATCATAGTAGCTAGAGTCGGAAGGGACCTAGGTAGATCATCTAGTCCGACCCCCTGCCATGGCAGGAAAAA
>NW_017728918.1:15870190-15894056 GCF_001723895.1 Crocodylus porosus | reverse complement strand
TGGAGCATTTTGACAGGCAGCACATCTAAAATATGTCACTGAACGTTACTGAGTTAACATTGAACTTGAGTTAACGTTTCCACACCTGAGTTAATGTTTTTAGCTATACTTGTAAAGAATCTGAAATAGGAGCTCTGTTAGCAGAAGCAACTGCCAGACAGCAGAATTACAGAAGAAAGGATAGCTTAATGAGAGGAAGACCATTAAAAAGATGAGAGGGTTGTTAATACCTGTGCAATGAAGAGTTGAGAAGGAATTGGGCAGACTGTAATGAGGCATGAGGTCAAGTGACTCCCTCACTTCTGCCTGAATAGAAATGCTGCTGCCACTTACGGGAATTTGCTTTAAACTTGGGGTGGAGCAGGAATCAAAGAGGGTGCGGGCATGAGTCAACCAGTGCACGCCTCCCCCATCACCCAATATCTGCCCCTGGGTACAGCCAATCTGCTGCCCAGAAAAATGTGCTGAAAATAGAAATTTATGCATTTTGGGGTCAATCTTCCATTTTCAAATGCTCAGTGGAGGCAGAGGTGTCACATGATACAATACCTAGTGATTAGGGCACTCATCTCAGATGTGCGAGGCCCAGGTTTCTGAGTCACAGGGTTGAAATCCACCTCTCTCACTTACCTTAACCACCGGGCCACAGACTGCTCTAGGGCGGGGAGGCATTTTCCACTTCTCTGCGATCCCCTCACTGCAAGTGAGCATCTTAACCACTAAGCAATGGAGTCATGCCCTCCTTTCCTTTCTTCCTCTAGGCTACAAAGTCACCGTCACTCATGCGGACCCAAAGACTCTTGAGCTCTCTGTTGTACTGTGAAGAGCCGCTTTGCTGAAAACATGTTCCCATCTTAGAATCGCCTATAGCCAGGCCATCGCAGGAAGATGAGAGCGCGGCGTTTGACTCCTGTTAGGCAGGTAGAGGAACGGAAGCGGGGTGGTTCACATAATATGACAATCACTGAGTTATGAAGGCACGACTGTTACCTGCCCTTCCTCTAACAGTACTTTAAAAGTAAATGGCACCCGTCACTTCATTTTGTGCAAAAGCTAATCCTACAAGTGAGCATTACACAACTCTGAGAATGGGTAGTGAATGAATAAAGCCCCTCAGGAGGTGGAGACAGAGAAAAACTGAATTTCGGGATCCTGGTCAGGCTTAGTCTGACTGAAGTGCTTCTGAAAATGCCCAGTATTAGAAGTAAGCACCTAGGGGTCTTGCAGGGCAAAACCTGACATACAGATAGAGTTTAGTGTCAGTCGACATGGGAATATTCAGGCACAGTTGGGATTAGGCACTGAAACGCACCCAAGCACCAAAGGCTTTTTTTGTTTAATCTTCTCCTAAGTGACTTGCTGAATCGTGGCCTAACTACAGTTCCTCTCAGCTGCATTTCCAGATTTTTCCTGGAGCTTCTGGAGAAAAGGAAGAGCCATCACTCAAATGCTTGTTCTCACAAAACCCTGCCGCTCCGTTTGTTTCAACTGAAAATAGAAGCTGAAGTCTTTTTTCTCTGTCAAATTGGGTTCCCCTATTCTTCCTTTTTATAGTTGCTCTTTTTCAATTATTAACAAAGCCAAAGCAAGGCTTTTTCAATTGCTTCTTGAAAATCAATGTTACTCTATTTTACAATGGATAGATCTGTAAAAAAAAAAAAAAATCCGAGCCGCCATGGAGGAACATACTTTTCTTTCACAAATGATACTCTGTATTGGTTGAATAAAAAAAAGAAAAGAATGTATTAATATTTCTGTGAATAACAATCAGGAGTTCGAATCACAATAGTTTTTGGTGAATTAATAATATATTGTCACATTTGATGCTCAGGATTATTCATTTGGCCTTTGGGTATTAGTAGAAGTATCTGCAAGTCCTTGAAATATTACAAATTTAGCACAAATGGTTATCTAATCTTTCTTGGCAGTTCGTTATTTGGCTTTTTGTTGTCCTTCTATACAAAACACCCAACCAGGAAGCATAAAGAGCAAGTGAAGTATGCAGCCAATTAATAAACATGTATAAATTATATTCAAAACCACCATTCAAGAACAACCGATAAGTCAAACAATACTATGAAACTATTTGGTAAATACCTATTAATAATAAATCTGTCCAGGAATAATAGTCCATGAATATTTTATTAAACAACAGAAGGGCTAAATTCATCAATATTATGGCCCCTGATCTGAGAAAATACGTAAGTACATGGCTAACTTCAAACTTGCCCGTTCACTTCAATGGGAGTTATGGGTATATACAAATCTTTTCTTGAACACACGTTTTCTTGACTTCAGAAGTCCCCTCACAAACATGCTGTTTCATGCTTTTCATAATTTGTTCCTTTACAGTTTTTAGTATTTCCACATTACTAATATCAAGAAGACTGAACAGTATTGCTCTTGCGCTCCTGGGCTTTTAGTTATTCCTATCTAGTTGTTAACGCTAATATTATTCTACCCCCTTGTCAGTGAGATGACTCACTTTTGAAATGTGTGACCTTGGAAAAGATTCTGCCAAAGCCTCTCTAGTTTCCACCCCCACTTCCCTTTGCTCTCTTGGATAAGTATTGTCTGCATTTAATGCCTTGTCAATACTAAGATGCTCTGAGCCTTCAAGGTCTATTTTACGATTTATCTGCAGACTTCTGTTTCTTGTGCTTCTCCTCCTGTAAATCTTATCACCAGGTAGGTGAAGGCCTACACATTTCAGTTTTAAAGCCAGATAAACAATGGTCTAATAACTCTGCTATTCTATTATTTTTAGACTTTACCTTCCCCCTATCATTCCTGAAAGGAATGAATTTTTCCTCCACTATAGCATATTATATGCACTCAAATCTTTCCAGTTAATACTGCTTTCCTGGGCTATTTCAGACATATTTTTAATTTTTATGCTTTTCTAGTCATATTTGTCTTTCTCTACCCTTCTCTAATGTAGGAGTCTTCACATCTTTTAAAGAAGTAATCACTTACATTTATACAGCATTACTCACCCAACGTTCCCAGTGCCTTTTGCTATTACTTAAGGCAGTGAGAGTAGAGGCTGGGACTTGGTGTTCTGGATCCTATTCACCGGTTGTGGCAAAGATATATTATATAGTCTTAGGCCCATCATTTCACAGCTCTGTGCCTTACTTCATTTTTTACAGGGATAGAAAACTTATGGAGTGCTCAGAGGTTTGCTGTTTGACTTTCAAGACAATCAAGATATTGCAATAATGTCTATGACATAAAAACCTTGATGATCTAAATAACAGGAAACCCATTTTTCAGATGAGTAAATAGAAGTTTGAATGGATTAAGAGACAGGTACCACTAAAAGACAGATACTATTAAAAGGCAGATAATATATATGCTACAAGGAAAACAGCACTGGTTATAGTGCTACTGAAACCACCTACAAGGAAAACCTTATCACATACAGTTCATAGACACCACAATGGGAGATTGAAAGCGTCTCTCCTATCACACCTTTCATCCGGAGAATAATCAAGAATTGGTGGGCAGATATAAGATAAATTAAACTGTTTTCTGATCATCTTGGATTTTGATTTTTCTTAAAACGGTTTGCTTTTTCATGTACAACCTTAACTCTGAATTTCCCTATTAAAATACAGTAATGAGATTAACTGAAATTAACAGGTATTTATTTATTTTAATTTCTACCTCTATGCAAATAATGTTTCATATCTGGAAATATGGGGCCCAATCCAAGAGACAATTAACTTAACGGGAAGACTCCCATTTAGTCAGTAATCTCTGAATTTGGTCTCTATAAAAAATATGCCCCTCACAGAAATGCAGCCATGATGTGGCAGCCCCTGAAGCAGCAATACTTCATAACAACTCAGAAAAGGAAGCAATGAATACCGTTAAGCCCAAATGAAATTATCCGTCTCAATAAGAGACAAACACTGGTAGGATAAGTGATTTGTATTTCACATCGCAGAAACCCTCCTTTTTTGCTTTGTAAAATGCTTCTCAGCAGCCAACTGTTTCCTGGAAAATGGATTCATTAGCAGATTAATTAGTAATGGATTTCTAACAACAGCGCAGAAGATATGAATAGGAGGGAAAGATAAACCTCTTGAATTGAATTATTATACTTACATGGGTTTTTAGATTGTGTACTTTGTGCTTTAGATTAAATTATTATAATTTATGTGCCTTTCAAGCAGCAATTTTCTCTGAGAGATTATTTTCTTTTAACCCTTTTCCCATATAGAATAATTTCCATGGCAACACTTGGACTGATGTTAGACATTTAAAAAAATGGGCTTCCATTACAGAAGAGGTCAGAGAACTTATTTCATTCTAAAGAAGAAAATGATGTTGGTTTTATTAAATACTTGCTGCTGCAATAGTCATGATTACATTACAAGGAAATTCAGTCCCGAATTTGATCTTCTGCTATATTTCCTTGAGGCAAAAATTACTTTAAAAGGAGAATTATAAACTGCCTCTAAACATCTAGCTTAATCAGACTGAACTTGTGCCTTTATTTAAAAATATTTCTGTCGGGAATGAGCTATGAAAGGTTCATGCGTTTTTCGTGACTGAGAAGACAGAGATAGCTGCCCCTTCAGTTATAAAAAAATAGCCATTGAGAACCTCCCTCTATTATTTCGTCGGCAGTGATATCAATAGGAGTTGTTTTCCTGCCTAGGATCTCAACGGGTCTCAGGATGGCAGGTTCAAGGAGCTCCAGGGTTGGGCTCCTTTGTGAGAGGATACTCCATCAGCACATTTTCTTAGTAGAATACTATGCACAGGATGATGGGACACAAGATGACAGGAGAAATTCCCCTGGGAAGACTGGCTGTGGTTTGGGAAGGACGAGTTATTCCTGGAGGGCAAGTGAAAGGGAGTTGTGCTGCAAGTTGACCCTAGGAGAGGGTCAGACAGAAGGATTTAGGGACTGGTGCAGGGACTCCTGATTGGTATAAACTCTGCAGCCTTCACTGGGGCTTCTTATTTTTGGGGTCAACTGTGTCACCTCCACTTCTTCAGCAAGAGTCTTAGGGTGTGTTTGTCCTGCAGGCCAAGGCACAAGTGTACCAGAGGTATTCATAGTCTCCTAAAGCCAAGTTGGGTAACAACAGGATTGAAGATGGTGGGGTAGATTTCAGTGCATGCTACCAAGTCACATATATACTCAGGTCCCCAGGGGACTTCCAAACACTAAAAGGACACTTTGAAGACAGACCTCAAGAAAACAGATGCTAACATCAAGATCTGGGAGGATCTGGCTGACAACTGACTCTGAAGATGCTGCAACCTCAACCAAGCAGCAGCCTGTTTCAGGGTAAAGCATCTTGCCCTTGAAGGCAGGAAAAAAGAGCGGAAGAAGGGAAAGGAGAGGAATCCCAGCCTATTCCCCCACCCCGCAGGAACACCTGCAACTTCCACAGACAGATCTGTGGCTTAAGGGTTGGGGTCTTAAGTTATCTCAAGACCCATGAATGAGCCAGGGTAGAAATTGTCCTCACATTGAGGGATTGCTGACAACAACAATGGACTTACATAGTGTCTTCACAGATACAGTTCCTAGCGTTAACTAGATTAGGGCCAGCCTGTGTATACCTACAGTGTTCTAGTCACACTTTTGATTGCATCTTAAGATTCACCCTTATCGTGGTTGTGACATCCTGTTGGAAATAGGACGATCCAAAGCAGGAACAGGTGCTTGAGGCCCTTGAGATCTTCCTAACAGTTGAATTTGGGATGGCTGGGAAGAAGCATTCTGAGAAACAGGGCAGCCAGAATGAGGGAGATGAGCGACACCTGGGCAAAGGAAGTAGAAAACCAGTATACAAAGTGCCATGTTTTCGCACAGGCTGATAAACCCTCAGTTTGTCCTTCCCTGAGGATTGGAAAAGCCAAATGTAAAGAAAATGATGAATTCTCATCGAGGAATAAACCACAGAATTACCACAAGCCTTTGGTGATACGCAGCGCACCCTTATGTTCCTGTAGAACAGGGGCGGCCAATTATTTTGGGTGGAGGGCCACTTACCAAGTTTTGGCAAGACGTTGAGGGCTGCATGGGTAGCCCCACCCCTTGACAGGTGCCATGCCCCTCTGGTCACCATCTAGAGGTGGAAGTCCCGCCCTCTAGCCCCTGACCTTTGCCACCAGAAGTCTTTCCCCTCACCCGTAGAAGTACTCCTTTCAGCAAGGGATTTTGCCATCTCGGAACCAAAAAAATACCAAATTATATTCTAAAAAGCGACCATTTACAACATTCATTATTTTGATTTAAAAATTTTTTTTTGTCCATTTACAAGTGTTTGTGTAGTGTGCATAGAGGTGACTGCACAATAGCTTAAAATAAAGTCTTACTCTTGCATGTTGTGCAGGGTGGGTATAGGTTTGTGGGGGAGGGTGTGGGTGGGCCTGTGCAGGATGGAGTGAGGGAGCATATGGGGGGTGTGCATATATGGAGTGTCAATGGGTATGGGGTTTGTGGGGAGCTGTGCGGGGGGGAGAGCGTGGCTGGGGTGCATGGGGGTGTGGGTGTGGGGGTCTGCGTGTATGGCAATGTAAGGGTGTGGGGATGCTCACTGCTTAGGCAACAGCCAAGGGGGGCAGGTGGTCACTGACTGGTTGCTGGGGGGGCATGTGCCCCCCGTGACTAAGGCAGCACCAGTCACCCATGGCTGGGGGTCAGGTGGCACTGGGCTGCTTGGTCTTGCTGCTGGTTCCTCCTGTGTCCTGCTGCCCCTGTCTCCTATCATCTTTGACAGCCACAAGCAAATAAATATTAATTACTAAATTATTTTGGGGCCCTGTGGGCCAGATAAAATGGTCTGTCAGGCCGGATGCAGGCCACGAGCTGTATTTTGCCTACCCCTGCTCTGGAATCAGACTAGGAATTAAGCTATCAGCTGCATTTAGAGCTACTGAGGTCTCACCTAGAGAACTGTGTTCAGTTTGGGGCATCATGCTTCAGAAAGATGTAGACAAATTGGGTGGAGATGAGCATAGAGTAACAAGAATGACAAGATGCTTAAAAGACATGACCTCTGAGGGACAGTTGAAGGGGCTGAGTTTGTTTAGTCCAGTTTAAAGGGAACTAAGGGGGAGACAGTCTTCTTATAATTAAAAGGTTATTATAAAGGGTACTGTGCTCAGTTTTTCTCTATGTCTGCTGGGGGTATAACAAGAAGAAACTGGCCTAATTTACAGCAAAGGGGATTTACACTGGATATTAGGAATATGTTCTGAGTTTAATGGCAGTAACACACATGGGAACAGGCTCCCTAGGGAGGCTGTGGAATCTCCTTCGTGGAGATTTATTAAGAACATTAGACCAATGTGGGCCACAGCTGGGTGGTTTAGGTATATGATCATCCCTCAAAGCAGGGAGCAAACTAGATTACTTGAGCTCCCTTCCAGCTCTACAGTTTCGAAACTCTAATTTCCCTCTTTACATTGGACTGAAGTAATTCACAAAACTTCATAGAGTATTTCATAATTCATAGCTTCATAAAGCATGTCATTTTCATTTGGTGATCTGCACAGCAAAAAAAAGAATATTAAACCCTGAGCAAAGGAGCAGTTTTACACTGTTTTAAAGTAAGATGCCAACGTGTAGGTCCATAACGAGGCCGTGGCTGTCACTATTCTGGACATTGCAATATCCAGCTTTTCCTGCCTCTCTACCTGGTGAGATCCACAATTTTGAATCGGGCACGTAGGCTCCCTATGCAACAAATGGAGGGAGTTAGAAACATGAAAGTGGCATTCACAAAAGCCAGCATGATGATTTCGTAGTCTCCTAAACTAGACAATAGGCGACGCTGAGGACAGTGGTGTCTCAAGCTCCAACCCTCTGTCTTGTGTTTCATGCAGAGTCCAGGTCTGTAGGCCTGTTCTTAGCACACTTACCAGATTAGTTTCAGCAGGTGAGTAGACAGGAATGCACCTAGCTTTTCAATCACAGTGGGTTTAGGTGTGAGACCAGGCCTGAGCTACTCAGTGCCATCAAGACATGAGGGGGTGTGTGAATGATTGCATGCAGAACTTTAATGTCGAAAGCTACTGCTGTATATTAGGAAGGTCTTTCTAGGTATGAGATTGGTTAATCTCCTACACTAGAAGTTTTTAAGAGCTTAGTTGGGATGGTTTAGACAGGGATCTTCCTGCCTTGACCAAGGGGTTGGATTAGATGACCTCCTCAGGTCCCTTCCAGCCCTACTTCTGTATGGTTCTAGCAGCCTGAATTTATGTAATGGGCCTACTTACCTGCTTTATATCAGGTAGGTGTTTAAGTACCATGCTGAATCAGGGCTCCAGGGAGGGACTCAATGAACCCACATTCTGTTTACATTAGGGTTTTCAATGGTGCTAACATGGTTCAGCTAAATTGGTATTAGGAACAATAAAAAGGCATCATGGGCAAAGTCTGAGCACCTAATGTGACCATTCCTCAAACACCTAGAAATTCAGCCAGTGTATTCATTGTTTCTAGGCCACATGGCTTTAACTGCTGGATTGCTATGTAGTTTTGTGGATGCACCATATAATTGGGGCAGAGTAGTTTCTGGGCTTTGCTTCTGTAATCAAAGCTTTGTGCAAAGGCATTGGGTAAGAAACTATGAGAATACGCCCCTTCCTTACATTAGGAACCCCTGTTGCATGTGGAATTACCATTTCATGAATGCAGAAGGAGCTTCCTATTGTACCAGTTCAATCCACCAAGATGAAATTCATTTTGGATGGTTGCCTTCTCTGTAGTCATAACTGTAGCCAAAGGAAGAGGTGAATTACAGATTTGGAAAGACCAGTCTTGGTGACCTTTTTAGAAACAGCAGTTGGCTTTTTCAGATCTGATCTTTTTTCTTTTTTAAGACATTTCTTCCTTTTTTGTAAATTTTCGGATCTAGCTACAGACTCGTCCTTGTCTCAGATCCTTTAATCTGTGAGTGATAAGTTTCTCCCTAAAAGCTAGTGTCAGATGTGCTCTTAAATGTTGTTTGGAATGCACCGAGCTTTTCAGAAAATCCAAAATAATGTTTATGTGTTCTTTCCAGTAAGCTGAATTAAGCTGCCATCTGTCAGGAGGCCAACACAAAGACTGGTTGTAAATGAACCAAGGAGGCTTATTCTAACCAATGCTACATTTTTCTGTTTGCATGAATGGTAAGTCGTGGGCTAAATATTTTGAAAAAGATTCAGATGCACAAAGTATGGTGGATGGGTTCACTTCTAATAGCACGTTCTTGCATGCTTTTCACTTTTAAAGATCCTAAAATAGTGTTTTATAGATGGCTGAGATTTCCAAAAGATATCAAACTAGGCCTAACCCTCCCCATTAAGTTTTCCAAGGTGCACATTTAAGTGTTTTGAAAATATCATTCTGTATGGAGCCAGCTACTCATCCCCTAGCAATATGCACCACTGGGTAACTACATTAGCAATGGGATGAAAAGATGAAACAGTTCCTATTAGAATCTGATCCAAAGTAACAAGGATATAAATGAGTGAGGCAGGGCCATGCCTGATTCTCTTATAGGTAATTTAAAGCCATTAAGCAATGGTTAGGGAGGAAAAAATACATCTCAAGTAAGGAAGATATTTTAAGAAGTATTGAATGTAACTAGGTCCTGGTGGGACTGGGGTTTTTTTTGGTTGGGGGTGTGGATTAAGTGTTTCAGAGATCATTGTGATGGGTGCGGTTTAGAAATATAACAGAAGATAAGGCCTGCCTTTCTGCCTTGGTTTCATGAAGCTGGTGTTTGCCTGGATGCTGAACAGGGATATCGGATACAAAACCTTTGCCCCCACCTTATGCTAAAAGTAGCTAATTTTACACAAAGCCTTTTCACATAAATGCCCCTTCTATAAATTTGTTTATCAGAGCTAATACCCAGAGCCGCTTCTTTGCATCTCACTCCTTCTGACTCTGCAGGCAAAGCTATGCTAAAGGGACAGCTGTTACTTCAGGATAGCAAATGTCACCAGCATGATGGATCTTCCAATAAAGCTGCTCTTCCTCATTCTGTTCATTAGGGAGTGTCAGCAGTGGTTTGGGCCTTTGAGGAAAGACTACTGAACAGTTAGAGCTGATTTTTCCCTTTCTTCTCATCATTCACTAAACAAAATTGGACCTAACTCATCCCTGGCTAATCTTTGAATCTAATGGATGAAACTGAGCCTATAAATCTTCCTTTATGATACAAAGTCATGTCTCCTCATTTCCTCCTCTTTCCTTCAATGTGTGAAAGTTCAGCCTTGTGATTCGACATCTCTGTGGCTGTTGGCCATGTATCCAGCATTCAGATAACCTGACCCATGTCCTACAGTCACATACTACGCGTAGGTCAGCTGAAGACAGACTGCAGCTACTATGACAGTAGCAATTTGACAGTAGCTCGTTACTACTGCGCAGTAGCGCTGCGTGGCGGAAAGTGTGATGCAACGCCACTGCACAGTACTAACAAGCTACTGCGCAGTCAGCGTCACCCAAAAGGTATTTGGCAATGGTAATGTGCAGTAGCTCCAGTAAGTTATGCGAGTACTAAATGGCTCAAGTAGACACGACCAGCGAGTGGCAGATGTTAATCCCATAGCTTAATGCACTGCTCAGATCCTATTAAAACCTCCAGGTACTACCTTCAAGTTTTCCGTATCTCTGGCTATCTTTTATATGTCACTAGATGATGTTTGTCTGTCTATAGTATGGCAACCTAACTTTGCTACCTCCAACTGTTCTGCATAGGCAGGAATGCAACAAAAGAAAGTGTGAATAGATACGCTATGGTAAATATGATAAAGTTTCCATTTTGTTTCACACAGACGTACAGAACCACACACACACGGAGGTGGCAGCAGTCTTTGATACACACACCCGCCTCCAGCTCTAATTGATCATCATCTGATTTTCTCTGTTAACAATTAATCTGCAATTTTTCTGTATGCTGCAGTTACACAGTGGAGCTCCTAAAAGCCATATGATTTGCAGATCTTGCTCCAACTTTACTATCTTAAGGGCTGTAAAATGGCTTTACATTTCAATTGTTGATTCTTTCTTCCTTTTTGCCGCTGTTAGGAGAGTCTGTGTCTTCGTTTGATTTTAATCATCATTTCCTTGCTTTTGAAAATGTCTTTGTTTCATAAACCAAATTAGATTTTTATGCTCAAATTTCATAAGGGAGATTATTTGTTTTGCGCCGCCGCATTTGACTGCATTCTCCCATTTAAGCTTTCAATAGGACTGCAATCAATTTGCTGATTAGTAAGTGCCTTATTCTCTTTGTTTACACTGCTTATGAGTCTTCTAAGTTCTAATAGCTGAAGGGAAGCCGACTGTTTTCAAACATGTCAAGGCATCAGCATCACTACAATCAAGAGCAGAGTCAGACGAAAGCATTCCTTCTAAAACCAGCTTCGAAGAAAAAGGGATCATACAACCATCCATGTCAAGCTTAAACCAGAAACAACCCGCCCTTGCAGAGGTATTCATTAAATCACCAACTGAAAGGCTGATTGCTTTCCACACCTCAAGGCAGAAGCCATGTTGATAGTTCCTTTCCAATCCTCTTCCACAACAATTACAAGCTGGCACTGAAAAGAAATTCACTTTGTGCAACACAGTCGCAGCAAGAACATCTGGACTTTCCTCTGTTCCAAATGGAACTGGCAGATGTAGCGGCTTCTCACCACTAGCCCAGTAATCAGCTATAAAACAAATGCACACTGAAATGATAGTGGAAGGTGTGACATGTCCTTATTCCCCCTTTGGGGGTGCTCTGTGGAAACTTAAAGCATTAAAGGCATTCCTTGGTAATGCCTACATATGACTGAACCTTTCAAATGAGTTCTCCAGAGCTCAAGTAAAAGGGAATTTGAATATTGTATATTCTCAATAGACAACTAAAGCGTCACATAGAAAAATACCAACTATCCTGGGGTTTGTGGACCTGGTTCAGATCTCATTTATGTTTCCTGCAGGCAAGTAAATCCAGGTCTAATTCAGGAGTTTTCAAAACAAGAGTTTAAACAGAGTGTTTAGAAGTTCATTGGCTTAAGGACACTATCAGGAGTTAGTTGTGAGTGAGTTACACTAGCTGAATTCAACTATTGTGCTTTCTTTATGCACTAAGCACTTAACATGACCTCTCCTCTCCCAAGCCACGATCCTCTCCGTGGGTGTGTCTGCACATGCTATTAATCTGAGGTGTGCACATCTCTATGTGCTCCCTACTGGTCGCATCTACACAAGATGCTACTGCACAGTGGTTACTATGCTTTTATTTAGTACATGCATAAGCAAGTACTAAATAAATGCTCAGTAACCAGAATTACTGTACAGTGGTACCAGCGAAGGTCTTTTAGGGCTCCGGCCAGCCCATAGCTGGTTGTGTGCCTGCAGCCCCAGGTGCTGCACAGCACAAGAGGCACAGTGGTGACCCTCCAGCACTTCTGCCCCTGTCCATGCTGCTGGGCCAGGCTGTCTCTCACAGTCCTAGTGGGCTAGGAAGGGCTCTGCCCCTACAGACCAGCCCTGCAGGGCCCTTCTCAGGCAGCTTGGATGCAGGAAGCCGAGAGCAGTCTGGCCATGCAGCCCCCACAGCCCCAGCCTGGGCTGCCCCTCTGCCTTTGCCCTCAGTAACATCCCCAGCCCGGCTGGGCTCAGCCTTGCAGCCACATCTGTACCTGCAGCCCCAACCCTCGGTAGATAGCAGGGCCATGCTGGCATCTCTGGTCAGGTCTCCACCATCTGAGCAAGAGCAAAGGGAAAGCTGGGCAGACCCCAACCAGGGTCCCAAGCCCCTAGGAGACAGGGGAATTTAATCCTGCCCTCTCCTTCCCCCTTTCACCTGAGGCAGTGTGCTGGCCGGCATCTGGCCTTGGGGACAAGGCTGGCAGGGATGTTTCTCACCTACCCCTCCAGGTACAGCCTGGCTGGAGTCCCTACAGGCCAGGCTGGGAATTTAAACCCCTCCACAATCATACTTAGCTCCTGCCGGGGCCTGTCAGCTTCCTTCCTGCCTTGCGACTGTTGCAAAGGGGAGGGAAGGCTTCTCTAGCAACCCCCCGCTTCTAGCCTCAACCACTGTAGGCATTCACCTGCATTTCCAGAATTAAAAGTAAATCTCTGTGCACTTGCAAATCAGTTCAATCTTTGCAGGTTAGACTAACCTGTGAACAGTATTGTAGCAAGTGCGGGGAGCTAGTGGAGCGACCACCCTGTGTGCCAAAGTGAAGGGGCACCAACAGGCACTGCCCAGCTAGGTTGGGGCATGGCCCAGAGCCATGACCAGCTTGTTTGGGGGGGCACGGGGATGGGGAGAGATAGGTTCCCGCCACTGCATACAGACCCGGGCAAGCATGGGGGGGAAAGTGCCCCCTGGATCTCTGTATAGGGCAAGGGTCAGCTGCTGCTGTGGGCTTGTCCTGGGTGCCAAACTTCCTTGCTATGGTCCTGTCTGCAAAGATTGAATCAATTCAGGCTCCGGCTTTTGAATGTCTGTCCCTAGCCTAAGTGATGCTACTGCACATCACTGCCAAATAATACTGTGCAGTAGTGTACTAGCACCGTCAGTGCTGCAACATGCTACTCCACAGTATTATTCAGCTACTGTGCAGTCCATGTCTCGTGTAGATGCACCCTTTGGGAGAAGATATGCTCCCACCCTGCACTGCCCCCCTGCAGCAGCCAGGAGGAGTTCCAGGCTCCCCCTGGATGCTAGCCCAGGGGCTGGCAAGGAGTACAGGGCTAGTCCCCATGCACACAGGGCCAGGAGACAGATGTCTCCTGGCCCCATACACATCAGGAGGGGTCCTGATGTGCACCGTGTGGGAGAGCTGCTGGCCAGGACCTGTCCTGGTCTTGGGCAGGTCCCAGCCAGCTCTGGGTGGCACACCACACCACTCAGCCCAGAGCTGGCTGGGCCCTGCCCCTCCCCAAAAGCTCTTTCCTGGCCCCCTGACCTGACTGGGGAAATGTACAATGCGTTGGAGCAGACTCAATTAATCAAATCTGCTGGAGCATGCTAATTAGTGCGCTCCAGCCAGCCTCTGCATCTTGTGTATCAGCATCCCTGCACTTCAAAATGGTGCTGGGACTGCATTAATTAAAGGATGTTCAACAAGCTTTAGTTAAAGCATCCCCTTCTCCCCCATTTTGATGCGCAGGGATGCTGATTCAAACGATGCTGTGGGTGCTTTACTTACAGCAGCTCTCAGAGCTGCTCTAATTAAAACACCTTCTCCTCCCCACCGCCTCCCCGAAGCATGTGTAAAAATGCTCTTAGAGACTGATAGTTTCAGGGAGGGAGCTTTTGTAGGCAACAGTGTACTTCTTCAGATGCTAGTAGGAATTGCTGTGCAGGTTGTTGCCTATGAAATCTCATGCCTCTCTGAACTGATTAGTCTCTAAAGTGCCACCCCTGCCGTACCTTCCATCTGACTTCATATTAGCACAGGTAATATCTCTTGATATGTCCTGGAAACCATTTTAGCAAAAAAAGTGAGAGAGAGGGAGAGAGAGAGAGAGAGAGAGAGAGAGAGAGAGAATACTTTCTGCTATCTACTACACCATCCTCTTCTTCAGCATCCTTACTGAGACAGGCAGAATGTGCCAAGGTGGCAGAGAATAAAGATGCTACCCACACACTCTTGAGAAGCAAGGCTTTTCCCATCCAGTGGTTCCTTCTTGTCAAAGATAGGTGGCGGGCAGCACACATCCTCCAAGACTCCAGAACATCTTGAGCATGGCAAGAAAATAGATTTAAGTGACTCTGAATCTGCCAGTTGTGCTTTAACAGTTCTTTTCTTGTTGACTTGCCAAAATCAGTGGAGAGGAAGTCTGTGACAACAGAATTGAATGCTGCCATGCTCCTTATGGTCAACTTTTACAGCACAAGAGGCATATTGGGCTTGCTGCCTAGAGATTGAACCAGCATATCATCAGTACTGTTTCAGGGCCAAGTGGCACACTAATTTATGATTTACATCACTAGGGATGACACTGAAATCAATAGAATAAAATGCTATTCTGCATGAAGAAGGGTATACAAACCTGATCTTTAAAGGATATCTAAATACCCAAATTAGAAACTATATTCATAGGTGTTTCCATAGGCCTCCTGTTCAATTCAATTATCTATGAAATTGAAATTAAAATCATCTATGAAATTATCTGCTACAGCAATCCTATCTGTTTACGTATATCCTTGCAGAAGACAAGTCTGCAACTGCAATCAAAATAATGTGTGGGGGGTTTATTGGATTTTGGCGTGTATCTAAGTGGTTTGCTCTGAGTTTGGGAAGGGATTTAATGAAGCATAGTTAACCTAATTTGCACAGCTATTTTACCTTATATGCACCTTTAGCACAAAATAAGAACTCTACAGAAAAGCTTACTAATGTAAATGTGTAGAATTTGAGTGGATTTGTATCTGGAGTGTTTCTAGTTCAGGAATCAGTTTATCCACTGTAAAAGGAATGTCATTCTGTAGTTTTTCCACCTTCTTTTCATTTGTTTTACAGTGGATATTTGATTTTTAAAATTGATTGCACTGCTCACTGTATCTAGTCACTATGAGTCAAGTTCAATCCATGGAGGTTAGTGGGAGGAGGCAAGGGTTCGCACATTTTAACACCGATTTTAATCATGTAGTCTGACCACCTGCTAAAAAAGCTCATTGGAATCCTCTTGCACCAAACCATATAACTTGTAATCAAATTGGAGTAAATGAAAAGAAATACCATCTAGCTGGCTGCTCTGAGTTATGACCACAGTGTGTTTGGGTGTCTCCATTTAGGATATGGGGGCAGAATGCAAAACTCTTCCTTCATTCCACCTATGACTGCACGTGCCCAAACTTTAGACATGACATGCCACAACATCACTGTGAGTAAGCACCCTCATGAATCACAGCCTAGAACAGGGATAGGCAACCCCCGGCACTGGTGCCAGAGCATGGTAAGCAAAGGCATTTTGCTTGGCATGCTCGCCTTGGGGAGATGGTGGGGAAGGGGCTGGGACTGTGCTGCCCCTCATGGTCCCCCACCCCACCTCGGCATGCCAACATCTTACAAGTTGAGGTTGTGGGTGTTTTGGGCACTCTGCCCCAAAATTTTGCTGACCCCTGGCCTAGGCCCAGTCTTACTTATGCCTATGCACTATTATGTGTTGAAATGCCTATGATCTGATGTGCACACCAGCACTTGGGCATGGCTTTGCTGGATTGCATATTAGAGAAGCACATACATTCTGCCTAGAAAGTGACTAACATGTAATAAACCCTTTCTGAATCTGGGCCCTCATCTTTAGGAGCCTAAGGCTCATTGAAAGGCAATAGGATTTAGGTTCCTAAGTCACTTCAGAACTTATGAAAGGTTTATCCCATACCTATCTCTCTGCCAAAACAGGTTTGTTCTCTACAATGCAGTTCAAAGTGTTTTCAGTAGCATTTGCTGTCAAGAGCAGCATATTTGTACAGTTTCCTAGTAAGTATTTCCTTTATGTTTTCCTTTAAATAGGTCTTGAACAAAATTAATTTCTGACTGACAGATAACAGGGATTTTGCTAGTGGTAAGGTCACTTGTCCAGGAGATGGCCAGTGATAGATTTGGAGCCTTTCAGGCTAAGGAGGAAACTGAAGTCTAATTTATCGTTTCCGGGTTGAGCCCAGTGTTTTCATCACTTAAATTATCATGGGGGGAGGAAAGGGCACCATCCAAGTGCCACTATAAGTGCCCAGTTCCTTTTTGTGGATCTGGGCCTTCACCGCTCTGTTCTTTGTCCATCCATTTTAAGGAGCGTCATTTGCATGCGTTAAGGTCTTTAAATGGTTTTTAGCTTTCAGATATACTGTGGAAGGCTGCAGGCGGTAAAGACCAATTTGCTTGCTACCCAATCAGCTATCACTCTGCCCATGCAAGTTTGTTGCATTGGTCCCTACAGTGTTTTCCTTAATCATCCCAGGACAGTTAGAAAATGAGCCAAGTTTAATAAAACTGATGTGGTATTGTAGCTATGCTGCTGAAGAGAATCACATAAACTTTCCTCCTATGTTTAAAAGTCATTAAAAAATAGGAATAAGCACTGCTTGATGTCAAATATTTGCATCTTCTGAGTAGTCCTCTTTTGAGGAAAGAAGATGAGAAGGAAAGGACAACAGAAGAATATCTATCCTGCTTGCTCCCCTTCCCCTCCTAAGTAGCCAGTATATCTGGCTCTCTTGCAGTGTTACCACTGACTGTGTTGTCATCTCTGATTTCTTAACTCTGCTAATGTAGGTCACAGGGAATGAAGCAATATTACCTACACTGGGTTCCCCCAGCATGCATTTCACCTTTCTCTGCTCTTCCAAAGTATTCTGTTTTAACCCAACCCTACAGGGGCATGTTAGCAATAAGGTCAGTGAAACAAGAATGGCTGAATTTACACAGAGGCATAATAAAATGGCTCACTTATTCCTCTGGTTTCCTACCTTCTGTCTATTGTAGATTATCACTACTCACTCCATGGGGCCTTCTATGGTGACATACAGAGCGCACCACTTTGGAAACAAGGAGCAGAGGGGGTGGTTGGCAGAACGGGAATGGCTGAAGAATGGATCTGGAGTGCAGACAGATCTCAGAGTGGGTGAAAGGAGTTTTGAATCACACGGCCAGTCAGTACAACAAGGGGAAGGCCCAAAAAGTGGCAAGAAAATAGCGTTGCAATTCGAACTCCAGTTCTCTGGACTGGGAAAACGAATCTTTTTGTAGGAGGACCAGAGAAATGTTCCTGACCTCAGGCCCCTGAGGTAGTTCTGCAAACTCTTCCTGAACAGTCCAAAGGTGTTTATAGACATGCTCGGGGGGGGGGAGGGGTGACACTTTAATTAGCGAGCGATGCTAATTAAAAGCACCTCAGCATCATGTGTATCAGCGTCCCTGCACTGAAAAAATGATGGTGAGGTGCTTTTAACTACAGCTCGTTCAACAAGCTTTAGTTCAAAGTGCCCCACCACCATTTTTCAGTATGGGGATGCTGATACAAGTGACTCTGGAGGCTGCTGGAACATGTTAATTTCCATGCTCCAGCAGACTCAATTAATTGAGTCTGCTCCAACGATCTGGGTTTGGGGAGCAGAGGGAGCAGTATGCCTCTCTGGAGACTGACATTGGCTCCAAAGATAAGCAGCTTGAAACCCTCTGGGTCAAGCTTCGAAGTGGGGGGGTGAGGTGAGAGAGACCTAACTGTGGGCGTTTACTACAGGCCACCAAACCAAGGGCAGGAACCTGATCTGGAGTTCTCTCAAGAACTACCAGAGGCCGCACGTGCAAGGGACTTGATTGTCATGGGCTACTTCAATTACCTGGACATAGATTGGGAGGAACACTTGGCTAGGTTGGATCAGTCATGTAGCTTCTTAACTGTAACTGAGGAGCTCTTTCTGATCCAGGAAGTGCAAGGTCCAACCAGAGGTACTGCTCTCCTAGACTCAGTCTTGGCCGAAGGAGATGATGTGGTGTGTGGCTTGAACACTGAGGATAGCCTGGGTGACAGTGACCATGAGCTCATCAGGTTCACTGTCCAATGCAAGGTTGACAAATCAACTAGCAGGACTGAAGTCCTGGACTTCAAAAACGCAGACTTTGACAGGCTCAGGGCATTAGTAGGGGAGGTGATGCAGGACCAGGGATGGAAGGTGAATGGGGTGCACGAAGAGTGGTCATTCCTCAAGGACACGATCCTTGAAGCACAAAAGAAAACCATTCTCATGAAGAGGAAAGGTAGCAGAAGGGCTGGCAAGCCCTCCTGGCTCAACAGGGACATTGTGGTTCGCTTGAAAAAGAAAGAAGAGGAGTACACACTGTGGAAGCTAGGGGCAGTCCTCAAGGAGGACTATACAACAGTGGTCTGCACTTGTAGGGAAATGATTAGGAAAGCTAAGGCGGCAACTGAGTTTAAGTTAGCCAAGGGAGTCAAGGACAATAAAAAGTCCTTCTTTAGGTATATATAGAGCAGAATGAAAACAAATAATAGCGTGGGGCCCCTGCTTAACATCTTGGGACAGCTGGAAATAGACACTTAGGAAAAAACTGAACTCCTGAATACCCGCTTTGGTTCAGTATTTCGGACGAAGGGGAAAGACAAGCAAGATAAGGATCACAGGGGGCACAGTGGGAATAATAGCCTTCCTGTTGTGGATGCTGAGCTGGTGCAAAACTAACTAGAAAAGCTAGACATTTATAAGTCAGCAGGACTAGATGGACTTCACTTGAGAGTGCTGATGGAGCTGGCTGAGGTCATTGCAGGACCCCTGGCAAAACTCTTTCAGAAATTGTGGCAGACAGGGGAGATCCCTGAGGATCAGAAGAGATTGTGCCCATCTTCAAGAAGGGGAAGAGGAAGGACCCAGGCAACTATAGGCCAATCAGCCTGACCTCTATCCCAGAGAAAATCCTGGAAAAACTCATTAAAGAATCTATGTGCAATATGCTCATTGAGGGTAAGATTCTGGACGACAGCCAGCATGACTTCAGCGCAGGTACGTCTTGTCTTACCAATCTCATCTCCTTCTACAAACAGGTCTCTCGCCATTTGGACGTGGGAAAGAAGGTCAATATTATATACCTAGACTTCCAAAAGGCTTTTGATCTAGTATTCCACAATATCCTTGATGGAAAAATTGGAAGATTGTAGTCTTAACTGTTCAATAGTTCAGTGGGGGAGAACTGGCTGCATGGTAGCACCCAGAGAGTTCTCATGAATGGATCTGAGTCACTGGCAAGAAGTGGCCAGTGGTGTCCCTCATGGGTCTTTGCTTGGACCAGTGCTTTTCAACATCGTTATCAATTATTTGAATGTGGGGGTGAAAAGCTCACTAGCCAAGTTTGCGGATGACACCAAGTTATGGGGGAGCACGGCCATGCCAGAAGATAGGTTGCAGATACAAGCAGACCTGGACAGGCTGGAGAGCTGGGTGGACTGGAACCAGACAAAGTTCAACACTTAGAAGTGTACCGTGCTCCATCTTGGGGACAAACGATCTCCAACATACCTATAGGCTCAGTGGTGACAATCTGACTTGCACCACGGCTGACAGGGACCATGGGGTAGTAATCGACCATCACATGAACATGAGCCAGCAGTGTGATGCTGTGGCCAGCAGGGCAAACAACATGTTGGCATGCATTAACCATTGTATCTCATGCAAAACTAAGGAAGTGATACTCCCACTGTACTCCGCAGTGGTGAGACCGCAGCTGGAGTACTGTGTCCAGTCCTGGGCACTGCACTGGACTTGAACAAGGATGTGGAAAAACTTGAGAGGGTCCATAGAAGAAGAAGAGCCACCCATATGATCAGGGACTTTCAAGACAAGCCATACAGGGAGAGGCTGAGGGACCTGGCCCCTGTCAGCCTGCAGAAGAGAAGGCTGGGAGGGGACTTGGTAGCGGCTTACCACTACAGCAGGGGAGTACATCTAGAACTTGATGGAGAGGTATTCACTAGGGCACCTCTGGGGAAGACCAGGAGCAATGGATACAAACTCCTGGAAGGCTGCTTCAGGCTCAGTTCCAGGAAAAACTCATTCACTGTCAGCGTGTCCAGACTGTGGAATAAACTCCCTCCAGAGGTGGTGCAGTCAGCTACCCTGGAAATCTTCAAGAGGAGGCTGGACAGTCACCTTGCTGGGGTCACCTAATCCCAGTTGTCTTTTCCTGCCTAGTGCAGGGGGACTGGACCCGATGATCTACAAGGTCCCTTCCAGCCCCTGACAATCTATGAATCCCTGAAATAGTGTTTGCATGTGTGCAAGTGCCCCAAGTTCCTTCCAACACTCCACAGTACAGATGGATGGGAAGGTGTCAGGGTCAGGAGTGGTTGTTCTTGTACATCTTCTCTCCCCACAACCCTATTAGCTGGCGGGTGCTACAGGAATTATATTAGTCTTTTCTCTCTGACGACAGTAGCAATTTTATCCTGCCCAGGAGCTGATCACCCTGGGCAGTAGATACCCCTGGAATGAATGAAAGAGGCTTCAGCTAACACTGTAGTACACAAACCAGGACAAACTCAGCAAGGCCTCTACGACAGTAGTCTGAAACAATTGTTCCCTGTTCAGACATGTAACATCCCTATGTGCAAAGGAAGTCAAGCCAGCCAAATATACAATCTTGAGAAAGGAAAGTATCTATATTATACTTCATCTGTTATTGAGAGACCCTATTTTCACAAGCTGAAATTCAATTCAGGAGTGTTAATCAAATTGCTCGCTTTTCTTCATTGGAAATAAGCACCCTGGGTACTCTCTGATAAACAGTGCAGGATTTAAATGTCATTGGCAGGCAAAATGCAGTAGCTTAAATCAGGAGGACTGTGATAACAGCCAGCCTTTCCTTTCAGAATGCACATGATAGCTGCGCCAACCCAGGGATTCGCTATTTCATAAATAAAGTGGCATCTTTGAACCTCAAGTCCTCACTCAGCCCTCCGGCTTTTTAAGTGGTGGTTGCTTTAGGAAGAGGTAGACTCAGTGCTGCAGTAGCTGATGTACTTTAAATGAACCTTAATATGGGTAGCAGTAGGACAAGTCTCCCTCACTTGCAGGGATCACCGTAGGGAAAAGAGAATGGATTTGCTTTCCATGGCTGGGCCATCAAACAATAGCACGCTGAGGTTTCATGCACGTGGTACAGGAAATTGCTGGACCACCTTTGATGCAGCCAGTCAGATAATAGCAGAGTGGTTTCCGTAGGCAAGTATTACCACATAGATGAATTACCACATAGATGTTATTACCACATAGAGGAATTGCCCCAGCAGGGGATGGGGTTAATTTCAATAGCACCTTTGAGTTCTTTCCTTTGAGAATGGGGCTTTGGGTGATGCCTGTAACTGCGCTGACATCCCATGCATAGTCTGATCATGTAAGTCTGAATTCAGGAAGAAGTCTCTGAACCAGTTAGTTTAGGGGCCAATCTGTCCTGCTTCTGCCCGATCATATGCTTAGACTTCCGTAAACGGATGTTCAATGGGCAGCAATTGGACTACGTTACAATGTAACTTTTCCCACTGTCATGGAAAGTTGGTCCTTCATTTCTCGTGACAAAGCTGGGCCTGAAATTGCTCAGATGTAGGTATCCCAAACGGTGAGTTAAGTCCCTTTTAGAGGAATTCCACTTAGGAATTGCAGTTATGAAAACAGCCACAATTCCCACATCACCACACGTCTTCGGAGATGTCCCCGCTGTACACGAACACCCCCCCCCCCCGTGTGTTTTAGCCTCTCAGCTAGAGCTCTGGGAATCACTTCTCCTTCCTCATTAGCAGCACTCAGCTGTGCCTTGAGACAGCAGGATTATACTGCCCCGAGACGCTACCCCACTTCACCCTTTAGTTGTGCTTCCATGACAAACATTTTGGACAGTGTCCAGTGCCTCAGTAAAGCTCATCCTCAGTAAATTATCAAAGGATTAGCTGTTCCGGGACAAAACAGAAAGCAGCTCCCATTTACAGTTTAGCCTTTAAAGCTGGCAGTGATGATTGTGGCTTCTTGCTGGGGGTTTTCTCACACTCTTGTTCAGACCCTGTCATGTTCTTTAGGGAAGGAAGGATGCTTCTGTGGCTAACGCATGGGGTAGGGTGTCAGGAGACTTCATTTCTACTTGTGGCTATGTTGCAAACTTCCTGCCAGACCCTAGGCAAGCCATTTAGGCCTAGAGCCAATAAAGGACTGACATGCCTAAAAGTTGGGAGCTGCACCAACTTGTAGGTGCCTGCCAGGCGGTCTGGATTCCAGAGCTTTGTGTTCGGTACTTGGGCCTCCTCACACCATGCACAGGCAAACTGGGAGCTTGGGAATGGGATCCAAGACAATCACTGAGCAGGGTTGTTACCATGCTCAGTGTACAGGGGCCTAGAGCTGCCCAAGAGGGAAACACTGAGGACAGGGATGTATCTAAAACCCTTCCACTCTGGGCTTCTAGCCCAGACCTACAGAGAAAACACCTGCAGTTCGGCTCTGCAGCCTAGAACCTTGTCCTGAAGTTAGGGATCCTTTGAAAAGAAAGGAACAGACCTCACTCTCTCCATTAAAATACAGCTCAAGGAACTGGTACCCTTTCTAATTTTCTAGTCATTAGAGCACTCAGTCAGGAAGTGGGGGACCTGGGTTTAATTTCCGCCACAGCCCAAGTCACCAACCTCTCGGGAGTGCCACTCGAAGTGCCAAACAATGGAGTATTCAGGAGGAGGAAAACTTTCCTCTCCTACTTCAGCAAGAGAGGGGGTAGGGTGCCACTAACCTGGAAGAGCCTGTGACCTAGTGGTTAGGGCACTTGTCTAGGAGATGGCAGATGATAGGTTTGGATCCTCTCAGGCTAAGGAAGGAATTGAAGTCTAATGTCTCATTTCCTTGTTGAGCTAAGTGTTCTACTCACTTAAGTCCATGGTTGTTAACCAGGTGTAAGCAGACCCCTAGGGGTACTTAAAAAGGTCATAGGGAGAAGGCAGGACAAATGAAAAAATATTAGTAGAGGTGCACTGATATAAGGAAAATTGACTGTGTTGGCAATTGGCTTTTTTTTGTCTGATGTGGCCAATAAATGCTGCATGCATGCGTACAGTCGCAGCACAGCACGCAGGTGCCCAGGAGCACACCCCAACATCATGGAGAGCAGCCGTCAGCCGGTAAGTTTGTTGTGAGGGAAGAGGTCGGGTGGAGGTGGGGGGGACCGAGTGAGGGCCCCCGGCTGGGCCAGGCTGAGGCACACCAGGAGACAGTGTATGGGGGCGCATGTGCCCCAGATCTGTGTGTGGGGCAAGCTGCCACCACAGGCTGGGACCAGGTTGGCTCTGGGCTCTTCCTGGCAGGAGTCAGGCTGGGCTCCACTAGGGGTGGGCAGTGGC
>NW_017728918.1:15843960-15868031 GCF_001723895.1 Crocodylus porosus | reverse complement strand
AATTTCATAAAACATCAGGATCGCTTTTTCCTTGGCATGAAAGACGCTCCACTAGAGGGATACAGCCTGTGAGCTGCAACAAGGGGAAGCATTCGACATCAGGATAAGATTCACCCTCCACATTTTAAGAACTAAGTGCTACATAGTCCAGACACTTAGGCTGGCTTTTCAGGAACCAACTGTAAGCATTTCCAGCTGAAGCCTAGCTGTCTAATATACACATCACCAAATTCAGATACCTTTCCTCTTCAATTTTGGGTGGGAAGAAATTTTGAAAATAATGAAGAGGTCCTTAAGCCTTCAAACCATCTTATTTTCAAGGAAAAAGTAACTCCCTTTCCTGGAATAACCTTAGTAACACGGTGTCAGTATATCCTTAGGGAAACTCGAGGAAGTTGCTGTGCCCCACCCCTTGCTTGCTCTGCCCCGCCCCTTTCCCAGGCCTGGTCTTCCTGCCACATAATATCTTCTCAGCCCTCAATGTTTGCAAAACACTTCACATCAAAACAGTGCCTTAGCAACCCAAAAGAGCATTATTTTGACTAGGCCTTCTTTATTTTGACTCTATTCACAAATAACAGCTGGCAATCCACATTTCCATTAACATTGGCAGCCTATAAAATGTTGTGAGAGATAAGACAGAAAAAAAAAAGCAAAGCATCCACACCCCAGGATCTGTGTATCCTACGTGATATTAAGACTTACTAGGCATGTCAACATAAGTCGTGCATTGTGCAGTAGCCTAATAACACTGTGCACTGTGCAGTAGCATACTGGTCAAAAACCATGCTAATAGACCACAGTGCAGTGTTATTAGGCTACTGCACAGTAAGCGTCACAAAAAATCTGTGCACCAGCACTACCGCACCGTAACTGTAGTTACTATGTATTTAGTTAGTATTTCATTAAGCAAGTACTAAACTAAATGTCCAGTAACTGCTGCGGATTAATAAATGTGTAGCTGCACCCACTGAGTCTTGATGATTGCTCTGTCCAAAATTCTGTAACCGAGTGGTCTTGTCATTCAGTCTCCCGCTCTTGACTAAGGACATATCTGGGTGTGCATCTGAACAGTAAATAAGTCAAGACAAAAATAATTAGAGATAGACATCTAATGACAATGAAAATTAGACTCTGTGAGAAAACATGTATAGATCTTGGGATTATATGTACTATTATTAAATGTGGCACATTAGAAGTTTGCCTTTGTCAAAAGTGCTCTCCTGACTCTCTTTTGCCCTTGCTGAACTATAGTTCTTGTACAAAAGGTCAGGCACAGGAAAAGAAATATAGCACTTGAGGCTGTTGGTAAAACTTACATGTATATCCACAGGCTGTGCAATGCACTGAAATAAATTTGCCTGAAAGAATTATTCTCACAAGACAAATCACTAGCAAAATTCCCAAGTCCGACATTTCTGAGTTTCTGCTAACTGTTCTCTGTCTTATGCAGAGTTGCTGCTCTGCTCTTTGCACCTATTGTTCTTCCATTGTCCCCACAGCCATCTTTGCTTCCTCAGTCTGCTTTTGCTCTTTGTATCATAGCATACATGATCTTTTGCATGATGTGTGGTGAAATAAAGAACAAAGCGTGCCTTTGTGCTGGCATATACAACATTAGTCATTGAATAAGGAATGTCCCTAATTTAGCAAGGGCTGGTCACCCTGTTCTATAAAGGCCATTGAAAACCTATGGTACAGTTAATGTAATTTTGTAGTCTATATCACAAAATTGATGAGGGAAGTCAGAAACCTGGGGTCACTTGGCAGTCAAGTAGGTTTTACTAGGAAATTCCAGTTGTGGGTTAAGACCTCAGTTCAGTAAAGTATTTAACCACATGTTTAATTCCCAGTGACTTAAATGTGACTAAAACAGATGTGTGGATCTGTGAATCCAGTCCATACATTCTTAAAGTGGCCATGGCTTATTTAAATTCTGGGATCTATTTTTGGATTTGTAGCTAGAAGCTAGTGGGTTAGTCACAGTGAGGTTCTGGCCCTGACTTTAACTGGCACCAAGCAGTAATCCTTACTATATCATCCTCACATGACCCTAAAGAAATTTGTGGTCTGTCTCTGCTTCATTCTGGTGCAAAGTTTAGCCTAGATTACTACACCTCCCCAAGGTTCAAATTATACTTTAACTATTGAAGAGGTCTGTAAAAAAAAAATTGGGCTGCCCATCATGATGCCCTAATAAAATTGGAGCCCCCCCGGCTATGATTTTCAAATCTTACAGGGGGGACTCTTGCCTCTTTTGGGAGAGGGAGGGGTGCTCAGCTCCCCTGACCTCCCCCATAATTTGAACCCTGCACTTCCCCAGCTGCTCATCTCACACTTCAAGCAAGCATTTCCTTTTCTATTGGGGTACTGAGGTCAGCAGCTTTGAGCAAGGCAGGGAAAGACCTTCTGGAAATGGATTATCCAATGGCAGTGAGATGGAGAGCGAAGAGAACAATTGAGGTTGAAAGACGTGTCCAGCGAAGAAAGAATGCCTTTCCTAGCAGTGTTTCAAGTGATGCATGCTTTTCTGGAGATTCAAGGGAGTGCAACAGTGGATGGGAGAAGAAGGGAAAATGATGGTCCTATATCAAGGCAACAAAAGAGTTATTTATGGAAGTTACTCAGTGGGGTGCTAGTCTGCCATGCTCCCAAGGTGGTCAAGCTGAGTACTGCAGTCGACCTCACAGGGAGAAAACTGAGCCTGTATTTTTTTTCCTTGTTCTACACAGCTGCATTTGGAACCACACACAGAATCTACTCAAGCTTCTTCTTTTCTCCCAGTTCTAGGAAACACAGGCTTTATTGGCCTTGAAGAGTAGCTACAAGGCTTATACTCACCTAAAAGAAAGAAGCATGAAAAAAACTGAATGTAGTGCACCTTAAAAATGCGCATAGCATGCACCTATAATTCCCTTTCTCGGTCAATTAAAACTTCTTGTGGAGCCATTTCAAAAAGTACAGAATGGAAAGTATTTTTAATAAAGTGTTCTGGGACACTGGGAGTCTGCATCAGGAGTGCAATTAGATCATATTAAATTTGGGATAATATCTACAATCACTTACCTTACAACATAACTAAACTTAGTGTATGATAATGTAAAATAATGAAAGTAGCCCATTATCCCCCTAACTCAGCACAAGCTGTTTTATGCTGTCATTTCAAGCTACTCAGACCTGATCATACATCCCGTACAGATTTAAACTGAAAGCTGTTTGGGCTGAAATGACACATCACATGGCAGAGTTACTTTGGTTCCTCATGCAAAGCTGATAGACATGTCTAAAATACCTTGCATAAATGGATGAACTTTAATATGGCTGGATCATCTATATGCAAGGGAAGAATCATGGCAATCTCCTTTATCTAATGCAAATTCAGTGCTGCCCTCAGGCACTTGGCAGCTGGCAGAACCGTTTTCATTCAGACAAAGTCTGAGTGTCTTTGATTTTCACAAATGTGATGTGATGAACTTGAAGGCCAAAGAGGAATTAAGTCCTGTCATCATACTTTTAGTATTTGAAATGCACAAAAAGTATAGTCAGATCTCCATAATGGACGACCCTTTCATGGGCAGCCTGTCTTTACATTTAAATATTGCACAACCATGTCCAAGGGACATATTTTACCATCTTCCACATCCGTAAACAAAAAACCAGAATATGTGCAGACTCCATGCAGGGGGATGTTTTGCCAGCATAACATTACTCATCACCAAAGCTCTTCATAAACATGCATTACTTAGTCCTCAAAAGACCCTGGTGTGACAGGTAAAGGTTACAGTGACAGGCAGAGAAGCCCGAGGCCAAGGCTGCAGAAGAAGCCAGTTTAAACACATCAGTTAGTTTGGGGCTCTCATTGCTGTGTTCAGATCAGACCAGTTTCCAGTAATCTCAGCCTTCTGCTCCTCTCACTTACATTAGTGTAAACCAGAATTACTCCATTTAAGCCAGTGTGACAGTACTAGTGTAAAACTAGTTTGAAAAGGAATCAGACCTCTGAGCACATCAGCTGGCGCAGCCTGTTCGTTACCCGCTACTCAAAACTGTACAAAAATAGCTAATAGCTTGGTTGAAAGACATGAAAATAATGGCTACAAGCCCATTTATGAGAAATGGGCCGTGTAATGGAAACAGTTCTTTTCCTCATAGTTCACCAGTTATCAAATAATTTAGCCCTCATGCGGCTTAGCCAGCCACCTTCCATTATGGTGGGTATACATAAATTTATAGTCTCCTTACTTTCCCAGAATAGTTCCCAGAAACTTTTTGGGCATGTGTCCTTGGGACAAAGTCAGTGTAAGAAAGTAATGCAATGTAATATCATACAAGGCAGTTATGGGCACAGTCTCCCTCCTCACATTAACACTGACTTCTAGGACTGGGTGCCATGGGGATTTCCTACCAATTGTGCCAGGGTCTCCTATGATCATATCAGTCATGCAACACTGGAGGTGAAGGTCACAGCTTTACGGCATGTTCATACTGCATCCACACTATTCCCAGCATTTCCTCCCCATCTGCTCCTGCTCTGCATATCCCAAGCCTGGAAATCAAGTAGTAGTTTCCATAAAGAGCTGTTAAGCTTGGGAGGAAATATGACCTGATCTGAAGAGTTCAACGGGCACTTTGCTCTCAGAGGGGATCTCCTGAGTGGAAAACACAATGGTGAAGATGCTCTTGAGATGCCCTTCATGGTTTTTTTGAAGATCCCCATCTCCAGCATGCTTGACAATATTCTCTGAGAAAACCAGCAAGATAAAAATATCATTGTGAATAGCAGAAGCTAACATGTCAGTACTCACAGATCTGATTTCCTCTTGGTCTTTTGCTCGTGATTAGAAATTTATTCTACTGAAGTTCTGTGGTTTGTGACATCAGTAAAGGCTGCTGAGTGAAAGACAGTTTTATAGTCATTTGGGGAACATAGTTTTTCACATACGTACCAAGTTTTCAGCTCTAACTCTGACTGACTTCATAACTGTCAGCATCTGATGGGAAAAGTCCTCTGGACTCTAAATGATTTCCTGATCAAGGAAACAGTAAAGATTACCCTAGCTAGAATGCTAGAGGGCCTGGCGCAGTTACAAAACATCTCAGATGCGAAGGCTAATGCCTTCTTTAGTCCAAAATTGTGAGCACTCAATCCTGGACTCTGCTGCTGCTTGACGTCCACGGGCCCCTAAGGGTGAAACATGAAAGGCTCCAAGTTAGGCCCCTACATTTTTGCTTCTGAACATCTTGGTCTGTCTGAGCAGCTTGTTGTTAGCAGCAGGACTCGTATCCCATCGCCGAGCCCCAGGGCAGGTTCCACACCCCGCGCGCACTTCCGCCTCTTGCCCAAACTGGCTCAGACCACACCTAATGCATCAGGCTCCATAGCAAGCAAGCCTTCCCCCCAGCCCCGCCAACCCTTTTATCCTCATGCTCTGCTTAGGGAGCTCCCCAAAGAAGGAGAAAACTTTGGTTTGATACTTCTCAGCTCAAGGGAATTCAGGCTCAGACTGCTGCCTCCTAGGAGGACCCCCTAACATAACAGACTGCTGGGGACTGGGTGAGAAGCACCCTCCAGACCAGTGGATAAGGTAATCAGTTGAGAAGGGAGAACCTGTGTTGCAGTCTCTGCTCTTCAGACTAGAAGCCAGACTTTTCCTCTCCCAGCTGAATGCGGTCATTTTACAGCAAGGGGTAGTTCCCATCCACCCAAAAAAGAAGACTACAGAACAGAACGTCTAGAAAGAAAACGTAACAACTAACCTAACAAGAATGAGACATTTTAAAGCTAACCGTTCAAGATCCCAGGAATCCAGAGATGTAGCCCTCAGCCATATCTCTGCACCCCCAGTTGGGGTAAAGTGATACCACTCCCCTGACCTCCGTGGTATTTTACGTGCCTAAGGATCACACACTGGAAGTTCAACATTTAATTCTTTTCCACTGTCTGGAAACACAGTCTTGTTTAAGCGTAGAGCTAGCATACAGGGGAACCAATCAAGTTCAGTTGCAGAAGCCATCCTGCCTGCAGGGCTGTTGTAGGGTTTAATTAAAATGCTCTGAGACCCTCAGAGAAATTTTCTAGGACACATGCCTTTTACATTCCTGTTTAAATAGCCTGGAGAGAAATACCGAGTTACTGATCAAAACACCAGTGCTGGCTCAGCTCAGGTACCGGATATAGATACATTCAAACCTGAAAGGATACAAGCTGCAGTCTATGGGCTGGGTGTAATCCTTTTTCACACCGTGGCCACCCTCATGATTTGCAGTAGTTATTCTGTCAGCATGCCTTGTGCTGGCATGCAAACAGCACCGGGGTCAGGTCTGCATTTGGCTTTGGAAATGACTCTTCTGGGGCGAAATCTTGGCTCCACTGAAACCAGTAGGAGGATACTGATGAATTCAGTAGCGCCCAGGGTCTTCTTCTGTGTGGGACAGCCATTAGGACAAGAGGGGACAAAAAGTAGCTTGCTGGTTGTGGACTCTAGAATTAACACACAGTTTTATTAAAGAAGATAATTTTGTTACAGACTAGCACGGTTGTGTTCCTAGCTATTTGTCCTGTAAGGATTATCTGGAGCAATGCAAACTGGGCTGGCATGACTTTGTGGCATGACAACTGTAGACGAAGGAGCACTCTGCTAACATGTATGGATGAAGTGAAAGGCAAGATGGAACGGGTGGCTCTGCTTTGCTTGTGCAGCATCCACTCGGACAATGCAAATATTTTTGGTGCTTTTGGTTCAAATTAATTTAGGCTTTGCATTTGGAAATGAAGTGTTGTTATCCTTACTGTGCAACTACAGAGCAACACAACTGTACTTAAAACCCCCCAAACAAGGAGTTCACCATACCCAGAACATCACGTGCCACTGAGTAGAGGCACTTGGCCACAAAGGAGACTGTACTCTTCTCCTACAAGGAGGAATGAATTCTTAGTGCCAATAACTGGTGTCCAATCCCTTCCACAGGGAATAGTAGTGCGGAATGCGTTGTGGTAAAGCTGACGCGTCTGGTGCTGATGTAGCACCAGCAGAGCTGTGGGCTTCTCTACATGGCTTTGCAGCTGGCAGACGTAGGTCCAGCATCACAAGTAGGGGCTTGTAGCAAAGGTGTAATGATGGGCTTGGGGCTGCTGCTGATGCAGGGTGCAACAGAGCCGAGGGACCTTCTGTGAGGACCCTCTTCCCTTCTACTCAGCACTACAGAGCTGAAATCACTATAACTGGACAAGGACAAAACTGGGCAGACTCCAAAGCCATGGTGTAAAAGCAGACAATGCAGACACTTGGAATTAGACCAGACAGCGCTTCCCAAGCAGATGGACCTTTCTGTATGCGTCACTGGACACTGAAATTTCACTTTATTGCCGCTGCGTTGTCCTGTTTCCATCTAGAAAGGTTTCCTTGTTTTGCACATGGGCTCAGTGCATGTGAGAGGGATGAAATTGCCTAATAAAGACAGCCTGGGAAGGTGTTTCCTTTTCCCAGCATGCTGGGTGTGCATTCCAGCTTGCGGCATTCACGGAGTTTAAGAGGAAGCCCCTTAACCTTGAACCTGGCTGATGTTGCTGCTGGCAGCTCCTTAAAGAAAGGTTACATAGCATTTGATTTGTGGCAGAATTAGCAAGGTTTCAGTATCAACAAAAATTTCCACGTATTGAAGCAATTTCTGGAAGTTTTAAAATCTGGCCTCTTAAACTAGTCATTTGCCCTGAAGAACTGGGGGATGTTTGGAAACCCATTACTTTTCCCCCTCTGTAGCCAAATGGATGGGAAGTGAAAGTTGGCCACAGGAGAAAATGAGCACTGGATACACTAAGCCAGTCCTTGCAGTCCAATCCCAATATAGTGCAAATCATAGCAGCATTAAGTCTGTACACATGGAATATTTGGCACTTGATCCTGATTTCCCCAATTCTGATATCAGTCAAGAGTAACTCAAAGGAGTTACATTGGGGTACATTCTGTAAAAGAAGAATAATGACCAGATCTGTTGGTCTTAAACTCGCTACCAGCTTCCTTAGTCAAGTAAAACGCCCATTTCCTCCTTACAAATTAGTGGAGGAGATGCCAAATAATTGTTTACAACATGTAGGCCATATCCTAATTCTTTAAAGATCAGGATATCCGTGAAGATATTTTTTTAAAACCAAAAGTAGGTTTCAGGTTCTTTTAAGGCTCCTGTTTCCATCTTTTTTTTTTCCATTCAGTGTCAAGCTGGTGTCAGTACGCCCCGATGTATTCCAGTCTTAATGCAATAGCCTGTGTTTATATACATTCTGACTTGGGATGATTAAAGGCAGGTTCACGGAAGAAGACACCATCCCCACTAATACATTGCCTGGTATGGGCTGTACATAGCATTTCCACCCATTCAAAGTGCTAGCAGCTGCTTATCATTTGTCACCAGCTGCCGGAGAAGGTTATTTTGTGGAGTCAGTGTTCATTGTGGGAAATTCCACTGTGTCAAAGCCATAGCACTGAGCATATTTTCCTTTTGGCCTTTCTAATCATTTCCTTCATGTTGCCATTATACTCACATGCTTATCTCCTCCATAGGGGGAATTAGGTGATTGCTTATTAGAGAACTTATCAGAGTCAGTGATATTAAAGGAAAAAAGGGGGAACCCTTTGTATTCGCTTTATGGGGATTTGCAAAGCAAACATCCCAACCTCATCAGACCCGGCACAAAGCATTCATAAAGAAAGGATACGATAATTTACATACAGCAGACAAAATCTGTCAGAATCAGATAAGACACACAGTGACATAAAGCACATATTTTCCTTTTACACTGAAACCTAATGCACTGTGCACAGATCAGCTCTGTTTGCAATGAATGTATTTATAATTCCCAAACCTCCTCCAGATGAATTGTGGATGCTTTGTGTTTTCTCTGAGAAAAGGGCACACTTCAGCTACTTGGACATTTAAACCCAGTACTTTTCAAATGTGCAGATCTGTGTAGAGGTTGGCATCCTTTTACAGCAGTGGGCCAGATGCTTGCAACCGCATGGCTGTTGAGGGCTGCCCTTTCCCCACCTCTGCTGCTTATTCCCCCCGGACTGATCCCTTCCTGGCCTACAGCCTGCAGGCCCCACATAAAGCATAGGGCATTTTTTACACAAGTGCCACAGTGGTAGAAGCTTTGAAAAGTGACTGGTGCTGCACTGTGTGCAGTTGTATAAGGGGCGAAATGCACATCAGCACTGAGAAAATGGTGGCGGTGCACTTGTGAACTAAAACTCATCAAATGTGTTTTAGTTCAAAAGTGCACTGCCACTATTTTCTGCATGCTGGCATGTATTTTGTTGCTTATACAACTGCATGTAGTGCAACACAGTTCACATCAACTTGCGTGCAGAGCAGATTTGATTAATCAAGTCTGATCTGAAGCAGAGAATCTCCAGCACATCCCAGGACCAAAAAGGTATGTGTATAAATGCCCAAAGTGTCTAGTAAGTCGGTGGTTAGACAACTCATTCAAGACTTGAAAGATGTATCTTCAATTTTCTTGACTACTTGAGAGGATATAAACCTACATCTTCCTTCTGACAAGTGAGTACTCAGGCTAGAGAGGGATTATCCCAATACAAACCTCTTTGTTTTACCTTTCATGGAATAATTAAATGTTCATAGGGGCAGAGAAAGTGAACACAGCTGTTGCCTAGTGGTTAGGTCATTCACTTGGAAGAGTAGAAACCTGAGTTCCAGTCTCTGTTTCAATGAATACTTAATATAGGTTACATCTACATGTGCAAATTTACTGTGCAGTAACTGAAATTACTGCACAGTACAGGTGCACGTCTATATGTGCACACCTGTACTGCACAGTAAATATGGTGACTTACACTGACTTGAGTGTAAATTTGATACCTGCATCATGCAGGTATCAAATTTAGGCCTTATCAACTACTGTGCAGTAATGTACATGTAGATGCCTTACTGCACAGTAACACTGTGTGGATTGACTTGGGACTAACTTTAGTCCCAAGTCAGTCCATACATAGCGGTAATGCACCTTAATGCCTGCACATGTACATGCTGACCTATTTCTGCTTCCTGTGAAGTAACTTACCGTGGAGTAAATTTAAACCGGCATAAATGCATTTGTAGACATGCCCATAAAATACTTAAATCTGGGACCAGAATCCCCATTACTTTGGCTTATTAGCTCTAGCCCAAAGAATGCTGAATTGTTTCATGCAAAGTAGAACAGTTTCAACTTGAAAAGTGGAGATAATGCTAACCCAGAAATGAACCTAGGTCCCCCACATCCTGGATCACCGCTGTATGGAACTGTTGTGCAAAAGGAGGGTGGCAGCTCCTCCACAGATGTTAGTTGCTTCTCACGAGTGCAAAGGTGCCTTGTTCTAGTAAAAGTGCAACTGGAGCTTCACCCCACCTTCCTAAGTCCCAGAGAAGCTACATGATTTAAGATGTGACCTTCTTCTCAACATTTCCTACTGACTGACTTAGGCAGCTCCCTGCTTAACACATTGGCTTTTGTGTATCCTAAACTGGTTCACAAAGGGACCTAATCCAAATTTAGCCCAAGTCCAAACTGTAGATGTTAAGACACCCACTCAACTGTTGTCTAACCCTGAAGGCAACTGAAGTCTGTAGGTACCTTGATTTCTTAATGTTAAGGTTCTTATCTCCCACCTAAGCCCCACTGTAGCCCAGAAAATAAACAGACCTGTCTGGCTAACAGGGCTTGACCCAGTAAGTATTCTCAGAGTTTTTCTATTTTATAATAGGAATTCAGTACAGCAGTAACTAAAGCCACTAGGTTACAATGCCCATGACTGGCCAGCCTCCCTTTGACCAAATATTTAATTATTGCATGCAATGTACCAGAGATGTTGAAGTACAGGCAGTCCTCTTACAACATCTTGAGTTAGTGTTTTGCACTTACAATGTTTATAAATTGACACCCTGTTTCAAGTTTCTGACATCAGTTTTGACTTTACAATGCTTGATCCGATGCGATGCTACGCCAGTGAACTAGTTCGCTGCATCGCTCAGCTCCCTGGAGAACGTCTGTCCAAACTGCCTTGGACACTTTCTTTAAGAAAGCAGACAAGACTCCAGAAAAATCTGCAGCCAAGACTCCTGAGAAGAGTCCAACCAAGAGCCCTTCAAAAAGTCCAGCAGTCACCTCAAAGAAGTCCTTCCAAATCAATATCATTGCTATTTACAATATAAATACATTAATGTAGCTATATTACTCATCTATAATTGATCAAGTGTAAAATTCTGGGTTATTTTTGGTGAAAATAGGGTATTGGGCCTTGGTTTAGGAACTAATCCCCCATTTATAACATGAGAAAATTGGTTCCAAGTTACAACATTTCGACTTAAGATGTGGCTTTCAGGAACCAATTGTGTTGTTAAGTCTGAGGACTGCCTGTATTGTATAGCCTGGTCATTGAAACTCTCCTGGGAGAAGTGGGTGCAAATCCCTTTAAATTAGTTTAACCCAGGTCTCCCAGGCAGAGGTGAGTGCTCTGACCACTGAAGTACTGGATAACAAGAGAACACCACCACTACCTGACTTATTGAAGAAAGGGGCTAAGGCAGGGCTCACAGCCATGACTCTCAAGAGGAGGGAGACACCACCCTGCAGCCCAGAATACTGCACCAAAGTCCCAGAGAGGAACAGGACTGAAGGCACATTTTTGTTTCCTACTGGCCTGTTAAGGCTTCACGTTCAGGTGTGGATCCCTTCTGATGCACCTAACCCTCCTGTGCAGTGGATTGGGCACCTGGGAGCCTACCTGCAGTATTGTGGGTTCTGCTAGGTGGCTATACACCACAGCAGAGTGTTTCAATGCCATGATGCCCTGTGTAAATCTAGCCCCATTTTCAGGCACCTAACTCACTTCATACTGTGCGTCTATAGACATTTATTAATGCACAGTAGTTACTGTGTGTTTAGTTTAGTACTTGCTTAATGAAGTACTAGCTAAATGTGCAGTAACTACAGTTATGGCACAGTACTAGTAGCAGGCATAGCTTTTTGGTGATGTTTACTGTGCAATAGCCTAATAGCACTGCACGGTAGCATATTAGCCTGGTTTTTGCCGAGCACGCTACTGCACAGTGTTATTAGGCTACTGCGCATTAAGCACCTCGTGTAGACATGTCCACTGTGTCAGAGCCTGGGGCTTTGGATTCTTCACCTAAAAATTATGTATTGCAACACTGAGAGCTTAAGTCTCATCTCCCAATCCTTTCCTATATTTACTTGACCATTGTGCCTGCTTTGATCAGAGAGATATTAATGTGAATACAGCTTAGTCACTACTCTAAAACACATCCAGCCAATCACTAGTCTTCAAGTTACTCCAGATGATGCCTCCTTCGTCACCACATGAACCAACATCTGTCTCTTCCAAGCTGGGTAAGACAAACAGCAACAGGGACAGGGGTTGCATCTACACAAAACGCTGACGGTGCAGTAACTCATTACTACTGCACAGTAGCGTTGCATTGCACAAAGTGTGATGCGATGCTACTGTGCAGTAGTAACAAGCTACTGCACAGTTGGCATCACCAAAAAGTCTTTCAGGGACACTACTGCATGGTAACTCTAGTTACTGCCAGTCATTTAGTACTTGCAGTAACAACTGTGCAGTCAGCATCTCTTGTAGATGCAGCCAGTGAGAAAGAAAGGCAAAGGCCCAATCAAACTGGTATCTCCCTCACAATCCCAAAAGCAATGCAGTTGTCAAGCTCTATACTTCACTCATGCAGAGTCCTGTTTATTTATGTGGCTATCTGGAAGCAATGGCCCTTGTTCAGTTCACCTTACCACTTCTGCATAGAGGAACAATTCATTTAGACAGTTTTAAAGCAATATTGGGATGACCTCTGGCCCCATTCCTGTCATTTCTCACTTCCCACTGCTACTGATTTCCTTGCTGTGAAATTCAAATCATATCGAGAATATAGTATGGGGAACTGGGTGGTTTTATTTCTTATGTTCTCCCCTTGCTTCTTTAACACAGTACCAAATCCATTGCCACATGATACAGGGGATGCGTGTTCAAGCTTACAATGACACTCACAAGCAGAGGTGTGGTTAGCAGTGTAGGATGACACCTTAGGGACTTAGTGGGTCAGAGAAGTATGAGCTTTCATTGGCAATAATTTATTTTGTCAGACACACTTCTCAATAGCCACCCACCCTACCTTCTGAGTGACACTCAAAGGTAGTCAGCTATATGGATACGATATGTGAAGCAAGGTGCCATGGTAGATGCTGTCTTGAACAAACACTTCTCCATGATTGCCAGATACTGACTGCTGAGTGTAAGGTTTGTATTGTGGAGCTGGTTGCCTTGAGCACATTGTTTCTATTTTATCTTGTTTCTCAAGATAGCATCTTTTCAGAGAATTTTCTCATGTAGCACAGAAATCCAATAATGGACTAAGAGCCCCCCCCTGTGTTCTGCATTTGGAACGACAACTCTTCTTTTCCCATCTGTGAGAGGTAAGGGTTTGGGGGGCACAGTATTTGTAACTGGACCAACAGTATAGTTGGGCTAAGTTAGACATGCCTTCCAGTGCAAAGCATTCTTCTTCGAGGCACCTGACCCAACCTGCATTCAAAAACTTGTCTAACTTTATCACAATACAGGTGGTCCAATAAAAGGTATCACCCAAAAAAGAAAATTATATGCCTCTCATATAATTCCTGGGCCATCATGGCTTCAGCATCACTCTAACACTACTTTACCATCTGTGGAATGTAATTAAAACAGCACCGGGTTTTGGGTTTGTTCTGGGTTATTTTTTGTTTTGTTTCTTTAAATACTTGTGATTCAGTTAAGTATGTAAACCAAGGCTTTGGTTAAAAGAGTATTTCTACATGCTCTCTGAATAATTTCTGACCCATTCAGATGGGCTATGCATTTACCCTCTCATTGACTTCAGTAACATTCTCTAGTGAACTAACAATCGTCTTGAATTCCCGAGGTCTTGTATTTTACAACCACACAGTGTACATGATCGGTGATGGAAATGGATGGAAGAATGGGTGGCGCGAGGAGTACTTTGAGCTTCAGTTCCCTTGTCTGCCAAGCTGGTAAAAAAACCAACCTCCCAGGTTGTAAAGCCTAATTAATATTTGTGGACTGTCTTGAGATCCTCTGGTAGAAGGTGTGATATGAAGATAAAATATTATTTTTATAAACAAGGTTTTATGTAGGCAGGAAGTTCTCAGAGTAGTTTGTTAATTAACTCTTCTCGGCTATAAAATTTGTACCGTTTCATCGCTGCAGAGGTGGAGTCCATATTTGCTAGCAGGTGGTGACACTGAGTGATACTCATAAATTCAACAAAATGAGCTGTCACGTTAAGAACTGAGGGAGCCGAGTGAGCTTTCCATTATGGAGCTTACACAAGGGAGTCAGACGAGTGGAAGTAGCAACACTCCATTTTGCAGGATAAGTAACGTTTTGACAAGTGTCATGATTCAAAGACATTCGAAAAATAAGTGCTAAATGGTTAATACATCCCATTTCCCATTTGGGGGTGGTAATCAACTATCTTCTTTGTTTGAAAGTTAAAAAAAAAAAAGGAAAATTAAAAACTCTCGATTAAACCAAATGGCTTGATTGACCCTAATAAAAATAATCTGGGTCATGCTGGCTGAGCAGCTAAGGTGCTTTGTTCTAGAGGTATGAGTACAAGTCTTCCCCAGGACTCAAGCTGATGGCTGCCCTCAGCTGAGCCAGCTGTGAATGGGTTCCTGGGCTCCTCGGGTTGAGGAGTCGAAGGTGGCCAGACACGATGCTAGCCACTGTACTGTTTTGTGTGCTGCTGGACCTACTGTGCCTTAATTAGACCAGCCCAAGGGATTATGAGGCTCAGGAGTTTGACTTGAATCCAAAATTTGGTTCTGATGTTTGGTTAGTAAAAACTTTTTGATGTGTTGTCTTATTTTTCTCAGTGTGAGCCTAGATAACATTTTTGACATCTTGGTAATCTTCCCAGGCTGGGAAAAATGTTTCCTATACAGTCTTACAATTTTTCTCTCAGGGCAGGATGAAATTATATGAATTAATTTACAAGGACTCGTAGTACAAGCACCCTTCGGAGGAGTTTAGACCATTGTACATGTTTTTGCTATGAAGGGGAGTGAAAGGGCAGACGATTTCACAGGGAGATGACATGCTCTCATCCCTTAGTCTGGGATCAAGCTTTGTTCGTGACAGGCTAATGCCACACCATTCTTTGGTCTGAATGGACAGACAAGTAAGAAGCCCGACTCCCCCTCCCCATACCTGCTGCCAACACATTTTTGGCTGGTCAGTCAGTATCTGGGAGCAAAGGATTTCAGACACATGCACAGGAACAGCCTGATGCTAGTTCATTGGCTGACCTCCAGCAAATGGCTCCAGAGTTTAACAGCTTGTACACAGTCCATTGATGCTACTGGCAGTGTTTGGCCTTCTCAGCTTCTAGCTGCTTGAAAGCCTAAAGGCAACAAACTATTACAGGCAGCCGCAGGCGAGACTGCTCAGCTGGGATAATGTGTAAAATATTCCCAAGGCATGTACTCAGAGCTCAGTAGTAAAATTCTCCATGCGGTCCTGTCTTTCACATCAAAAAATGGCTGGGAATGTGGCCAGGATTTCAATGCTCCAATCAGGAAGAGTCAAGACTCCCAAATTTATATCCAGGTCAACTGCTGGTTTGTCGTGTGACTGAGCAGGAGAGGAGTTCTCAGTTCATCCAGCTGTACAATGGGCATAATCATCAGGACTCTCCTAGCTGGGGGTGTTGGGTGCTCTGATTTATAGAATTTCCTAGCAGCCTTGAAGCATTGACACAAGCACAAAATATTATCACAAACATGGCTGCTTGTACACGCCATGGCGGTTTAATTTGGTTTAGTTCTCCCTGCATTGAAACGGTGGGTTTTAAAAACACTGCTTCAATTTAGGGAGAATTAAATTGAAGTAACCCCCTGTGTACACAAGGGTGGGGGCCTGATCTTTACCTGCTTCTTCAGCAGCGGGGGGAAGGGAGAGCTGCCAGTGGGCTGAGCTGTCCCTGAGCTGTGCAGGGGCCACCAGGTGGCACCTGCCCAGTGGCACCCGGCCCAGGGGGTCTCAGGGTGCACCGCAGACATGGAGGGAAGCACCACTCCTCCCTCCCCCTCCATCCCCCTGCAGCCATGAAGGCAAGCACTGGGTCCCCACACAGCTCAGGCAGGCACGCTCTGGGGACAAAAAAAAAATCAGGCTTGCAATTTTTGGTTTTTTCTTCAGTGAAGCCTGCCTGCACAGGCTGCCACTGGGGCCCACAGCCCCTGAGCTGCGCGAGGCCCTCCAAGCCCCAAGCACCTCGGCTTCCAGAACCCCATGCACTGTTGCATTTTGTTAGGTAGCAAACACCTCGGAGGTGTTTTATCTTGCTACATGCCAAAGTCATTTAAAGCAGAATATGCCACCAAGCATGCAAACAGCAATGCCATTAAAGCAGTGCAAAAGGGCATTTAAGTCACTGGAAAGGCCAATGTTGTGCCATGTACAATAGCCCATGTGCTTCTCTCTGGCTCTACGCAACCGATTTACCCAACTCCATACACATGCTTGCCATTCTATTTCAAACTGAGCCACATCGCTGCAAAAGGCCGTAGGACTTAGAGTTTGTCACCAACATCCCAGGCAGCACCGAGCTGCACAGCAAGGATAAAAACTGACAAAGCTGGCACTTGGAATCAAGGCAAAGCCTCTCTTTCTCATTAGTTCCTTTTGTATCATTGTTATAAAGAAAGTTAAGTACTGAAGTCCAGAACAGCATAAGGATGCTGTTTGAATGACAACGGCAAAAAGCAAAACAGAGCAATGGCACCTAAAACAGCTATTCAGTCCAGGCTTGACTAGAGGAGCAGAACCCGGGTAACTATAGGCTGGTTAGCCCTACCTCTATTCTTGGCAATACCTTAGGAAACATCATAAAGGATCACATCTGTGCGGGACCAGCGGGTAATACAATACTAAGGGGCAACTAGCATAGGTTTATAGCAGGCAGATCCTGCCTGACTAACCTGTTCTCTTTTTATGACCAGGTCACAAAGTGCTTAGATGCAGAAGAAGAGGTAGATGTGTCGCACCTAATTCTTACAAATAAACTATGGAGCTGTGACGTGGATTTTTTCACAGTGGGTGGAAAACTGGCTTATGGGACGCACCCAGAGAATGGTGGTGGATGGGTTGGTTTCTATCTGGAGAGACGTGGGCAGTGGTGTCCCCCAGGGCTCTGTCCTTGGACCAGTACTGTTCAATATCTTCATCAGTGATTTGGAAGAGGGTGTAGAAAGCACGCTGCTCAAATTTGCAGGTGACACCAAACTATGGGGTATAGTAAACACACTAGAGAGTAAGGAGGGAATTCAGGCAGATTTGGATAGACTGGGGAAGTGGGCGGATCAGAATAGGATGCAATTTAACAAAGATAAGTGCAAAGTGCTACACCTGGGGAGAAAGAAGCACCAATACACCTATCACCTATAGACTGGGAAGTACCATTCTAAGTGGCACAGCAGTGGAAAAGCATCTTGGCATCATAGTTGACACAAAAATGGACTTGAGTCACCAATGTGACGAGGTAATAAGCAAGGCTGATTGCACTCTGTCTTGCACTAGCAGGTGCATAACAACCAGGACTAGGGAAGTGATACTTCCCCTCTATGCAGCACTGGTGAGGCCACAGCTGGAGTACTGCGTCCAGTTTCAAGACAGATGTGAATAACCTGGAAAGGGTTCAGAGGAGAGTTACTCGTATGGTTGAGGGCCTGCAGGTAAGATCCTATGAAGACAGGTTGAGGGACCTGAATCTCTTCAGCCTCCACAAGAGAAGGTTGAGAGGTGACCTTGTGGCTGTCTACAAACTCATCGGGGGGATCAGCAAGGAATAGGGGATACTCCATTTACCAGGGCATCCCTCAGGGTTACTAGAAACAATGGCCGTAAACTGAAGGAGAGCAGATTTAGATTGGACATCAGGAAGAAATTCTTTACAATGAGGGTTGCCAAAGTATCGAATGAGTTGCTTTCCCCTACCTTGCAGGTGTTTAAAAGGAGATTAGACAAGCTCCTGGCTGGGGTCACTTGATCCCAGTGCCCAGAGCAGGGGGTCAGACTCGATGATCTAATAAGTGCCATCCGACCCTAGAAATCTATGAAATCTATGATAATAAAGATGGCCTGGTACTTTAGGGGACATCATTCTTGCTGCTAATTGCCACAGTGAACCTAACAAGAATGTCAGCTTCTCTGAGGCTGGTAGTGTCTTCAGCCCTAAGGTGAACGTGCCTGGCTGCACTATTCCAAGGCCAGAGACCCACAGCCGCCAAAGTCCTTCCTCTGTGGACACACCTACTATGAATGTAGGAAGGCCACAATGAATTTGCATTTTCCAACAAAACTGTGTTACAGACCAGGTAATTAAGATGTTCCAAGACACATGCATTACCAGTGAGCTGCCCAGACACTTGCAGGGCACAAACCAGGAAAGCCAGGGCTGCAACTGAACTCCAACTAGCTTCAAGCATCAAGGACAATAAAAAGTCTTTTTTCAGATATGTGGGGAGTTGGAGGAAAAACATTGGACCCCTGCTGAACCAGATGGGACAACTGATGCCTAGGGAAAAGCCAACCTATTAAATGGGTACTTTGCGTCAGTCTTTCATCAGTCCCACAGGATGCCCATGCCCACTACAGAACAAGGAGGTCTGGGTGAGGGAGATCCCCTGCCCTCCATCAGTGCTGGCTGGATACCTTCAAGTCACCGGGCCTGACAGTCCACACCCCAGTCTACCTGGTCGTAGAAGGCCACCAGGTTGGCCTGACAAGACCTGCCTCTAATGAACCCGTGTTGGTTGCCACTAAGCATAATCTCCCCTGCTGGGTCCTTGTGGACATGCACCAGGATAATTCTCTCAATAAGCTTACCCAGGATCAAGGTAAGACTAACTGGCCTATAGTTTTCTGGGTTCTCCTTCCTTTTTTGAAGATGGGAACTACAATGGCCCTCTTCCAGTCCTCTGGCACCACACCAGAGCACCACGAGTGCTCATAAAGCCGTGCCAGGGGTCCCACAATGACCTCAGCCAATTCCCTCAGTGCTCTAGGGTGGAGATGGTCCGGACCAGTGATTTGAATACATCCAGTCCCTCTAGAAGTTCCCTGACTAGATTCTCCCTGACCCTTGGCCTAGGTGCACCTCCCCAGGGCCTAAGGGGGGCCTGGTGGGGGCGCTGAACTGGTCCCTGCTCAGGAAAATGGAAGCAAAGTCATTAAATAGGTTAGCTTTGTCGTCTGGTGTGACAACCAAATTTCCTAACATGTCTTGCAGGGGCCCCACATTACCCCACATACCTTCTTTTTGCCCCCTATGTATTTAAAAAAGGACTTCTTGTTGTCCTTGATCCGGGCAGCTAGTCCCAGTCCCATCTCTGCCTTGGCCTTGCTGACCGCCCCCCTGCAGCCCCGAGCAACTGCAGTATAGTCCTCCCTGGGGATGGCCCCTCCCTGCCATTGGGTGTGCACCTCCCTTTTAGCTAGGAGACATTCTCAGATGCTTCTGGTGAGCAATGGGGGCTTATGTGCCCTCCTTCTCCCTTTGATCTGTGTTGGGATTACCTCCCTTTGGGCTTAGAGGATCGTCTCATTAAGGAACAACCACTCTTCTTGGACACCCGGCTCCCCTCTCCTCCGGGCCCTCAATGCTTCCCTGCCTATTCTCCTTAGCTCATTGAAGTCTGCCCTCCTGAAATCTAGGGCTGTTGCCTTGCTGCAGGCCTTTACCACCTTGCACTGGATGGTGAATTACAGCAGGCGATGATCACTGTCGCCCAGGTGGTCGAGCACTCGCAGCCCCCTCACCAGGTTGTCACCCGTGGCCAGGACCAGGACCAACAAGGCATCTCCCCTGGTGGGGCTGTGCACCTCCTGGGTTAGATGGAGGGCCTGCATTTGGGCTAGGAACCTATGTGAGCAGTCAGACCTGACTGACTGCTCTTCCCAGCAGATGTCTGGAAAGTTCAGGTCACCCATGATGACCACGGCCTTTGACCTAACTACCTCCATGAGCTGACTTAAGAATTCCTGGTCTAGCTCTTCCCCTTGGTTGGGTGGTCTGTAGTAGACCCCCACCATTCTCCAAAACACAGAAATGCTAAAAGTTCTCAAAAAGATGTAAGAAGAAAATTATTATGGGTAAAAAAAAGTACTTTTCCCTCCTTTTGTTCTTTGAAATGTCTGAACTGTAGAAAGCAGGAACTTCAGCCTCAGACATATACCCAGTACATGAAACTTCAGCCTGAGTGGCTAAAGTTTGGTAAAGTGCTAAGGAACTGAGAGTCGGGCTTTGAAATGGAATTGATACAGGAGTCGCCATTAATATAGGAGATGCTAACTCTTCTGCCTAATAAATCATAATTGTCATGCTTCCATTGACCTAACTGGGTGCAAAAATCAGGTTGTTGCTTTACTTGCAACCCCTTTCAATTTGTATTCAATATGCTACAGGGAGCCCCAAACGATTAGCAAGCTCAGATCAAATTAAACCAGGATTCAGATTCCAAAATCTTCAATCGCACAACTTCTACCAGCCATCTCCCTAAAGAACATAAAATAATGAGGTCTGATGGAAAAAAGCAAACAAACCAAAAATGCAAAGTATAATCAGAACCACCAAAGGCAACTTGGCATGCTTCAGTGACCCAAGTGTTTCAGCTTTACATTAAGCTTTGCTTTTTCTGTCGCTGAAATGTGTAGCTATACTCTTAAATAATGCCTTGTTAGTCAACATTTCTTCATTTGCAAAACATATTTGTAAAGGTCAAGACCACTGCAGAATGCAAATGGGTTGTTTTCAGCCTGTGGGGAGCAAACATGCGATCACTAGACTGCTGGGTTTGAAAACATTGCCATTTTAGGCAGCCCATGCCTCCGAGTGTACTGCATGTGTTGCTAGCATCGTCTAATTTTCACAGGGTGACACCGTTCTGATCATCTGAGACAAATCGTAACACTTGAGGCCTGATCTAATATTTGTATGTAATATATTTTTTCCGGTTGATCAGTTTGAGAAGAAGCACCATGCTTACTAATTCTAAGAACAATACAAATAGGTTTCCAAGGAGAGAGAGGTGTAATTTGTGAGACTTGAGGATGGCACCTGTGGCTTTTGCTGTGACAATTTCATTATGCTTCTGAGACACGCTGTTCTTTTTTTTAAAAATGGCCTTTTCTTTGTGCATTTTTTAAGAATTCTGAAACTGCTCCAATAAATCCTTTATCCTCAAAGATCATTGTTTTTCAGACTTAAATGACAGAAATGTATATGATTAAGGGGTGGGAGTTGGATGTGGAAATATAAAGAAAGGTGACCTGAAAAGGATTTTTAAAATATCAGGGGTGTGCCCTTCACTTGTGTCTTTGTAACATAATAAAGAAAGACTTCGGGGGGTTTTCCTTCCATTTAAAAGTTATGCTTTCCTGTCTTGTATGGATTGTGAAGTGTTGGGAGTACCAAATCTTTAACAAAGACATCTTTTCTCCCATGCATCATTAAACACGTTGGAATTAAATAGGTTTTGCTGCAAACCCACTGTAGACCTATAGCAGTATGAATAAGCCCATGTCCTATCATTTCTCATCTTTCATGATGCTAATGGTGATGCCCAGTGGTCATTGAATCTTCCTGAATTTCTAACAGAAGAAAGAGGCAAAAGATATAGATAAAAATTTGAGGGGAAAAAATATTTCAGGTCATCTATGCCTTTTGTATATTATAATGAAGCAGAAAACAACATGAAAAATACAAACCCATTTCGTACCATATTTTCTCAAACCTAAGATACACCCCCAGTAATTAGATTTTATATATAGAAAATTTATAAAATTGTTATAACTTTTAAGTAACAGAGGGTTGTCTTAAATTTGTTCCCTACCCCCACTGCTATAGCAGGGAAAGCAGCAGCTGAGGGGCTTGGGTGGCTGGGGAGGGCAGGTAGCCCCCTTGCCATCTGGCTCCCACTTCTTCCCCCTCCAGCCTTCCTGCCTCCCTGCCATGGGCACCCTCCCCCCCCAGCCCCTACAGTTTATGCCTTTCCCTCTACTCCCCAGTCGCCGCCTCTTCCCCCCACCACACTGCCCAGTCTCTTCCTCCCTCACTTCCCAGTCTCTGCCTCTTCCCCCTCCCCACTTACTGTCGGATGCTGATTGGGCTCTATTTCTTCCCCAAAAGCACCGCACATGGGTGGGAGCACAGCTCTTGCCAGGCCATGCGGCAGTGTTGGCACCACGGACTGGCTGGGCAAGAGATGGCGTTTCCAAGTGCTCTGTGCCCGGGAGGGAAGCCAGCCTGAGCTGGAGTCGAGCTGCACCTGACAGTAAGAGGGGTGGGGGCAGGCAGGGGGCAGAAGCTGAAGAAGCCAAGCAGAAGGGGGCAGGAGACAGCTGTGGTTTGACTCTGGCACCATCCTGTGCTCAGGGCCACAGTCAGAGCCACAGCAGCTGCCCCCCCCCCACATACACACACCCACACCCATACCCACACACTCAGTATGTGAATCTAAGAAGAGGGGCATTTCATGCCAGCGAGGGGGGGGGCAACTTAGATTCGAGTAAATATAGTATTTAGTTTCATGTCACCTCAGAGGTTCATAATTCAGATCGGAAACTGCTCTGATTTGTTTTCCTGGCTCTGCTATATGCTCCTAGGGTGGGCCAAAGTGGGCACCCTCCCTGGGCATCAATGGTGAGAAGGTGCCAAGATCCGCCCCATTGGGAGTCTTTGCCACAGGACTGGCAGCTCTGCGTTGTTCCTGCCCATCCATAAGAGATGGGTAGGACATTGCTGCTTTGTATCAGGAGAACAGTGGCAAGGGGAATAGAGTTTTCTCCCCAGGAGCCTTGCAGTTTTATGCCCAGCATGTATGTATGGGGGGGCAGAGGGGAGGGGGAGGTGGGAGCAAATGAGGTATCAGCTCGCAGAGCTAAGCTAGAGGGCTGCTGGTGCTCTATGGAGCTGATGCTGCTACAGGAAAGCCTTCCCCGCCTCTGTCCCATGTCTGTGTGTTCTCCCTTTCTAAACCACCCAGTCCCAGTGGTAGGCATACCCCATGGCCCTCCCTTTTTCTCCCTGTGCTCTGAGCCCTGGATGAGTTCACTTCCAAGGGAGGTGGTGCTGTCCCCTTCCTTGGACCAATCTAAAAGGAGATCGGACAGCACCTGGCTGGGATCATCTGGCCCCAGCACTCATTCCTGTCCAGAGCAGTGGTTCAGACTCGATGATCTAATAGGTCCCTTCCGACCCTAACATCTATGAAACTATGAAACTATGCTTCTCCTCCTTTTTTAACTGGCAACATTAAGCAGCTTTAGGCTGTCTCTCATTCTTACCCCCTTCCTGATGTATTTCAGGTGAAGCTTTAAATACATCAGGCAAAAAGGGAACAGCCTCCAAGGAGGGATTGAGAATGCCTCCTGACCCCAGGCAGCCTATGGTGGTGTTAGGGAGGTGTGAGATGTGGACTTGCATCTCCTTGGGTAGAGAAAGGATTTGAATGAGGTCTTTCATGTCCTGGGTGCCCTGTGGGACTGAACTGGGTGTGCACAAGCTGTGTCCCATCACAGCGGCCCTGCCCTGAGGGGTGTGGGAGCAACACTCAGGAGCCCTCCAGCAAGGGCAGCCTGGGCAACTATCCCTCCTACATCTACAGTCCTAACCCTTTGGAGAGGGCTGTGGTTCCCAAGAGTAGGGAGGCCTCACCCTGAGGCATTAAGGACAAGAGAAGGCTTTAAGGAACACTCTTGAGGGCAGTGTTCTCTATTGGCTATGACCCTTCGCCTTCTGTGCCTCAGTTTCCCATGTGTAAAATGGAGGTAACAGCACTTCCTGCCTCCCATCCTTTTCCTTGTCATTTAGATCGTACTCTCCTTCCCTTTCTAGATGTTTGTACAATGCCCCACCCATGGCCAATGCTATTGCAATTCAAATAATAACAATATATTTGTTTTCCAAGGGTGCTGTAGCATTGCCAT
>NW_017728918.1:15842287-15843860 GCF_001723895.1 Crocodylus porosus | reverse complement strand
ACCCTAACATCTATGAAACTATGAAACTATGCTTCTCCTCCTTTTTTAACTGGCAACATTAAGCAGCTTTAGGCTGTCTCTCATTCTTACCCCCTTCCTGATGTATTTCAGGTGAAGCTTTAAATACATCAGGCAAAAAGGGAACTGCCTCCAAGGAGGGATTGAGAATGCCTCCTGACCCCAGGCAGCCTATGGTGGTGTTAGGGAGGTGTGAGATGTGGACTTGCATCTCCTTGGGTAGAGAAAGGATTTGAATGAGGTCTTTCATGTCCTGGGTGCCCTGTGGGACTGAACTGGGTGTGCACAAGCTGTGTCCCATCACAGCGGCCCTGCCCTGAGGGGTGTGGGAGCAACACTCAGGAGCCCTCCAGCAAGGGCAGCCTGGGCAACTATCCCTCCTACATCTACAGTCCTAACCCTTTGGAGAGGGCTGTGGTTCCCAAGAGTAGGGAGGCCTCACCCTGAGGCATTAAGGACAAGAGAAGGCTTTAAGGAACACTCTTGAGGGCAGTGTTCTCTATTGGCTATGACCCTTCGCCTTCTGTGCCTCAGTTTCCCATGTGTAAAATGGAGGTAACAGCACTTCCTGCCTCCCATCCTTTTCCTTGTCATTTAGATCGTACTCTCCTTCCCTTTCTAGATGTTTGTACAATGCCCCACCCATGGCCAATGCTATTGCAATTCAAATAATAACAATATATTTGTTTTCCAAGGGTGCTGTAGCATTGCCATTCTGTAGTCCCTTCTAGCCCAGAACCACAAGGAATTGTTATAAAAATACAGTTCTTCCAAGGAAGAGGCTCTTCCTTTCCCTCTACACTCTTCTTATCTGAGAAGTGGGTCAGCCATGAAACACACATTTTTTATATGCAGTTACTAATCAGCTAGAAATAGCATAGAGCAAAAGGCACAGCATTTAATACAAACCCACGCAATTAGTCTCATAGCATTATAAATCCCTGACTGGTTATTTTTGGACTGGGACAAACAGAAGGAAGAAAAGCTTGGAAAACAGAAACGGGTAAAGAAGCAGCGTTAGATGTGAACAGTACAGACTTCATAGTGCAATTGCCATATGAAGCATTGGCAGGCATGGGCCATTGGTAGGTCATCAGCTTGGAGGCTAAGTCAAGTTAATGGAGTAATTAAAATGGGTCGGTATCAACATATTCAACTCGTCACTTGTTTGATGATGTAGTCTACAGGATGGAAACCTCTGTCAGAATTATCTTGGCCAATGTATATCTGCTCGTCTCTTTATGGGCCTGCAAGAAGCTTTTTAAAATACAGAACTAAAGTGCCCCCCTCGATAAGAGCTTCCTTCCCTTTGTGGATTTTTCCCTCTTCAATAAATACCTGCGCTCAATAAGGCATCCCCATCTAGAGAGTGAATGGATAAGATTGAGTGGTCCTGTCCCCAGCCTTGTCTCTCTCCTGTGGTTAGGACACGTTCTTGAGAAGTTCGAGACATTAACTTGAACCTCCTCGGTCTGAAGAGGGCCCAGAATCTCCATCCCTCACCTATGAACTGCTCCACACACTAGTCTGTTCCACCTTCACCTCCCACAGTCAT
>NW_017728918.1:15837144-15842187 GCF_001723895.1 Crocodylus porosus | reverse complement strand
TTTAAAAAATATATATTGGTATAGACAGAAATGGATCCAGGATTTTCCACACGGGGTTACAGCTGAAGGGCCTGGTGCTGCAGGGTGGCTGCATCCCTGCTCCCAGCCTCCATCCTCTACTCCACCCCAGGGTGGCAGGCACCCAGCACTGCAGGAGCACCTGAGGACTTAAGTCCCAGGGAAGGTAAGCAATTGCCTCCTCCCCTCCTTGCTCAGAGACACATCCCCCACTTCCACCCTGTCTCTGCCCCTTCCCCTCTCATCTCTGACTCTCTACTACCTGCCACTGCCAGGTAGTGCCACTGTCTTCTACTACCTGCTGCTGTCCTGGGACTGAGATGGGCTCCTGCTTACTCCAACTAGAGTGCATGGGTGCTGCATGCACTGGGCAAGGGGCACATTGCTGCTCCCTGGGCCCACGCCTGGGCTGGCAGAGAATGCACGGGGGAGCAGACAGGCAGGAGGAATAAGTCTGCCTCCTGCCACTGCTGCCACACTCCTGGGCTAAGCGCAGTCCTCATGCAGCCCAGATGCAGAGCTTCACTTGCCCCCTTTTGTTGTCCCAGGAGTAGGTGGAGGTCAGGGGGACATGTGCCTTTGAGCACGGGGGGAAGGGAGGGGAACATGGTTAGGAAGGCGGTGTGTGGCCACACCACTGCACCCCTCTGGATCTGCCCCGGAGCATAGATAAGACAACTGTTCATATCCAGAGGTGAGTGGAGTGGGCTCCAGACTGCGACTCTCAAACTCATGTAGGTGCCTGTCAGGGTTGCGGGCAGACAGCTAAATGGTTGGGAGTGGTGGGATTTCAGCTCAGCTGGTCTTTCCTATTGGTTAATTTAGATGTTCCCCAGTGCAGTACATTGCCCATTGGGAACCCCACTCCTACGTGTCTAACTCTCCCCATGCACCAAACATGGTGTGGACAATTCTACTCTCTGCCTTCGTGGATCAGGTCCTTACTCCTTTTTCTCCAAAAGGACAACCTCACACTTTTAAAACTGAAACTCCCACTTTGCTGAGAGCCAAGCTTGTGTTCATTTTACCAGCACAGAAGGGGCTTGCTTCATCTGACCTACGCGTTGAAGAAACATAAGCTGTCATGCCATTCCCCATTTCAAGGAGCTTTGCTTCTAGGTAGAGCATTATGACCAATGTCAACCAGTGATTTTTTGGCACAGCAAATCTTTCCTTGGACTTCCTGTGAAGTAAAAGGGCAAAAGAAGAAAAGACCAAAGCTCAGGGAAAAAAAGAGAAATAGACCACAGAAGCCAAATCTAGCTGAGATCATTGGCATTTGTAAAGAAGTGATTATTTTTGTCCATATTTCTTATATTGGGACATCATCATAAACTCTTCTGAGGTGAAATCACTGCATTAATGATTACCCCAAACAAAATAATTTATTTAAAAAAAATATGGGAATTTGGGAACATTACATTTCATTTCCCATGGCAAACTTGAACCACACACATAAGTATAGGAAAAGTGGGGGAAGTGAAGTTTGAGTAAATACAGAGCCATAATGGCTTTGTGAAAGATTAACCCTCTCCCCCACCAAGATTTAAAAGATGATTTAGCATATCTTACAACAGAAACATGTAAGGCTGCATTCATTTCATGATTCCAAACTTAGTCTTTAAAGGGAAGTCGCTGGTTTTGAAATACTGTAGGCAAGTGAGAAAGATGTCTTCTGCAAGGCATATCTTGTCATCATTAGCAGAGACAGTCTCAAAGATTATCAGACTAGGAATGCATTGTCATGTCCAGTTAATTTATAGCATGCCAAATTCACCAGCAACCACCAAGCTTCTAATAATCTAAAAGATATTTTTTAAAAATCAGATACATTTTCTACAAGTCTTTCTTAATAAAGTAGGCAGGTGATACAAAACAGCCTGCGATAATTGACTTCAGTTACGTTTTGCCAATTTACACTAGCTGAGAATCTACTCCCCAGATTTTGGCTAATATGTTAGGGTGGTTTTATGTTTTGGGTACTGGCCTGATTCAGCTGGATGAAATATGCTACTACAGTTACTTGTCCATTCTAGCCTCAATAGACAAATGCATCAGATGGCCTTCCACTTCTTAACAGGCAGTATCATATGCTGCCCTTGGGTTTATTGCTTTGTTTTATTACTGCGGTCCTGGGGAATTACTGCATCTTATTGAAAAACCTCAAACACCTGAGTCCTTGATTATCCCATTGAAAATGGACATTCCTTGATCTCAGATCTTCTATTTTAGGGTTACTCTGTTGGGATTTGTCAGACACAGAGGGCACTGACAGATGTGCAGCTCCACAGCTTCACAGAAAGTGCCATGAGATACAGCAATGCCTCTGACCCAACAGATGTTCGTGTGCCCTCCCCTCAAGGGCAGGCTGGGCAAACTCGTCTGCAGCTCCCTCCCCACCCCTTCTCCTCCTCCCATCATGCAGGCAACACCAGCCATGCTTGTGTGCAGTGACTGACAGAAGTTAATGAAGATGTTTTGCTTTGGACCACCTTCATTATATGAGGGTTACTTTGCTGCACAATGGGGAACTTTTTAAAGTGCTCTGCAGCCATGCACTTCTGTCAAGGCATGGCTGTAGAGTGCTTTCAGGGGGCCAATTGCATGCCAAAGCGTCACTTCTGTCAGTCCCCAGAGACTATAACATTTGTTGTAATAAGGTGGAAGGGTAGGTGGCTACTTCTGAAATGTGTTATTCACACCTCCTAGCCAAATATCTTTGGTAGCTTCTCATCCTATCATTACAGATAGGACTGGCTTCTTTCATTGAAATCAACACAACTCTTACTATTGATTTCAAAAGGAGCTCCTTTGCAGCAAGGGAAGTTTAGGTTAGATATTTTCACACTAGAAGGGAAGTAAAACGCTGGAACAGGTTACCCAGAGGGGCTGTGGACTCTCCATCCTTGGAACTTTTTAAGGCTTTGCTAGACAAAGCCTTGGCTGGGATGATCTAGCTGGGGATGGTCCTGCTTTGAGCAGGGGGCTGGACTAAATGACTTCCTGAGGTCCCTTCCAACTCTCATCTTCTATGATTCTAGAGCAGGAGAATCACTTCTTTCAATGGTTTTGCTGGAGATTCATCAATTGATGCATGCTAGTGTCTTGTTGGCCCTGCTGGCTACAGCATCGCCCTTCTGGCTCATGTTCATACTGTGGTCAGTTATTACCCTCGGGTCTTAGTGACAAGTGATGGGGGATCTTCAGTCCTGCTGCCGGATGAGAGGCAGCAGTTGCACAAACACCATGTCATGAGTTTTGCCTGTCAGCAACCAGAGGTTCAAGACCCCAGAACCGCGCTACACCCATCTCCTTGACAGCTGGCAGGATTAGTGGCTGCAGCAGGGCCTAGCAGGCCCGCAACTTTCACCCTGCTCCACCTTAACGCATACAGTGTCACCCATGTCATGAGTTTTGCTTGTCCGCAGCTTGCCTTGTTTGGTTTCAAGACTGTTTCGACCATATCTGTTTCATTTTGATTTTACTGTTTCGACCTTGAAACAGGTCGAAACAGCCTCAAAACAAAACTGGCGGTGAAATTTCGCCCAGTCCTAGTGCCCACAGCCGGCAGCTAGGGAATCCTACATGCAGCACCTGCAATTTTACTTTCACTTTCCCCTGACAGAGGCTTAAGTGGCAGAAACTGCTATTACCATAGTTTCTTGATTATAATGAGCACCCCAATTTCCAGCAAATGAATTTTGGAAAAGGGTGCATTGTATGTGAGCAAATATAGTATTTATTTAAAGAGAACTGTGGCTTTGCCACTTACATAGAAGTTAGCTAACATCACAATTAGGAAAGGGTGTCATTTCAGACCCAAATGTATATGCCTTCCACACATAAATCCCCTGTGGCTTCATTATGAGTTTTGGATATATAATGAATACAAGTTGAACACTACATATCTGTGACTTAATTAGTCCCTGATGTAATTTCTGTGATTTTTATACTGCCATGGCAGCAGTGAATTTGACTAGTGGTTTCCTTTGTGATTGTTTCCTTAGAAATAAAAGCACAGATTTTTCCCCCTTATTTGTACTTATGTGACCTTTCTAGTTCTTTTACTGTTCTTCATTCAGTTCAATACACAGAAACATATATCAGAACAAAAAAGTATAAGATGGCTGAGAAAAAATTGGATGGACATGGGGAGGAATAATTTGAATTAAAAAAGTGCACAAAAGCCACAAAGTCAGGACAATACAGATTGGAAACCCTTTGTTTGGTCCCTCAGTTGCTGCTGAGCTGGAAGATTTGTTTATAGGGGGGAGAGAGAAACCTGTTAATTTCTTTACGTGATATAGCTATAACTGGATGCATCTACACATGTGCTTTACTGTAGAAGTAGCTAATTAGTTCTGCAGTGAAGTGTCATAGTCTATGTGTATTTTTGCCAGTATTAGGGTGCAGGAGATTAAATAATTCTGTTGTAAGGTAGTACTGTTGGGGACAGTAGTACTTATGGCAGAGTAATTATGTATAATCAAATGCATGGGTAGATGGTGACAAGGTCTGGCTGGTGCATAAGGGTGCTAAATTGTGGGGGCTGCCAGCTATCAAGCCCCACACTGGAGCATCCTCTTGGCCCAGCCAGCCCTTCTGCAGCCCAATGCCACCACCTGGAGCCTGGGCCTGACCCCCCCAGAACACCTGCCAGCCAGGGGCTGCCATGCCTCAGCTCAAATTGTTGCAGTTCCAGATGTATGTGTAAATGCTGTACCCAGGAGCAGTTTTTTCTGGCACCAATTGTGCTGGAGTTTATTGCTCTGGCTTAATTGCACTTGTAGTTGCACCACTGGCCACTCTTTATGGCACCACAAACCACATGCGTGGAATGTTAAAATGTGTCCACACTGCAAATTTTCAGTGCAGGAACAAAATTTGCTACTGGGATTTCCCAGTAACAAAAAAAGTGCTGGGAAAAAAGTGCCACAGATTACGGGGTAGAAAGCACCCTGTTCAAGTTTGCTGATGACACTAAGATGTGGGGGGATGTGGGTGCACTAGAAGGGTGCAATAGGC
>NW_017728918.1:15832114-15836534 GCF_001723895.1 Crocodylus porosus | reverse complement strand
GTGCTCTTTCCTGCCAAGGCAGGGGGTCGGACTAGATGATCTACCTAGGTCCCTTCCGACTCTAGCTACTATGAAACTATGAAACAATAGTGTGCCCGAACAAGCAGAGGCATGGTCCTTCGGGGAGATGCTCTAGTGGCTGCCAGCCAGAGCATCTCCACTCCTCCACTTGTGCCCCGGCTGCTCCAGCATGCTGGGACCCGGGAAGAGCTGGGCAAGGGCAGTTTGCCCACAGCGGGATAATTTGTCCTGCAATACAATGCACATGCAGGAGCATGCACCGAGACACAAAGTAGTGGCACAAATTTATGCTGCTATTTGTGCTGCTGTAAGTGCACACCCCTGCTCGTCTGGATACAGCTACTGGGTACAAACTTCAATCCACAGCTGATGAATACAGCCAAGAGAAGCAGCTCAAAATATGTTTGCTTAATTAGTGAAAATCTGGGATGTTAATCTGTATTGAAATGAATCTATGCTGCTCTAACTGGCCAAGTACTGTTCAGTTATTTGGATTAGTGAAAGGGTTGATTTTCCTTTCCCTAATTGATTCGTTTGTGTTGCAGCACCACACTGGATTTTTGTTACTGAAGATCACACACATACAGTTCTGTGCTCTGTTATGGCAAGTATTCAGATGAGGAGCATTGTTATGTATTTTGAAGCAAGGTGTCATTGAGGACAAACATTGCTGCTCCTGTTCCTGCAAGAAGAAGACTGCAAAGCAGCTTTCTTTCGGATGTGGTCAAAAGGGTATTAATTTGGATTACATGTTTGGGGAATGAAGAGATATGCACCAAGTTTCAAAGTACAAACAAATCTCAGACATTAAGGGCCACCTAGTAATTATTGTAGAGGAATCAGCTTTCTTTACAACTCACTAGGGACAGGACTTGGATTTATACCAGAAGGGCAAAAGGAGTTACATACCCAATTGCCTGAACCATAGAATTCTCCTGAATTATATAATGGGTGTCAAGTTAAACAGCTGCACTCAGTTAGTTTGTAATGTACCATGCAACAAATGGCTTCTAAGGAAACTGAACAACACAGCCTATAAAGCAACACAGATCGTTATCATAGTATCAAATCGTGGAAGAAAAACTTTCTAAGTGTTTGAATGAAGTCTACTGCCTCTTGTATTCTGCCCAGAGACGGTCCTTACTTGCGCAGTGGAGGTGAATAGACATGGGGTTAGACCAGTGGTGGGAAAATATAAGTCACGGGCTAGATTTGGCCCACAAGCTGATTGGATCTGCCCATGGAGGGGTTCCAGCCAACTGATTAGATCCAGTCTGTGACTGTCCTTGCAATGATCCACAGGGGCCTGAGCCCTACCTAGGGTAGCCTGTGACGCACTCCAGCCTGTGCCCACCACCTGGCCCCAGCCATTTAGTACAGCTCCCAGTGCAGCTGCTACTCAGCTTCCTTCACTTCCAGTGGCAGCTCTTCCACCTGTCGCACTGCTCTGGGCAAGGAGAAAGCTTCAGCCGGGCAGGTCCTGTCCCAGCATGCAGAGCTCTGGCTCCAGCTCCCAGCTGCCTTCCACTCATTCTGCCCACCTGACATGAGCCACCAAGTGTGTGGAAGGCAGCTGGGAACTGGAAATGGAGCCCCACGTGCTAGGCAGGTGCCACCCGCTGGAAGCTGTATATACTGGCTCAGGCCAGGCTGACAGGTGTGGACTGGGACATGGTGTGGGTTGCTCCAGGTAGGACTTGGCTCCATGTGGAGGGCTGCAGGAGCAGTCATGGACTGCACTGCCCAGGCGAGCTCTGCTGCATGCACCCCCTTCCCTCTCCTCACCCCCAGCTAGCTCTCAGGACCTAGCACTCAGGCAGCCCCCCCCCACACGTGCACACAACTCCTCATACTCCACATACTCACCTTCCACACTCCCCCCACAGGGCAGGGCCCGGCCCATGACCCTGCTTTCCAATGCCAGCCTCACCCACCTGTCATGCCCCCGAACACTGCTCCCTTCTTTCCCATGACCCCATCCCATACAGGGAATTTTAGTGAGCTGTTGCAGCTGGGGGAGGAGGGAGAGGGGAGGAGGTAGTGCTGACCCAACCCACAACAACTCATCAAAACTTCCTATGTGGTCCTGGGCCCCAAATAATTAGGGTTGTGCAAAATTTCACAAGCAGTTTTGTTTCAATGCTGTTTCAACTCCTTTCAAGCTCAAAACAGAGAAATTGAAATGAAACAGTGAGCTTCGAAACAGCCTCAAAACGAAACAAGGCAAGTCAAAACGTTTCAAATTTTTCAAAACATTTCAAGTTTTGAAGCTCAAGCTGGGCTTGCCTGGAGGGAAATAGAAACTAAAGTAAGGGAGAAGAAGGGAGGGGGAAGAGGGGGGAAGGACTGCTCTCATTATTGACTGTGTAGCTGGCCAGTGACTGTCACCCTTCCCTGAGGTCCCTTCCAATCCAGGTGCTCTGGGGGAGGGAGGGAAAAACCGCGTAAAAGGCAGCATTGTTTGAGCTGCCCTGCTTTCTGCCTGGGGGTCAGTTACTGAGCCGTGTGTTCCAGTTTTGCCTGTCAGCAGCCACAGGTGCAAGGCCCCAGAAGCCAGACTCCCCCTGCACCGATCTCCTCGACAGCTGGCAAGCTTCACGGCCACAGCAGGGCCTAGCGGGCCTCCAGTTTTCACTGCCATGTGCCACAAGACAGACACAGCAGTTGCACACACACCCATGTCACGAGTTTTGCTTGTTAGCAGCTTGAGGTGCAATTTCCCAGAAATCCCTGCATTTACCTCCTTGAAACCTCACAGGCTTTGCAGCCTCAGCAGGGGCTAGCAAGTCTGCAGTTTTGACTCTGCTGTGGCTTAACACATACACATGACATAAGTTTTACTTTCAAGATTTTGAGGTGCAGTTTCCCCATAATCCCTGCACCTATCTCCTTGAAACTTGGCAAGCTTCATGCCCACAGAAGGGGCTACCATTCCTGCAAGTTGCATCCAAACAGGCCAGAAATAACATAGTTATAGGCTGTTTCAAGCTTCCCCATTATGGCCTATGGGTGAAACATCGAAACAGTGTCAAAACAGCGAAACTGTTTCGACAAAGCGAAACGGAACAGCAGTTTCAAATCAAAACAAAATTCAAAACGAAACCTGGTCTGTCGAAATGCAAGTTGAAACAGAACGGTGCTGTTTTGCACAGCCCTACAAATAATTGCCCACTGCTGGATTAGACTCTGTTAGCTAACAGGATGTTAACTACATTTCAAGATTTTTCAAGAGAAAGCTAAATAAGACTGTTGACAGTGGGATTGTACAGAAAAGCTCTGAGCTAACTGGATCTCAAAGCAGGCAATATGGGTTTCCAAATGTCATTTGTAGGTAGGGAATGTTCATTTTTTCTGGGCTTCACTTACCTGACGTTCTTTTCTCATATAATGATGATGCCTTGCATATTGTTTCTTAGGGGGTTGTAACTCACCTTTAAGTGCCCATAAATATTACTGCAGCTGGACATCTGCATTTTAAAGGAAAAGCACAATGCTGAGATTTATGGGTGGTCATTTGTACTGTCAGCAACTAATTGAGAAGACAGATTTTCTGAAGTGAAATACTGACCTTAAGAATCTCTTAAAATCTACCACAGGCTGCAATTATGACTTTTCTTTCTCTGTGCCAATTGGACAATTTGTCATCCTCTTTTGACAGACAATTCCTAGTACATTAAAGCAGATGTAGTGTTACTGTATGTGTAGATTTAGGAATGCTCTTGTGGCTATTACGGTACCACACACCTCTTCTTCCCTGCTCTTCGAGAGCATAGGCAATTTTCTCTAAAGCCCTCCCGTGAATGCTTGGTGGAGGTGTAAAGCTGGAGGCTGTATAACATAGGCAGGTCTCTCAGGGGGAACTACAGTGCTCCAGGGGGAAAAGACTGCATGGCTGAAGCAACAGGAACTAAGGAGGAAAAAAGCAAACTGGAAAGGACAGACCAGGAAATTTCAAATTGCAAGAAACTGGTCTTAGAGTACACTACAAAAATAGGTCTCCTCTGCAAATAGGTCTGCATTTGTTCTAATATCCCTAAACAACTGCCTTTGTAGCTTCCTCATTACAGTTAGAAACCTTCACCAGGCTTGTGTATCACCGAAATCCACATCAGCTTTCAAAATGCAATCTATAGGCATTACAATGCATTATAAGGCATTACAGGAAAGAGTGCTGGGGTCAAACAACCCTGGCTAGGTGATTGTCTAGCTTTGTCTTAAAAACCCCCAGGGTAGGAGCCAGTACCACTTTGCTTGAAAGTTGGTTCCAGATCCTAGCCACCCTGACAGCAAAGTAGCGCCTCCTGATGTCTAGTCTGAATTTACCCTCTGCCAGCTTGTGACCGTTATTTCTAGTCACTCCTGGTAGTGCTCGGGGGAACAGGGACTCCCCCAGTGCCTG
>NW_017728918.1:15829412-15832014 GCF_001723895.1 Crocodylus porosus | reverse complement strand
ACCAGTGCCGCATAGAGGGGGAGGATCACCTCCTTGGACCTGCTTGAGATGCATCTGTGGATGCATGACCAGGTGCGGTTGGCCTTCCTGACCATGTCCCCACACTGTAGGCCCATGTTCATTTTGGCATCAATAATGACTCCAAGATCCTTTTCTGCCTCTGCGCTGATGAGAAGGGAGTTCCCCAGCCTGTAGGTATGCTGCTGGTTCTTCCTCCCCAGGTACAGCACCTTGAACTTGTAAGTGTTGAAACCCATCCTGTTCTCATCCGCCCACCCCTGTAACCTGTCCAGGTCTGAATGTAGCCTATTCCTCCCTTCTAGCGTGTCCACTTCCCCCCACATCTTAGTGTCTGTGAATTTGAACAGGGTGCTTTTTACCCCCTCATCCAAGTCACTGATGAAGATGTTGAACAGTGTGGGCCCGAGGACCCCACTGCCCACATCACTCCAGGTCGAATAAGACCCATCCACCACCACTCTCTGGGTGTGGCTCTCCAAGCAACTAGTGACCCATTTGACTGTGTCGGTGTCGACGCCTCTCTGCCTCTGCACTGACAAGAAGGGAGTTCCCCAGCCTATAGGTATGCTGCTGGTTCTTCCACCCCAAGTGCATCACCTTGCACTTGTCAGTGTTGAAACCCATCCTTCATGTCTTTTGCTTGCTGCAACTCCAACTGCGCTTTGGCCTTCCTGACGTCATCCCTGCATGCCCAAGCAAGTCTTACAAGCCTCCTTAGTTATTTGACCAAGTTTACACTTCTTATAAGCTTCCTTTTTGTGCTTTAGTTTACTGAAGAGTTCCCTGATAAGCTAAGCTGGAAACACAAGTATGATTTCCCCTTTCACAGCCATGTCTGGAGAATATGAAAAACCTGATGATCCAGTTAAGAAAGATACTGTTCAGGAAAAATTTCTGACCAGACTTCACGGCATGGGACTCTGCTCAGAGTACGGGCTCCCCAAGTTACAGGACAAACTGGGGTTACCTCTCTACAAGCTTTGAAATACCTACAGTATGAAGACCATCTGAAGCTTGAGTGTGATGCGCGGTACCCATGGGAAAGTGGGCACCTCAACAGCTTCTCAAATTAACAGACAGCCAGACAACAATGAAGCAGGAAGGGTGCTTGGAGAGGCTACAGAAGAAGCAAGAAAAAGCCAAGCTAGCACTGGAGGAGCTAAAGGAAATGCAGGAAAGTAGCCAAAGCCGCCAGGAGGAAGAGGTGAAACGCAAAGAGGAACAGCTGTGGGGAGCAGTGGATGTACCCTGCGAGTACTGTCATCTGAGAAGCCTTTGGTGGAGGTGACAGAGAACATGCAGAAGCAATTAAACCTCCTGGAGGAGTCGCTGTCCAAGGTGGAGAACATCCCCGATGAGGAGGTGCTGAGGCAGGCGTCGGGAGGGCTGGCCCTGCAGGGCATTTACAGAACAGACAAGTTTGAGGACCTGTTGGAGAAGAGAGAGCTGCTCATGACCGTCCCAGATGGATTGGAGCTTTCCGATACGGAGCAAGGGCCCCTGTTTGAGAAGAAGGAGTTTTCAACGTCTAGAGCAGAATCCACCTTCACCAGGACCATGGAGAAATTGGGTTTCAGCACAAGTTAACCAAGTCAACTTAAGTTAAGCCATTTCAGAGCATATATACATACAGAGCCTTGACATGGTGGGAGCCATCTTGTCAGCTAAGTCAGCTTCACTAATGCAACCCAAGATAATATATCTTGTGCTGCATTTAAGTTGATTCTGCTCCACATATGTATGTACACCCTGACAGTTGTAAACTTAAAAAAGTTAAGTCTCCTTAACTGTTAGAAATGTAGTACATATGTATGCACCCAATAAGATATATTTACATACAGCTTTACATGCATCCATCCATATAGAGCTTTAGTAAAGCCCTATATTTACCATGTGTCGCAGAGTGTAAGGGAGAAGAGGAGCCAGCAGGCTCCAGGGCTCCCAGAACAAGCAGAAAGCTGCTAATCATGCCCCCACAGGCCCAAGGCACCTGGTGGGAACTCACCTTTCACAGGTGTGAGAGGAAGGGAGGGGTTGGTACTCCCCTCTCGTGGCCGGCATAAAGGAGGGACCAGAACCAACGAACCGGGGAACGGCGGAACCGGAAGAAAGCGGCAGAAGAGCTGAAGTCGGCAGGAGCAGGCTGCAGCGGATGTGAGCTGCTCTCAAACACGGCAGGAGCCTGTGGAGAAGGGGTAAGCCCCAGCAGGGCTTTTAAGCCCAGGCTGCTGGCCTAGCGGGACAACAGGCTGTTTGTTGCCGCTTGGACATGGCGGGGACCCAGAGGACGCCGAGTACTGTATAAGCCCGAATATAAGGGCAATCCTTGATTGTGGGCACCGTAGCTCCTATAAAGAGGGCAGAGCGGCCCCGGGGAGCCTTAATTGTAAACGGGGATAAGGACAAGACCCCAAAGAGCTTGGAGAGAGCTAGAAGTGGGTTGCAATCCCCGGCGTACAGGGGAATATCAGAGGTGGTCTGCTGAAGATTGACAGCTGGATACCTTCAAGTCAGCTGGCCCTGACAACCTGCACTCCAGGGTACTCAAGGAGCTGGCGAGCATCATAGCCCAGCCCCTGGC
>NW_017728918.1:15814116-15829401 GCF_001723895.1 Crocodylus porosus | reverse complement strand
GAGAGTGCAGGGGGGGCAGCGAGGAGCCCTGGGAGTAAAAAGGAGGGCTGAGATGTAACAGGGCCCAGGTCAAACCACGTCAACTCCATCTGCGAGGCTTGGGCTGCGGTGTAGGGGAGGAAAAGGAGCCCCAGATAGCACCCCATCATTGGCGTAGAAATGGGCAACCTCTGGCTAATTACAACAACTATTAATTAAATAAGAACAAGGCATGGCAGGAGAGTAAGCAGGTGGTTAGCCCATTACAGGACGGCGGAGCCATACCCGGAGAGGCTCCAATATTGGCACTCCTGTCACACCATGTCATTTCTGCTTTGATTTTTTTTATATATTCAAAATTTTAGCTGAACTTCGATATGTAAGAGAAAAGTAACATTTGTTGCAGTTTAGATAATTACAACTCATCTCTCAAACTCTTGCCCGTGTGAATGAAGAACAACACTCCTTGCAGGTTAACACATTTTATTACACTGAAACTTATTTTACATGACTTGGAGTTAATAGGTTTTATTTGTTCATTTAGACTAATGGTATAATAGAATCTGTTGACATAAAATGAAAATATTACTAGAAATCATTATAATTAAATATATATATATATATTAAGTACTTTATATGTTCCTTATTAATTCTGATCTATATTAAAAGGCAAGTTATAAGGGGGTGGTAGGGGATATGGCTTCAATATATTAACATTTCACCTCTGGAGACCCTGTCTGTCTCCAATCTTGTTTAGTTCACTGGTGCAATAAATTCAACAGTAGGCTACAATAGACACTCACCCACATTTATAACCCAGCACATGCCATAAGAGCCCCCTAGTATTGCCACAGGAAAGGAAGGACATGTAAATATGATATGCTGCATCAGATTCTTACTTTTCACTATAATTTCACCACGGTATTTTCTGATTGTTTTGTAGGTGTTGCATCTCAAAGTCACTCCTGCCTGGTTATCAAAACTAAACAGACTTGAAGCGACCAACATTTAGTGTCATCCCACTCCTGTCTCTCAACAGAAATGGGCCCAAGAGTCCTGGAGCATCTAGTCTTCCTAAGCAGGCCTAATATAGGCCATCCTCAAGGATTGACTAGCTCCTTACCATGCTCCTATACTAATCATCAGGAGTCTGATAATCTGTGCACAGATATGCAGTGTCCACACTGTGTTTTACAATGACACCAGTTCTCCTACGAATTTGAAATTGTATCTAAATGGCCAGGGTTCTAATTACTCTAACTCTTGCAGGAGAGAGTGGGAGGGGGGAGTCTGCAAAAAATATTGGCCTGCCCATCATGATCCCCTAATAAAATCAGAGACCACCACCCCAGGTTATGATTTTCAAATCTTACAGGGGGGTTCAGCCACCTGAGCTCCCCCATAATTCAGACTCTGTAAATAGCCAATAACCAAAGACAACACTGGGTGCATCTACACGTGCAATTAATTCAAAGCAATAAACTCTGTAGGAGTTTTGTCCCATTTTGTTGAAAAATTCCCTAGAAGCTTTCCTGAGGAGTCACACATATATGAATTACTCTGACATAAGGCACTACTGTCTCCAACAGTACTATCTTATGGTACTGTTAATTAGTTTACTGAGGCCTAATAGCATCGCACATGCAGATGGCAACAATTTACTCCACAGGTAATGGGTCTACTCCGCAGGAAAGCACACTTGTAAATGTGGCTACAGTGTACCTGTATCAACACTAGGGGTAGGAGTGATTGTCCCTGTGGTTTTAAGAACTGGCTGAAGAGTACAACCACCTGGGGAATTAATGCACTTCTGAACTACAAAGGGGAGAGGGGGAAGAGGGAATTTCACATATCCCCAGAAGCAGTAAGTGGTTGTAACTCACCAGAATGACAGCAAGGGAAGGAAAGCTGTTGAAGAATAGACAAAGGAGAAAGGAATTACATTTCCAGTTGGCTAAAACATGTCTTATATACAACTACAGAAAGAAAAGAAAGGCACTGTGTTCCTTGGATTGTTCATACCCCTTATTCACACCCGGAGTGTAAACTCCTCATTCTGTCCCTTCCACTCTAGCAATCAGTTCTCTAAAGCTGTATTACATAAGTGTGAGGATAACATGACTATAATACATAGACTCTGAAGTGTTGCATCGTTGTCTATATATTTTTTAAAAGCCCTGAAAATATAAGGCAGCTTCAAGCCAGAATTTCATCCTGTTGAAAAACACGTTCTTCAATGCTTGGAGCTTGTGAAGTAATCAAATGTGCTGCTCTTAAAAGCAAGACAAGTTGGCAGATGTAGTGACAATGGAAAAGTACTGGTTACTTCTTACATACATACATACAGACAGAAGTACACATTATAATGTATATATACATTATATATATAATGCTTCAAAAAAGACTCATGTCTTGGTTGCTGATGGATTCATTTTCCTGAATGTACTGAAGAATGTCCACCTCATTCATGGCTTGAATTCTGTCGTCTTTTGGTTTTGTTGGTGGGACTGAAATAACATTGTTCTGAGTGGTGATTATTGGCTTCTTAGGTAATGTGGGTTTGGCTGGCACCTTTGGCTTCGGTTTGGAACTGATTTTCAAAATCTTCTCTAAATCCTCTTCCACTCTAAGTAAAGAAAAAAAATACAAATATATGTGTGACTTCTCAGAAAAGCTTCTTGGGATTTTTTCAACAAAATGTTCTTTTGCTGAAAACCAATGACTTGCTAGAACATTTGTCATGGGAAAAGTTTGGTTTCCATTCATTTACCTCTGAAAGAGTTTTGAAAAAAATTCGAAATCATCAAAATTAAAGATTCCAGTTATTGATACAGAATTATTTTTAAACTAAAAATGTATGATAGTCTGTGGGGGAGGGGAATTTAGCAGGGCCTAAATTTAAATAACTTACAGTTATGTGAATGTTCTCAATCATTTTCTTCAAGATTCTTAATCCATGAAAAATTGAGCTTTTGACTTTTTATCCCCAATTTGTAATAGGAAAAAAAATGTCAACACCTTAAATATTTTCATGAGGTAAAAGAGACATTTCCACTCAGGCCTATTTCTCACCTATCATGCTTCATCATGATGAGTTCCATATACAGCTGCAATTCAAAGTAGCTTAGTTACACATCCCCCCTGAAAATGAAGACACCCTTATTTGTAAATACATATGCACTGTGACTTTTTACCGCAACATTTTTCTATTTTTTATTCAAATAGTATTCAAAATAAGGCAAAACATGCCAGTTGATATCCATGGGCATTAGCTTGTGATTTTAGGGTTAGATGAAATGCAATTGCTCCAATATTGCATCTCCTGAAGTCAATGGTAACTTTCCCACTGATTCTAGTGGTAAAGAGGTCAATGTGTGTTTGTGAAATACTGGGCACATCTACATATACATTTAAGCACAACTAAGTTTAGTATGCATTAAGCTAATGCATATTCAGCATTAGCAGATTTTTAGCAGGTTTCTACACGTGCAGAGACTTGGCACTAAAGTTAGTGCCAAGTCCCTGCAGCCCTGCCATGTGCCCCTAGTGGCTGGGTAGATCCAGGACTAAAGTTAGTGCCAGGTCACATCTACATGTGCGTTAATCTGCTTTAACTAATTATGCCTAACTTTAATACCTGCACTTGCATGCACATTCAGGACACACACATGTAGACACATGCCTGTAATATTCATTAAATTAGGCTAATGCACATTAATATGTTGTGTAGACATGTTCACCTTGTCCTAATAGCTAGTCTAACGGGGAAGCTACTGACAAATTTTCTACCATGGGCATGTCTACATGAGATGCTTTACTGTGCAGTCGACTAATCTACTGTGCAGTAAAGTGTCACACATGAGCACCATTTACTATTCAGTAAATTTGTCTACTGTGCAGTTAGCTACTACCTGTAAATACAAGCAGTAAACTAACCGTGAAGTAGATACTGTGCAGTAGCATATGTTTAGACACAAATTTGCTCGTGGTCAGTCTCAACACCAGAGGGCTACAGGGGACAGGGAACTTCCCAAGGCCTGGCACTGCTCAGCTTCCAGCTCCCCCCAGGAGCCAGGAGCCAAGCAATGCCAGGATGGGATAGCTCTCTGCTCTCTCTGTCCAAGCACAGCTCAGCTCCCAGCTCCCCACGGGGACTGGGGAGCTCTCTGTTTCCCTGCGTAGCTGATGGCTCGCCATCCTGTTTCTGGGGCAGCTCTCAGGCAGCCACCAGCTGGGTGTAGAAATCTCTGGCCAGCCCCCTGGCTGTGCAGGGAAGCCCCACTGGGCACAGGGCTTATCCCCATGTTCACGGGGCCAAGACAGCTCTATAGCAGCAGCTGTCTCTCAGCTCCATGCACATCAGGACCTCCCACAATGTGGCCGGGGCCAGGAGACAGCTGCTGCTGTAGCCAGAAGAGCTCTTCTGGCCCTGTGCACACTGGGGCTAGCCCCTGTGCTCCCTCCCAGCCCCCGCTCAAGTACCCTGGGGAAGCCTGGAGCTACCTCTGGCTGCTGCAAGGGACTAGAACAGGGTAGGAGCATCGCTGTACTGGGCTGCTCCCAGCTGAGCAAATTTGCTCCCAACAGGAAGCACGTGTAGATGTGCTCCCAGCGAAGGCTTACTGCACAGTATTTTACTGAGCAATAAGCCTTTATAGCATTACTAGTGTGTGTAGACATACCCAGTGTGAACTGGTCATAGTTCTTCCACACTAGTTCCCTTTGTGGATATGCTTATTCTGCCTTTTTTGCAGTTTAACTTAATCCACTTGCAAAGTAGATGAAAATAAGTTGTACAAAAGCACTCATAACATGTTGTAAGAGTAGCCAAATCCAGAGATAGTGCAGAATATGTATCCTGGGCCATCTCCCTTTGCAGACAAGCTCTGTAATAATTTTAAGGAATAAAAAGAATTGATTGTTCTGAAGCTGATGAATTTAAAGGCTGCAAAGACCCCCTTTGCAACAGGACAGGTCAACTCTGCCATCCACTGGGATGGACTTGATTGGTTAGGTGCTTCTCACAGTGCTGTAGCAAGTCTGTTCTGCAGTATGTGCTGAACAACAATATAGAGGAACCAAGTGCAGATGCATCTAACATGAGGGTCCAAACTAGGAGATTCATGTGTGAATTCTCTGGTTGTCCCTGGAAAGTTGTGCTGTCCATGGTTTGAATGGGTTTGGTAAGGCAGCTTTACTACTACTCCTCTGCTTTGGGAGAGACAGGCTGGGGTTTCATTTCTATTCTATCCCTCTTCACATTCTCCTACACTTCACAGGTGGACTGTTCCTGAAGCCTTAGATTTGGGTTTTAGATAACATCAGTGTGTTTAGCAGGTACTTTTTGGTCCCTGCAATGTTCTTTTTAATTTGCTGCTTGTATCTTCCCCACTAATCCATAATTTTCTTTTGTGCCAGTGGATGTGTCTAAGGAGGGTCAAAAACTCCTGTTGAGTTCAGCAGGACTAACAATTCTCCCCTTACTGTATTTATTAACTCGTGGCCTCTAACAGAGATTAAGTAATCATCTCTACTATGCAAAGGAGAGCCTTTGGCCAACGGCTAGAATGTCAAAGAAAAGCCAAGTTGTTCCATAACCGTAAAAGCAGTTCATTGTGCTTATCCTCCAAAACCATGGGCTTTATTCCACGTAACAAGAGAAAAACATAACAAAAGAAAAATCAACAGACTAGAGACACTTCTCTCATTAACTCATCCATCACATTACAATTCTGTAAATATTTGAATTTTAAAATACCAGGTGCTCAAAAACCCCATGAGCACTGTTATTATTATTAGCTGAAATAGGCTTTGGTTTTAATGTGCTTTTATTAAAGAGAAAAAACAAATCTTTGACTGTGCTGAACTTAACCTCATTTGGTCATGAAACAGCCAGTGAGACCTTGGCCTTTCTACTGAGGGAGCAGGTCTCAAGTTGTTAAGACTTGTAGATCCTTATTTGTAGTCAGACATCTACTTCTACATTCACCTCAGGCCACAGGCAGGTGTTACATCGGTGTAAGGAAATATGTCCTTTTCTTAGCACAAAAAGTAAGTGTAGATGTATCCAAGCAGTTTGGGGTGTGAAAAACATAGAGATGCCACCACAAACTGTTAGCTGGTTAAACAGCAAATTTGCCAGAGGGTGAAGTTTTCTAGCAACAAATATAATGCCTGTATGCTTACAGTTGGTGATATAGGGGTCTCCTGGTCTGCCAAGGGGGAGGGAGGGAATGTACTGGAGGGAGAGTACAGCCTTCCCATGAGCTGTCAGAGAGCCTTGCTGCCATCCCCACTTGAAAATCCCTGGGACGTCAAGGTTCCCAACCCCTTGAACATTCCCAAGTCTCTCTGGGACTCTCTAAGAGGTGGCAGCACTTACACTGTCCCTTGAACAGTCCCAGGGAATTCTCAGACTATTCAAGTGATGGCAGAAATTTCCTCACCTTTACCCAAACCCCTGTCCTGCCTGCTCTGCCAATCAGCAGAGTGGGTGTAGTGGGCTGGCACAGGGTGTAAGGGGCTAGGGTTAGGGTGCGGGAATTCCTGTTGCTGCTGAAAGGGTTGGGACTCTAGCAGTGGCACTGCCAGGGGTGAGAGAGCTAATCTTCTCACCCATGCCACCTCTGCAGGGCAGGAAAGGGGCTGTCCTGGATGCAGAGGGCCATCTGCCAATTACTGGGACTCACTTACAGGCCTGCAAGCTGCCTTCACATAACTGGTGTCATTTTTTTTAAGGGACACCATTAGCTGCAAGCAATGAGCACAGAAGCATTGGAAACAATTGTTGCAGGCAAAACAAAATGTAGACAGCTGTAGAACACAGAAAAATAGGACAGAACAGAGAAGCACAGCAAGCCCACAGATTGCTCTGTAGGTGGGAAGTCAGTTAAGGCTCAGGATGACAGATCGATTTTTAAAGGTAATTAATGGGTAACGATCTACAGCGTGAGCATATATGGAATATATGGGATAAGAGGTATAAAAGCTTAAGGAGAAAACTTAAATTTGAGGAAACCATGCCAGTCAAAACTGCGACCCCCACTGCTGTGCTGATGCCTGGCTGTCTGAGTCACCAGCAAAGCTAATCGCACTTTATCATGCATCAGCAGATACATGACAAATAGATCCAAGGATGTGATACTTCTCCTCCATGTGGCATTGGGTCAGACTGCAGTTGGAGTACTGCATCCAGTTTTGGGCACCGTCTTCAAGAAGGATGTTGATAGACTCAAGAGGGTCTGGAGGAGGGCCACTTGAATGGTTAGGGGCTTACAGGAGAGACTGAGGGACCTGGACCTCTTCAGTCTCCGCAAGAGAAGGCTGAGATGTGATCTTGTGGCCGCCTACAAATTAATTAGAGAGACGCAGCAAGGGATCGGAGATGCTCTGTTCACCAGGGCACTTCTTGGGGTAACAAGGAGCAATGGTCACAAACTGACAGAGAGCAGATTTAGGCTAGATATCAGGAAAAACTTCTTCATGGTGAGGATGGCCAAAATTTGGAATGGGCTTCCAAGGGAGGTGGTGCTCTCCTTTACCTTGAGGGTCTTTAAGAGAGGCTGGATAGGCATCTGGCTGGGGTCATCTGACCCCAGCACTCTTTCCTGCCTAAGCAGGAGGTTGGACTCGATGATCTGGTGAGGTCCCTTCTGACCCTAGCATCTATGAATCGTTTGGAAGACCTGGGAAAAAATAGCTTTATGCACTGTTTGGGGCTTTCCTTGAGTACTGGTATTGCTTAAGTGTTCTTATACGAGCTCTCTCTGCCTGCTCCTCCCCAACTTGAACAAGTGCACTGTTTACACCCAGGGCCTTATATTGTGAGTTCTAGAGTGCAGATCACCCATCTGTCACCATAACTGCAGGACATATTCCTTTTCTTCTTCTGTTCACTATATTAAGGTTGGCATTTTCAAAATCCAACTTTCCTTAGCTGATCTAATTCATCTCCACTGCCCTACAACAACTGAATAATTTGGCAGTGCCATGAGAAAAACCAACGGTCACACGGAAAAACCAGTCACCGGATAAATACTAGCCATTTATGCTCACAGCCCTGTTCAGATACAGAACCCATGACTCAGGACTGAAAATGAAAAGGCCACCCCAAGGTGCTAAACTGGAGAGGGCACTGGTATGCAGAACTGCCTGTTAATTTGCTTTGTTATTCTGGCTGTCTGAAATTCTTGACTTTCTAGAGTCTAACATTAATCTTACTTTTAAACCACAGAAGGTAACATGCTTACCACACTGTCCTAAGGTGGCAAGGATCCATGGCCTAAAGCAAGTTTAATGGAGTTTTTGGGGGTTTTTTTAATGTGGGTAGGTCTTGCTTGACCAGTCTCATTTCCTTTTATGACCAGGTGACCTATAACCTGGACAAGGGGGAAGAGATTGATGTTGTACATCTTGACTAAAAAAGCCTTCGAACTGGTATCCCATGATCATCTCTTGGCAAAACTGGCTAATTGTGGCCTCAACTCCACCACAATCCGCTGGCTGGACAACTGGCTCCGTGGTAGGACCTGGAGGGTGGTGGTTGACGGAAGCCAATTGTCTTGGTGTGTGATCACCAGTGGGGCCCTTAAGGCTCTGTCTTAGGGCCTATACTGTTTAACATCTTCATCAATGATGTGGACATTGGTGTCAGAAGCGGACTGGCCAAGTTTTCTGACGACACCAAACTCTGGAGTAAAGCATTCACACCTGAGGACACGAGGGTGATCCAGGCACATCTTGACAGGCTCATGAAATGGGCAGATGAGAACCTGATGGTGTTCAACACCAAAAAATACAAGGTTCTCCACTTTGGGAAGAAAACGCTGGTTAGCACTACAGATGAAAGGGACTTGGGGCTCATGATTGACCACAAGATGAACATAAGCCTTCAAAGTGATGCTGCAGCTAGTAAAGCAAGAAAAACGCTGGCTTGCATCCATAGATGCTTCTCAAGCAAGTCCCAAGATGTCATTCTCCCCTTGTACTCGGCCTTGGTGAGGCCACAGATGGAGTACTGTATCCAGTTTTGGGCTCCACAATTCAAAAAAGATAAGAAGAAGCTTAATAGGGTCCAGAGAAGAGCCATGCACATGATCAGAGGTCAGGAAAAGAGACCTTATGATGAGAGGCTGAGAGCCATGGGACTCTTCAGGCTAGAAAAGCGCAGGCTCAGGGGTGATCTGATGGCCACTTATAAGTTTATCAGGGGTGCTCACCAGGATCTGGGGGAACATTTGTTCACCAGAGCACCTCAAGTGATGACAAGATTGAATGGTCACAAACTCCACCACGACCAATTCAGCTGGACATAAGGAAGAACTTCTTTACTGTCCGAGCCCCCAAGCTTTGGAATAGACTGAAATACACTGCTGCTGGAGGTCTAGATGTCTTCAAGACACATTTGGATGCTTATCTTGCTGGGATCCTATGATCCCTGCTGACTTCCTGTCCATGGGGCAGGAGGCTGGACTCGATCCTCCAGGGTCCCTTCCAGGCCAAATGTCTATGAAATCTATGAAAACTATGAAAAGCTGTTACTGGAGAACAGGTCATTTTCAAAGAAGTGTGGAATCTGGTAAACCTTCTCCACCTAGATTCTGAAAAACACTGGTTAGCTAACCAAGGTTTTTTACCGACCACATAAAAAAACAAGTCCATAGCATGCAGGTTGTGCTTCAAAATCCAACTTCAGTGCTGGTGTACAAGACAGAATATTTGATCCATTTTTGACCCATTTTGTTTGATTGATATGCCTACAGTTCTTAGGCAGTAAATGATTTGTTAAAGGACGTTATCACCCATTTAACTTCATGCCAGAGGGCACAAAATAGGAAGCCTAGCAACTATTTTAAAACAATAAAGAGCCCTTTCCTTGTGGGGGTGGGGGAGGAAGGGAGAGCAGGGTGTGTGTGTGTGGTGGATAGCATTTTTTAAAGATGAAGGGGTACAGAATCCACATAATACATTTTTCTCTAAATAATCTGACTTTGTTTAGAAAGTGAGCACAGTACTGTTTGAAATACTTGTCATACTAATGTGCTGATTCAACTATTATATATCTCAGTAGTAATGGAAAATATAATTTGTTTCCAGCCATAGAAGCCAACAAAAAAGTTATCATCTTTAAAAAAATCTTAATGAATTCAGCTACATGATGGGAGAGCCAAGATTTTGAAAGAGAGGCAGATTTTTCTGTAGGGATACAGATAATGTGCCATTTCACAGATCTCTCTTCATCTCTCTTCTTATCTCCCTTTCCTCTACCACTGAACCTTCTGTCTATAAAGACAAGCTGTTTGACACAGGGACTGTTCTACTACTCTGCACAATGTCTAGCATAATTTGGCTGTGATATCTGTTGGTGCCTAGACTCCCCCTTAATAAACACAATTCATAAGAGTTGATTTAAGTGGAAAGAGAACCTAAAAGCTTCCACGCAAATCAGAGCTAAGCATCAAAAACTTTCCCATCTGTATGAAACTTTTTGATATAGAAGATTACACAAGATATTTCAGGAAAACAAACTTTGACAATCTTTTCTCTGAACCTGGTTCTCTCCTATCCCTACTCCTCTCTCTCCATTGTACCCTTTCCCCACTCGGGGCCTGAAACCTCCATCATAGTTTCTTTCAACTCCCCTTTTCTATTGTTTCACACCCTTCCTTCAAACCTGATTCTTCAAGCAATCTGCCCTCCATTCTGACCCTCGACAAACCCTACATCTTCTCTATCAATTCTGTTTCCAGCATCTTGTCTTTGTTTTGCTGGTCTGCCTTAGATTGTAAGGTCTCCAGGGCAGGGGACATGTTTGTACAGTACCATAGTATCAAATCCATGGCTTATTTATTTTTTTAAAGATTATATTCAGGATTTTTCCTGTTCTTTAAAACTAACTGAAACAATAATGCTGCCCCCAGGAGGTAACTATCAGCAAATGCTTTTCTGCAAAGGGATCATCTTCCTTGCAGTGGACTGTGGTATTCTTCAGTTAGTTCCTTCTCCAGTAAAGCCTTGCAGGACTAGGGTAATTTCCTGGTTTGAGCTTCCACTCCTTTTAAAGTTCACCACTTGCTAATATAAGGTGGGTGGTTTTATTTATAATAATGTTTTGTTTTTCATTGGAACATGTTTTCAGAGAGAACAGGGAGTTTTCAGTGCTTGCGATGCTAGCAAGAGAAATTATACATGCTCCCAGATGTTGTGACACAAACAGCCCACGCACATTTTATAGAACCATTTGTCATCTGTAATTTGCCTTCACTCAGAAGCAAACTGCTGTATAACATTCACTGAAGAAGTGACAGTACACTATTGTTTCACTATGGCAAGTGGTTTGTCCCAAGGGTCATATATTTGGTGACTTCCTGCTTTTTTCAGAGCTCTTTTGACTGGTTTCTTGTTCCTAGCTTCCTGATGGAAAGGTGAGGCTTTTAACCTCCTCTCATACAATTCTGGACCACTGAAAGATCTGTCACTACTCCTACCTCAGTCCCAGGTGGCTGAAGAGAGGTATCTGGACTCCTTTGGGAGGGTCAGCAGGCTCTTCAGAGAAGACACCCACTTTATTCCTGCATCCTGCTGGCACTAAGTATTGCCACTGCTGAATATGCAGTAACGAAAAGGGAGGACAGGTGGCAGGGAGGCAGAGACATCACAAGTCAGGGAACAGTCCATGCCACATTCTACCAACATCTGCCACTGCTCCATGACTCTGTTGCACATATTTCTGTGACAAACTACTACCCTAAACCTGGCTCCTGCACAAAGCACTAAATGGGCATGCAGCCACCGTACATGATGATGGAGGTAATGGGCAGAGCTGGTTGAACATTTTTCAACAGTGATGGAGTGTTTTCACAAAAAAAAAAAAATCTGTGGAAAATATTCCCCGCCCCCTTTTTTTTTTATCAGCTTTAGCAACTAGCTGAGCGCCTGAGGACAGAGCACTAAATGAATGGGGAGCTACCTAATTTGAGTAGGCCATGGAAGGCCTTCAAACAACGGCTTTTCTCTGCTTCAACAGAAGCCACAGGGAATATTACGAACAACTTCATTTTGATCAGTTAAGGGTGAGTGCTTCTGGCCACCTTTTACCTGCCCTGTCACCTTTCCTATGCCAATCCCTGGAATTGTCTCACTATGCCTGTCCTGTGCGCAGGGAGCAAAACGCACCTGTACTGCAGCACTGTCTTAAAGCAAGGGTGTCAAACTCATCAGGCCCACGGGTAGGGCTGGTTCCACTGGCTGGATGAATGGTGCGGACCCAGCCCATGGGCCAGACTGGGCCTACAGACTGCCACCACATGCTGGATCCAGCACGTGGATCCAGTCTTGAGCAGGCACTGCAGGCAGCACATGCCCCAGACCGGTCCCATACTCTGCATGCAGCGTACATTCTGGACTAGCCCCAAGTGCTATATGCAGTGAGCCCTGGCCCTTGAGCAGGGTCAGTCCAGCACTCACTGCATATGAGTCCCTCTGAAATCCATGGTCAGTACTGTGGGCTGGATGATAAGGCTCAGTGGGCCAGACCTTTGGCACCCATTTTAAAGCAATAATAGATGTAAGAGACATTGGTATACTCTGCTGCAAAGAAAACTGGCTCACCCTGTGCCTCAAGACCTTTTTGGCCCTACACCTCCCCAACTGGAAGGAGGAACCTTTACAAGCAGTGAGCAACCCACCATCAAAGATACAGAAACAAATGCTTGCATTTTGTGGGTTTAACATATGCAAACAGATCCCTCTCACATGCTAGCACTATGGCAAAATGTTCAAAATGTGAATCGCATGAGAAACAATAGGGACAAGTCACCAAATATCACATATTCCAACACTTGGAGAGAACATCTAATCAACGTCTGAGCCCTCCAGCAGCGGTCAGTTTTTTGCAGGTGTGCCCCAAATCAAGTCCTGCACCCCCTCCAAGTGCTACTTAGTTTTCAGCCCCAATCCAAAGTGTACGTGATAGAGCTTGCTCCTTGGGGAGCTGGAATGGAGGCAGAGGCTCAAGTTTCTGGCTGCGTAAGGGAGAGCAGGGGCAGGATGCTTCTGTGAGAGAGGTGAGACTGTCAAGAAGCAGGCAAACCCTTCTCTGGCTCTGCAACCACCGTGGTTTTGTATGGTGAGCAAGGATCCAAAGCCCTGAATTTGGCAGGAGCTGCAGGACTAAGGAAAGGATAACTTGGCTTTTGGCAGTGACACTTGATGCCTCCTCTTACAGCAGCTGTCCTTTCCCCACTCTACCTCACATGGCTGCAGGCTCAACCCCCCTGCCTCCATTCCAGTGCCTCTCTTTACTGCGTGCCCAGAGCTTGCATGCCACACAGCAGCTGCCAGTGCCAGTTATGACCTGCATGCCATGGGCTGACCACCCCGCTCTATTGCTGATGTAGAACTAAAACCTGCAGTGGGAACACTTCTATTTCCAGAGTTCATTAGATTCAGTTTTCAGTCCATCTAAGTCAAGAGGAGTATCAACAACACACATAAGAACAGCCCCCAAATTATGGTCCAGGAAACACTTCTTGGTGGCTACAGGTTGTAATCTCCCCTGACACTGCATTTCTAACTCTTTCAGTGGAACTCTTGTTTCTTCAGTATACAGGAGCCTACAAAAGTAGGTGGAAAAGAGGAGGAAGAACAGTTGCCAATATTTCTATTTTTACTAGGTGCTACGTAAGAGGAAGAGAGAAAGCAGAAGCTGTCCTAAAGGACCGAAGTCCCCAGTGGGACTAGGGGCTATTATTATCTTTCACTCATCGTGTGTTTTCCACATGAATAGTTGCTGGTGACACATGTCCTTGTGGGAAAGCATTTGCAAAAAGCAGAAGCCCCCCCAAAGGAGGTTTTCCAACGGAGTACAGAAAAGCAAAGGGCTCACTCACTTGATACAACAGTAAAACATAAGCAGGGGAATTGTTACTCTCTCGATTCACAGGAAAGTTACATGGATAAATCTGATTTTCACATGAGGAACAGACCCCAAGCAACCCCACACTTTGTACATTTCAGGTTAAAATCTAGTTCATGTCTTGGCACAGTTTTGACTGCTCCATTATTAGGACGCAAAAGCTGTATGCCACACATCAGAGGATGAAGAAATATCAGGACTGTTTGTTTCTAAAAATGTTTTAGAACAGTCATACTACATCTGTCATTTTGTGCCCACTAGTGCATGTTCTTTAATCATATTGTGCAACCCTAACTACAGCTGTCTGATAGATTTAGAAAGAACACGTTTTCTCTTTCTGACTTCAAGAGCTCACTTTGGTTAGGTAACTGAGGTGGGCTTCAGGAATCCTCTGCTTCATTCTCTTTCCCACGGGCACCTACAGATCAGGGGCCATACTTTATTCCACCTTTTAGGCATTTTAGTGGCCTTAGACATGTAACTGTGATCCTATGCCACCTTGCTTAAACCCATGGAAACACAAGAAGCTGAGCAGGGGTGCGTCATCTTTTGTGTTAACTGGTTTTCAGTGTATGATCACACTTAAGTAACTAATTCCACTCAAGTGACTAATATGTGGAATAGGATTTGACCCTATGCACATTCAGGTTCTGGATTTTCAAGGGGGCTTCACATATACCCGGTGTGACGAAACAACTAGGCCCTTTTAAAAGGTGCAGTGCAAATCTATATTAAGTTAATTTTGTGTTGAATTTCCTAAAAAGTAGAGGGAAGAGAGGTGTTCAACTCATGTGGTTTTAAACCCACCTTGTTTTAAACCCTCCCTCCCCATTATTTTACATCCTAAAGTCTGGACTCTCAGGATGTGTCGGCACATGAAAGTACGCCTGGCCCCAAATGGCTAGGAGGTCAGCTACCTCCAGCTGGGTCCAAGGTGCCAGCTCTGAGCAGACTCCTCTACCTGGGTCATAGGTTTCATAGACATTAGGGCTGGAAGGGACCTTGGAAGATCAAGTCCAGCACCCCGCCCAAAAGGCAGGAAGTCAGCTGGGGTCATAGGATCCCAGCAAGACAAGCATCCAATTTGCTCTTAAAGGTGTTCAGTGTAGGTGCTTGAACCACCTCCGATGGCAGGCTGTTTCAGACCTTGGGGGCTCAGACGGCAAAGAAATTCTTCCTTGTGTCCAGCCTGAAACGGTCTTATAGTAATTTATGACTGTTTGACCTCGTCATCCCTTGGGGCGCTCTGGTGAACAAACATTCCCCCAAATACTGGTGGTTACCCCTAATAAATTTGTAGGTGGCCATCAGATCACCCCTGAGCCTGCGCTTTTCCAGGCTAAAGAGTCCCATGGCTCTCAGCCTGTCATCGTAAGATCTGTTTTCCTGAC
>NW_017728918.1:15784102-15808357 GCF_001723895.1 Crocodylus porosus | reverse complement strand
GTCAGGTATTCCTAGTCAGACTCTTACCTGGCAGAGCAAAGGGGCACTTGAACGTTGGGTCCTACCACTTGCCTCCTTAGCAGAAATGTTGGTGTCCCCTATTTGGAAACTGAAAATCCCTGATAAAAAAATCCCAAAGTCACTGCAAGACGCACATGCGTGCTTATGTGGACGTGCCCTGAGAAGCTTTTGCTCCAATGTGATGGCATCACCAATATTCCTACAAGCATAGGAGGGTTTGGACTTTTGAAGAAAGGACCAAAAAAGTCCAGAGATTTAGGGCCATGCTACTGCCTAGGCTTTTAAACACCAGCACTACCAGGGCACCACAGCTCCATATCTGGGGTATGTGTGAATAAAATCAGGAATTAGAGAGATCACAAAATTAGTCTGAATGCTATTTCAGTGATGAAGACTTTTGACCACTATTTAAAGAAGTCAGCATTTAATCCTTCTTTAATGCCTTTCACAAAATGCCCAAGCATAAGGTGAACTAGGGCATGGAGGGAAGCAGCATGGTTGTCCTAAAAAGCACTTCAAAGAATATGGATTTTTTAGTGTTCTAGGTTTCAGTTGCTCAACTTGAGAAAAGGGGCCTAATGTTCACATGTTCAAGGCACTTACAGCTGAAGTCAATGGGAGCTGCAGATGCACAGTCCATGCAGAGATGAACCACCAAAAGCCTTCAGTTGAGGTACCCATGATGAATGGCCAATTGCAAAAATTTGGATGGCTCCCAATTCTCTTTGGGCCTGGAGGAAGAGTTTCTATCAGAAGACGCCAGCAGAAACTGCCTTTTTCCCCCTCCATCGACCACATTTTGTCAAGTTCATAGTCAGTTCTCTTTTTCTCCACGTCCCATATATTTCCTGAAACTAGGTCCTCTTTTACTTCCCATCCTTTATCATATCCTTCCTTAGTCCTCCTATTTCTCCCAGTTTAGCTTCCCCATTCTCCTCTGCAAGGCAAACAGGTTTGTCAGTCCATAACCCCAGAAGGGCTAAGATTTCTCTACATAGCTAGAATTTCCAGTGCATTTTTTTCTGTTGGGCCTCAGCTTTATTTTCTGCTGCATTACACGTACTCATTTCCAGTTAGATGGTGATTGGCTACTTGAAGGCACTGTGATAATTTGAGTAAAAAAAACCTGGAACTTCACCATAACCTTCTCTCCTTGTTTTCATTATCTCCTACTTTGGCAGTTGGTCACTTGCTGCTGGCTATGAGGACCCTAGGGCTATATGAGAACACAGTTCAGCAGTTAGCAGACATTAGAAGCTTCTTTCCCTGTAACAAAGGAAGGAAAACTGGCTGCTTTTGTGTACATGAATATGAGAGATGGATGGACTTTCTCTGATGGGTAGCAGTTATGGCAGGGGTTGCACTAAATGTTCTTACTCATTTGAACAATCTGGGTCAAACATTTTATGCCTAGATTGCTCGCACAGGCTGAAGCAGACATACAAGACTGTAAGCGTGTGGATACTCACTCCCAATATTCTGCTTCAGTAAATCAAATTATGTCTTGCTACTTCGTGTCTGATAAACATCAGATGTATGGCCACTGTGTAATAAGAGATGGCATATAACTTAATTTAACTTCTGGTAAATTAAGTTGGGTATTTCTGCCCAATATGTTAGTACCAATGCATTTTGCATAAACAGTGACTGCAGACATACTAGTTCCAAGAGATTAAGCAGAATTTTTCTTTTCCATTTAGAACAGGTTATTAAAATACTGAAGACTTGGATGAGAGAAAGGATGGTACAACACCTAGCTTGGCCCTGACTGGGACTCAGAGGGCTCAAGTTCAACTCTTTGCTCTTTGCATCACTTCTCCATGTGATAATATGGGGATAATAGGGCAAAAAAATTCTCAGTCAAGAATGTTATGAAGATAAGTACATTCAATTATAAGATACACATATGAGTATGAATACAGAGAGCTATGAGGTCTGTACTGCGTTATTTTAGACAGGGGGAATGCTGAAAACTGTTTCCTACCCGTCATTCTGAAATATGGGCATTTTACCTTCATATACCACTGATCAAAATGTAAATGAATATTAGGGACAACATCAATAACTAAGTCCTTTATGACTGTATATACAGTGTAAATTATAAGCCAGCACATTCTAGCCACTTGAGCTCAAGTTGAGAGCCAAGAGCTCACAGATTCTGCCGGCTCCAAAAACTACATTCATCAAGACAGTTTCAGTTGGAAAGCAGAGATCGTATTTACTACCCTCCAGCTAACTGAAAACTATCTTCAAAGGCACCTTGGAAAAAGAAAAGGTGCCACAATTTGGCACTAGGTGTTAGGTATATAATAACGTAGGATCAGAAGTGATTTCCTGGGTAATCAAGTTCATTCCCTAGCAACCTCAGGGAGCTATTTTACAAAGTGTGATATTAGGGATATTTCTGTAATGGATTTCTAAGCTCTTAAATAAACTTCTTCCATTATTTAATATGAACATGAAAGCATTAACCCACTTCAGTACAGATCATTTTCAAAGCTTCAGTTAAAGTCTTGCTCAGGTAGGCCTGATGGAGACTACTACCATGGGGCTACGTGGTACACAAATACCTGAATAGCTCCTCCATGTCCTCATCAAGGCTGGTGCTTAATCTTTGCTCTTTCTGTCCACAGGCAGTTGGCAGCAGTAGTGAGTCACCAAGTTTAACAGTCCCACCAAGGTCTGGATCTTCAAATAACTTCAGGTCTAAAGAAGGAACCAGCAGAAAGCGTTAGTTACCTGCACATGACATAAAGCAACACCAACACAGATGCCAGCAAAGGAAGCCAGCCATGTATTGCATTGATTTTTATACAAAACTTCCATTTTAAAGTAAAAATCCACAAAGTGCAAGGATATAAATTGTTGACATATTGCACCTGCAGGGCCTCTAAATCTATTCCCTTCAGGAACTCAGGAATAGTTTGTACCCAAGCCTGCTTACATCTTGCTTTTCAACATAAGACAGACACCCATAAAAACTGTAAATCCAAGTTCCAACAGTATATGAATCCTGTAATTCAGGTCCTGCTGTTTTAAATCTCCAGCTGATTTTGCACCAGGTAAAAATCTGGCCTAAAACTGATGAGTCCGAATCAAAGTTAAACCAATCCATTTTAAATGCCCAAAAGTCATTTTTAAAACTTTAGGAAAAGCAATCCAACTCTACAGATCAGAGATAGAACTGATTTACTATCTTTGATTGATGAGTCCTTGGAACCGGTGGATGAAAAATCTTTTACTGGGCCAAACAGTCCTTCATCTGGATATATTTCCTCATCAAAAATGTTTAACTTGGGCCTGTCTTCCTTGGCTGGAGGAGGTGGGAGCTTCTTCAGTTTTTTAGATCTAAAAAAAGACAAGAACAAAATTCAGCTGCTATTGTGAAATAAGCACTCTCAAGGAACTGGAACTAAAAGCATTCTGTTTATAAAGCAGCATATTCACAATTACAATCTTTTCACATTTGGTTAAAATTGCTTTATTCTTTGCAGGATTTTCAATTTCGCAGGGAATAGCAGTAGAAACATCATCAATTCCAGTAGCTACCACTGGAACAGAGTAAAAAGAAATGGTTTGATAAGGAGCAGAGTGTAGGCCATCCAGTCTGTCCACTGATCAGCTTGGATATGATACAGGCACACATTAAATATACCAAATGTTTCAAAAGCCTCATTAAACCCTATTCCCTAGTAACAAGGCCCTAGGTTGGGGGCTGGGCTGCATACTGTGCATGCCCAGGGAAAACAGGAGACCTCACGAGTCCGAAGATGGATGTTGTACACAGGGGACCTCCTTCACAGCTTACTGCTCGTTTGGCTGAAGGGAAGGCAGACCTAGTGATTGCTAGGCCCTACATCACACTGACCACTGGAGAAAGTACCCCAGGTCATGAATTTTACTCAAACGCCTATGGCACCCAGGGCTCAATCAGAAGCATGGATGGGGACTGGAGCAGGGGTTGGGGGTGTTGCAGTGCGTGGGGCCTGGAACAACAAAGCCCTGTGCTGGCTGCACTGCCATGGTGAGGCGTCCCCGGATAGCCTGGCAGCAATGGGGGTGGTGGCAGCATGGAGCTGTGCCCCCCACTGCTGCCCAGTAGGCAGAGGGTGTGCAACCAGTGTGGGGCTCTCAGGGGAAAGGCAGCAGGGCAAGGAGCCCCAAGCCTGCAGCAGGCAGCCCATATCCATCCCCCTGCTCCACCTAGCTCTGTTTCGGCCAGGTGGGGGAGGGGGTGGTAAAGTGGGCATGTGTTGTGTCTGATGCCCATCTTGCTTGGGCCACCTGAGCCCAGAAGTCTTTCCTGCCCAAGTGTGGGGGGGAGACGGGGGAGCAATGATCTGTAAGGTCCCCTCCAGTCCCTGACATCTATGAAACTATAATTCCCCCTGCAAAGTGAGACCATGTATGATCCCTGACACTCCCTCCCCGCAGCTGCAATGTATGCCCTTGCAGACACCTCCATCCCCACAACCACACCACACAGGCATGGACCCCCATGCCGCCCCGTTCCCACCCTCGGCTCCACATGCCACTCACTACGTTGCCCCACCACTGGGAGGAGAGGTTGCTGTCACAGTGAGAGCATGATGGCGGCAGCAGTGGCTGGGCAGGAGCCCAAGGACTGCAGCATAACCCCTTGTGAGCTGTACGTGGCCAGTGGGCTATCAGTTGGACAAGCCTCTACCTTAGAGCATCACAGCATTTGCACACAATGTCCAGAACTGTGAACCCACAACCTTAACAGATGTGTGCTAACAAGTTGCCAGAGCAGGCCCAGTAGATGTCTCTCACAAGAGAAAAATCTCCTTTACCCACCCACTCAGGTTTCAACCTGTAGCCAGACCAATCGGCATCCAACGTGTCATTACCCTCCAAAGAAGAAGGGACCGAGCTCCATAACAACAGGTGCATGCCAAGCGTGTTAAAAGGCCCAGTAAAATACTAGTTGGATTACAGCCACACGCCGAGAGCAGAGTCCAATTACTTTATAAGAAGTTTATAAGAAACAAGGCAAAAGCCCGGGTGGTGCGTTACCACCGACAATTCAGTTCCTAGCAACAAGCACATAAGACCCACACGTAATGTTTAATCACAGCAGGCCCTGGAGACGCGTTGTGGTCAGCAGAACGGATGAGGAAGCGTTTGCTGAGCTCTTTATTCAGTCTGTGTTTTGATGCAGTGAGAAGGAGCCATAAAAGATGTACAAGAGGGAAGGGCAGGTGGTTACAACACAGGCCTGTGTAACCTGGTTTCAATTCCTGATCAGGTGTAACTCTAGGGTGGTACTGGGCAAGTCTCCTAGGACCAGGCTGTCTTTGTAGGCACCTAGGCTTCACACGGCACATGGCTGCCAATGGACGGGGTAAGTACTGACGATCCCTGCACAATGACAAGGCAGGACTCGGCTGATCCAGAGCTCCTGGTGCAGAGCAGGGGGGTGCCTACTGCTAGGTGACAAAATTGCGAGGCCCATGGATGTGCCTGAGGTTCAAACTATGGCTGCCAGTCACTTGGGTCCTGGAGCATCCAGGAGGAAGCACCAACATGCACGAATAACACCGAGTTCAGTACAAAGCACAGCACAGTCACTCCCACTGTGGACTACAAGTGGGGCTACAAGGATCACCCAGATAGTGGGGGACCCCTGTTTAGGCCCCCAAGGGGCAAGAAGGAAAGGGAACAAGGGGAAGCAGGTTTCTGTGGAGACAGCTAATGAGTCATGCTCCACCTGGGGCTGAATCAGCCCTCAGGCACCCAGCTGATGTGTCTGCCAGAGGTCAACTCTCCCTCAAAGAGAGGGAGCCTTGAGAGCAGCAGGCAGGTACCAGGAAGGGCTCTGCAAAAGTCTGCGAATGAACTTCTAGATGCCCCAAATCCCAGCATCTTGCCTTGACTCTTGGTCCCTGTTCTTCAACTCCTGGCAGCTTAGTCTGGCTTCCAGCCCTTGGCTTGTGCTAACTACAACGCTCAGCTCCTCACTCTAGGGCCTCTGTGGCTTCCTGATCCCAGTTTGAATTGCAGCTTCCTGATTCTGGATCCTGGACCTTTGCTCGTTTCTAGCAACGACTCTGGCTCCCTGACCCCAGCCCATTCCTGATCACATCTTTGGCCTCCAGATGCTGTCCTGACTAGACCTGGGCTCCTGATGCCTGGCCCTTATTGCCTCCATCCCAGCTGTGACAACAGCTCTTCCTTAGTAAGGGGGAAACCCTGGGTTCTCCTTCCTTCTTCCTGGACTGTTTATGCATTTTATACTAGATAGTCACTAGATATATGGCAGATATAGCCTGGAGAGCACAGATCAGAGTCCAGCACTCCTACCCTTCCTAAGAGTGCGCCCTACTCAAGAGGCTAGGAAATCATCCTGTCTCTTGTTTGTTCACCTTCTGCTCCTAGAACACTTGTATTTTTGGCTACCCCATGGTCTAGCCCCAACAGGAAGAGTTGGAGACTGCCCTCACCCAGACTATTTTATAGCTTAGTGGTTAGGGAAGTCTCCTCCGAGGTGGCAGATATAGGTTTAACCCCCCTGAACTAAGGCAAAACTCAAATCTGCCACTTCCTGGGTGAGTTCCGTAATCTCTAATACGCTATGATATAAAAGTGAGCCCTGACGCCATGCCCACCAGGTGTATTTTCAAGTGCCAGCAGCCACTGGTGCTCAGTTTTGTGGTGTCAGACGTGCTTCATGGGAATTTAACAGATTGAATCCCTTCAGGGATTTAGGTGCCACCCTAGCTCTGGTCCACACTGCAGCAGAGCTTAAGTGAGAGTTCGACACCTACCTGCTTGAACTCCATTGTGCCTGGCCACGCTCAGTAGCCTAAAGTCTAAGAACCTGAGAATCGTTTCAGGCAGAAATAGGTGCACTCAACGAAAGAGGTGCAATCTGGATTGCTTTTCTCAACTTTTGATGCCTAAATCCTACCCAAGTCCCATTTTGGTGCCTTACTTACTGGAATCCTTATAATCCCTAGAAATGTGCAGCTGTAGAATTGTAAGATTCAGAATGTGAACCTCTTACTCATGAAAGTGAGCAGTCCTTCATATAAGCTACTCACTGAAGATCACCGATGTAGAGGGAAATGACAGGAAGAAAGGACAAGCCAGAATATTAATGTCACCACAGAACTGAGTAAAAAAGAAAACAAAAAACAAAAAAAATCTTACTAATATTTCTGTTTAGTCTGGTGACCAAATCCTCCCGATTATATTTGCTCAGTTTTAGTTTTGCCAGGATCTATCATTAGCATCTTCAAAGCACTGGGCTGAAAGCACAGAAATCACAGGGCATGTTTTTTAAGCATTACCAGGAGAAAGTAGTTTTTTTCTGCTGTCAAGCTCCTTCTTCCTGCCCTTCTAAGGACACCAGTGACATAATCCCAAATGATTCATGTGTGCCTGTAATGTGGCTTACTTGGGGTCAGGCTCTTAACTCAGAAATGATTCCCACAGTTCTGTATTTAGCTGTACCAGTCTCTGCTGCTGCCACAAGAGCAATAGGGATATTATGGCATGGCAGCATCAAGAGCAAGTGTATTCATGAAGCTCTGCCACAAGGCTCCATCCTACAGAAGTGCAGAAGAAAGAGCCACCCACCAGTAGACTGCTTTGTTAATTATGGTCCATTAAGGTAAAGCAAGCTGAGGGGAAGGCAATGGAGTTCAGGGCAATAGGTAACAGAGACCCTGTGCCCAGCCCACACCATGAGGAATGAAGCCGCTGGTTGCAAGAATATTGTTCCACAAGAACCTCTAGAAGCATTTCTATATTTGGCCCCCATGGCTGCTTCTATTGTCTTCTTTGTGTGGTTCATCTCTACATTACATTCATAGTTTCATAGTTGTTAAGGGCTAGAAGGGACCTTACAGATCATCAGGTCCAACCCCCTGCACTTGGGCAGCAAAGACTGCTGGGATCAGATGACCCCAGCAAGGTAAGCGTTCAGACACTTTTTGAAGATCGCCAAGCTGGGTGACTGTACCATCTCTACGGGGAGCCTGTTCCAACCCTCAGCACTCGACCTGTAAAGAAGTTTTTCCTTATGTCTAGCCCGAAGCAATCCCCAATCAGCTTGTGCCTATTATTTCTTATCCTCCCCTGGGACCTTGGTAAACAGATGCTCCCCCAGGCCCTTGATACACCTATAGGTTGCCACCAAGTCCCCTCTCTTCTCCAGGCTGAACAATCCCAAGTCTTTTAGCCTCTCCTCATACTTTAGGCCTCTAATCATGCGTGTGGCCCTCCTTTGGACTCTCTCAAGCTTCTCCACTTACTTCCTGATGGGCAGCAGAAGTGGAGGCTGTTAGAGATCCAGCCTGTGGGGGGCTGCTTGGGGCCACTTGGGCCTCACAAGCCCCACAACCCCCGCTTCTGCCACACACTGGGGGGCTGGAGCCTGGAGGCAGTGGATCAGGAGCAAGGGGCACTGAGTTGGGGCTGGCTATTGATGTTTACAAATGGGTCCTGGTACAAAAAAGGTTGAAAACTGATGAACAAATAAATAATAAAGCTGCTTCCCTCCTGTCCCTCTTCCACGCCCCTTAACCCATGCTCTTGGAACCAGTGCCCCTCACCTTGTGCCGTTCCCCATTCCCACAACCTTCCCCCATCTCAGAACCAAGTTGACTTGTTATGCTACTGAAACACAGAATTAGAATGTGTATTTTGGAAAGAAAATGCTAAGGAAAAGTTTCAGAGTAGGATCTGAAATATTGCACTACAGATGAAATCTCAAATAATACCAATATGCATTTTTAAGCACAAACACATCTTTGTTTAGAAAATGGGCTTGAATTACAGCTGCACTATTAAAATTGCAGTAATAACGACACGTCTTTGGCAAACACACATTCCTGTAAAACAAAGACTCTATGCATTGGTTCATGCAGAAAACAAAAATGTCATCTGCTTTTTTTCTCTTTATTCCAGCTGTGTTCATTTTCCAAAGCTACGTGGTAACAACAGTCAAGACAGAGGAGGTCATTTTTATCTGCTTTGGGCAAGGGGTGCAGAATGGGAAATCTCAGCACTGCCTGACTGCTAAGCACAAAGCAACAGTGACAAGCTTTTGCTGTGGTGAAATCTCACCTCCAACAGCCAGCCCTTTCTTGCAGAAAACACTAAAGACACTGGAACAGAAGTGACAGCTAACAATGATTTAAATGGCTTTCAAGGATAAAAAAGCAAGGACATTTCTAATACATGGAATAAGTATCATAGATAAGAAACAACACTCAATGGGAAAATCAATTCTTTTCTGAGATCTCCAAAGCAGGCCAGTCCTGGATTAGAGTTCTAAAAATTCAACAGATGGGGAAAAAAACACAACAGTAAAGGCCAGATTTTCAGTTCCCATTTAGGAACCTAATTAAGCAGGCAGCACTTAGGAGCTGCTGCTGTTCTCAAGGGAAGCTACTGCCTGTTGAGATGTTTTAAAAATCTGGCTTTATTTTTTTTATGACATCATACTTCTATGTGACTGGAAAACACACAGATACCCTTTGACATGCAATAATTTGTAACTCTAACCATAAATATGAGTATTCCCACGAAAACTCTTTATCTAAATTCACAGTAAAACAGAGCAGCACAGAAAATTATTGCAGACCGCTGCAGTTTATCTCAAAGGAAGAAAGTCAGATAGGAAGTATGTTGCCATTTACTTTGATCTTCTAGACCAGTATAGATGATATAATCAGAAACAAAAGTAACCCTGGCAATGGTACAATTCCAATACAAGACAGGGACAGGAAAACTGGCAATGACAATGAAGAAAAGGCAGAAATATTCAATAAATATTTCTCTTTTGTGTCTGTGAAAAAGCAGGATGGCACACATGGAGCTTCTGCTGATAATGAAATATTTTCTATTCCAAAGGGAAAGGGATGATGTTAGACAGTAGCAGCTAAAAACAGATACTTTCAGATCAGCAGGACCAGAAGACTGCCCTCCAAGAATGCTAAAAGGAGCTCTCTGAGCTACTCGCATTATTGATTGAATTTCAGACTTCTGAATTCTGAGGAAGTGTCACAGGGCTGGAAAAAAGACAAACTAACATTGCGCTGATATTTAAAAAGGCTAAATTAATGGGATGGCAAAGTTTATTACTGGTCAGTTAACTTGACATTGATGGGTAAAATCACAGGAAGGCTGATACTAATGATATCAGCCTCTTCATTCTTTACTGACTGAATCCATTAATATCAATGGATATTAGTACAAGTAGTTTTATGGAAGACACATCATGTCACATCCACTGCATTGTTTTTAATGAGATTACAAGTTTGGTTGACAATTATAAGTTTAGTGACTGACACAAAGGTAGGCACAATGCATTTAAGAGCTCCATTTCTCTTTTTCAAGCCAGATAAGACAAGGAGACCAGAAGTCCCTGATCTACACTTTTGCGGGAAGAGGTGTGATGTTTTGACAAAGAGGCAGTCTTTCAATGGTCCTCGCTGGTGTGTGATAAGGGATTCGAGAGAACCTTGTATCCGTCCACACTGGCAGTGGCGTGAAAGTGGTGCCACTTCACTGGGAAGAGAGATACGAAAACTCCTTCTTGGCAGCCAGAAGCTGGTCTAGGTCTTAGAGGAAGCAGATTCAGGTCTTAGCCTGTGTCTGCTCTCCCTTTGTTCCCTGTCTTACCCAGGGGCAGGTGCTGTTTCCTCTGGGTGGTGAAGGAGGAGGAAAAGTAGGGAACGAAGATTCTTGAGGGATGCATATTCTGGAGTTACTGGTGATGAGTGTACTGCCTTTGGTACTACTATCATGTGAATGAAGCTGCTTCCTCAATCAGATCCCAGCTTAAACAGCACAGACCTCAAGCACAGACACAGTATTTGCGTGATAAGCATCTGGTTCAGGCCTTGGGACTTCAAATCATAAACCCCTGCACAGGGACAGCTTCTCATGCTGGGAAATCAGAGTGTGCCTAGTAGACAAATACCTGAACTATGCAGAAAAAAACCCACATAATACGAATGAGCGTAAGAACGACTTCTCTAATGAAATACAACCAATTAACATGTATGCATGATATGTCCTGGGCAACCCTGTGACCAAAGTCAATCAATCTGAAATGAAGAGAATGTAAAAAGTCCCACCCACCTGATGCATCTTTACTGTGGGCTATGGGGATTGTGAGAACCAGACACAGGAGGGGGAGAGGCTCCATGAATAAGGAATTCCTATTTTTCATAAGTGCACTGGGCACTTCCCTCTGTTCACGCACTTCTTATTAATTTCCCTTTGTGTGTCATATAAGGGTGCTAGAAGAAAGGGAGGAGAGGAATTTGAAATCCAAACGTGTGTATCTACCACACCAAAGTCAATACCTGACGCAGTGGTGACAATGATTTCTATTGCTTCTGAGAAGTAAGAATGAGAAATGGAAACAGCAGTCATTTGTGGTATGAATGGTTGGCTCCTTGAACAAAAAAATAGGGAACAGTAGATAAGACGTAGCTATTTCTGGCTCGAGCAGGATGGAATAATTTCCTAGAACTATTCAATCATAAAATTTTAATACAGAATTAACTAACGACCGCCTTATTCTCAAAAGTGCTGAGCACTCACAACTGTAGCAGGCATTGGCTGGCATTCAGCACCTCTGAAAATCAAACTCTAAATATGCTTTGCTATTCTTACGGAAAGTCACTGTTTGATCGTTCAAAACCTGTTTTGCAGAGGTTTAATTTCACGCTCCCTAATCATACAATGCACCTCATCTCCTCGCAGTCCCCAGCATCAGCCAGCATGTAGCCTATCGTATATGCTCGTCAGCCCTTCTGTTTCACGCTGTGCTCCCTAGCATAAGCGACACGATTCCCGCTGTGATGCTACTGTGACTGAATTTGCTGCTCAGTCCGTGCCATACCCACTGCATCCAAATGCAAAACAGATACAAGGGACATGGGAAAATCTCTAATTTTATCTGCCTATGAACAGAGATGCCTCCAAGGAACAAAAGGCAAATCTTTTCTTCTACATTGTGCCTTGCCCCTGCTCTAGCCCTAGAGTTTCCTTGGAAAATTAGAACTGAAGACATCCCTCTTTTTGGCCAGGTACAGACAAATTCCCGCTTCCATCTCCGGAAAGACCCCTGGCAAATTACAACGGATGCTACTGGCTAAAGATTTCCCTGACTTGCCCATCACATTGCATCTTAGTTTGTGATGTCAGACAACTGCACGTTACCAAGGCAGTGGCAATTTCCAGCAGCAACCTGACAGGATTTGGAAGTAAGCAATGCCATTTAACAAGTATACTGCCTTGACTACTTGATCCTGTGGCCCAGGATGCACCTGGTGGAAACTGGTCTTCAGCCAGCCTCAGTGAATTACTATTGCCCCTTCCTCACTGCTTAGAAGAGTCGATTAGTCCTTGTTTTTGTCTGCTGTGCCTGGAGACAAAATAAACCAATCATCACAGCATGGGAATGGCTCTATAGGAAAGAAAACAAGATAAGACATGGCACACTGGAGTGTCATAGGGACCAAGCAATGATGTGAATGTAGACAGGACACCACATACAACTGCTGTCCCTCTGTCCAGACCAGAGTTTACCCAAGCAATCTGTTTTTTTAAATGTACACTGAATCTATAGAAATATTTTATAGCAGATAAGATTTTTAAAAATTAAATAATACATGAGGTCCATCCAAGAGATAACTTGCAATGGGCAGCTGGTTGCAGGCATGGGCTTATAAGTATCAGAGAAGAAATGTCCTTCAAATGTTTAAAACTGAGGAAATGCAGAGATAAACAGGCACTTCTCAAGCCAGGCACCCCACTTCCTAAAGGCTGGGCACTGCCTCCGCAAGGGCAGATATCTTCCTTTGAGCAAAAGGACTGCAATAGCTAACTCAACTCGCTGTTTTCTAACTAGATTTGGATATGCACACTTCCAACGCCATGACTGCTCAGTGCACAAACCTTTACATGCAACAGTGACATCTGGTGAATTAGTCACAAGGATAACTCATCACTTTGGTTTTATTAGCTCACTGAACCCTGACATGAGTCCAACTGATTTCTACACAAAACACTCTGATTAAATCATCATCCCTTAAAACAGCTATTTCCAAATAAAAACCACACAAGAATTTGCTCCTGACAATCAGCTGACTTAAAAGATACAGACCTAAGATGTCCATCACACCTGTCAAGACAAGCAATGCTCACAAACCATGGACTATTCTTCAATAAAGCCTAACCAATCAACAATTCTGCAAAATGGCACAATTTTCTGTTTTTGCCATGAATGCAAGTAAGAGCGCAAAGCAAAAATCTTTGACGGACTATTTTACTCCTTCATAATTCTGTAATTCTTAGATAGTAAGCATTTGGAAATGTACTGAGAAAATATACATTAAGCAGTGATCTGGATAATCATGCAATTCTCATACAGTGCACTAGGGCATACACTTGGAATTACTGGAATATATTAAGGCTGTGCAAAATTTCTCCAGGTGTTTCGTTTCAAAAGTGTTCTGATGTATTTTGAGCTCGAAACAGCAAAATCAAAACAAAACAAAAGCCGTGAAAATGAAACAAGGGCACTGCAGATATGTGTGCAAAATGACAGCATGGCAAGTGATACAAGTTTTGCTTTGAACAATTTGAGGTGCAGTTTCACAAAAATCCCTGCACCTATCTCCTTGAAACTCGCAAGGGGCTACCGTCCCTGCAATTTTCATCCGAATCAGGCTAGACATGACAGTTACAGGCATTTTAGTGATTCCCCATTATAGCCTATGGCCGAATCACCGAAATCGTGTCAAAACTCCAAAACAGATTCAGACAAATCCAAATGGAACAGTGATCCGAAACACCAGAACCAATCACCGTCCCTCTGAAACCAAAACCGAATTGAAACATAGCCATTTTGCAAAGCCCTAGTAAGCCTCACTGTACATCCCCCAACAACAGACTTCAAATGCCAGTGCCCCAAATTGTACTGTGATACTGCAGTGTTTCAATCACCAATGCTGCCATTTTCAGACTGGTCTCCTTTTTTCCTTCAAGTTAGCCTATCCTTGAGATTTGCTCCACTAGTGAAAGTGAAAGATCAATATTACATCCTTAGAAAGGACAAGAGAGATGAAAGAATGCAAAAAGCACCTTTCAAACAGAATCACACTATTAAACCGGCATGATTTAATCATCCTTACACATATGGCCTCGGGCATTGTCACACTAAACTTTTGGGATCCCTGCCTCTTTGTGTGAGGCAGCAACATGCTCAGACACACACCACAACTCTGCAAATGCTTTCACCTAGATCAGAAGCACTTTGCGAGAATTTCTCTTTACATCAGTACTACTGGAAACTAGGGCTGTGTGTAGACGAAACAAGGAGCATGCGTGCACAACACCTTAAAGCAACTTAAATGCTTTTGCACCGCTTCAATGGTGTTGGTGTTTGCACACATCAGTGGCATATTGCACAGTAATTCCTGCCACTGTAGCAAATTTGGCAGCGTAATACATCTTCTATGACTTGGGGCACAGCTAACTAAAACTCCTCCAAGGAATTTTAGTTTGCTGCCCTAAAAGCCGAAAAGTGAAGCACCAGGCTCCATGCAGCTCAGGGGCTCTGCAGGAAGCCCATATAGGCAGCCTGGCAGCAGCCTGGGAAGGCTGGCTCTGCCCAGGAAAAAAAAAAAAAAGGCAGCTAACCTGATATGTTTTTTTTCCCTCCTGGAGCCTGCCTGCCTGCCTGAGTTGTGCAGGGGCCTGGTGCTTCCCTCTGCAGCTGCAGTGCCTCCCAGGACCTGAGTCAGATAGCTGCAGGAGAGTGCTGCTGGGGGAGTGGGTGTGCTACTGCTGAGGAGGAAAACACCAGCCCCCCAACACAGGACCGCTCTACCCACCGGCAGCTCTCCCTCTGCTCCCCGCCACCAGAGAGACAGGTAAGTGCATGGGGATGTGCATGACACATTTACTTGGCCCTAAATTGAAGCGGTGTTTTTAAAAACATGCTGCTTCAATGTAGGGCCTCTGTTTCATCTACACATGCCCTAGCTTCCTCCCACTGCCATATGAATGCACCTACCTGGCTGCTGGTTCAGGAGGCAGTGCACATCTCTGAGCATGCAGCTACCTGGCAAAACAATGGTAAGCTTGCAGAGCAGCACTGAGATAAGTTCCCTGTACAATGTATGGAGAGAGGTTGATGCATACAAATGAAATTCATAACTGGCAGCATGCTCAGCAGGGGAACACCAGAGGCAGCCAACAGGAAATGGGGGAAAGGGATGCATCTGGGATTCACAGCTCCCAGCTCTCTCCTAAACTTGGGCACTGAAATGATTCCTTTGGGTATTTACAGATGGCTCATTTTTCTTTCAAGATACGGCAGTGGTGGTAGCAGCTGGTGCTGCCCATAGGGTTGCCAGCCCTCCAGAATTGCCTTGGCATCTCCAGGAATTAGATATAAATCTCCAGGAGACTGCTGAGAGTCACCCAGAAGATAAATTATAGGGCATTCATTAAAATAAATACTAAAATGTTGAATCTGATTTATACAGTAGTCCAGTGGGTTTTTAAAATTTAATAGCCAGGTGCACTTGCCTTCCTATGCACCATAATTAATGTCATTGATGAAACCTCCTAGAATAGGTTCAAACAGATTTGACAACCCTAGCTGTCCCCTTTCATGTAATAGCCTTGTACTTAGTATGATCACCCAGGAAGTGGGATACCTGGGTTTCTGAGCCTCTGCAGCCTAAAGGGGTTCTAACTTGCATCTCCCAACTCCTAGGAGAGTGCCTTGAACACTTGGCTATGGACTAGGCCTGGCGGAAGGGACAGTCCCCACTCTTCCTAGTGCAGATGTGTTCCTGCTCTTCTAAACCTACTTTTGAACAAAAACAGCTGCTATGCTTTGTGTTGGACTCAGTACTGTTGCTGTGGGTCTAGTGGACTGGACCTTTAGGAGATTTAGACACAGGGAATGTCTATACATATACTCTGGGGTGGGGGAGAGAAGGGGTGGGTGCTGTAGTTAGAGTGGCTCCAGGAGCTGCTTTAATTAAAGCGTCTGCAGGATCATACGTATTCAGCATCCTGTGCTTCAAAATGGTGGAGGGGTCACTTGAACTAAAGCTCATTTGACAAGTTTTCGTTCAAGTGCCCCCACCATCATTTTGAAGCTCTGGGGCTCTGAATAGACATGACACAGAGGCTGCTGGAGCGTGTTAATTAGCATGCTCCAGCAGACTTCATTAATCAAGTCTGCTCTGTTGTGCACTAATTAGCATGTGTTGGACCAGATGTCCGGCACATGTATAGGTGCCCAGAGATGCCAGCTTGCAAATCCCTAATGGCCTTCAGCATGAGGTAGATTCCAAGATGCTCACTCAGCTAAGATGGAGGAAACCCTCAGCATGCACAGAGGCAAGAACTCAAGATTCCTAAATAATTTTGCTGAAGAAAATTTAAACTGCCTATGAACTCTCTGGTACTTACATGACTAGGCAGAGATTTTGTGATGTGCATTATTGGACTTCAGCATCTAAATTCCATCTAAACAGTACTCCTCCTCAAACCCTAATCTTTTAACCTACTAAGCAATGCACAAAATATTCCCATTTGTCTAGGCACTTGACTCCCAGCTTCTCTATAGACTCTTGTGTGGTTGTAGATAGGTCAGTATTTTTGTCTTTCCAATTATTCACCTGTAAAACAGCAACAGTATGATTTACTTCCCAGAGATGTTGTGTGTGCTTCAAGCACAAAGAGGCATTAATACTTTACAATTCAGACTAGTGCTTTTCAGCTGAAGTCAGTGAGACTGTCAAGTGCCTATAAAATAGAGAAGCCTTAGGCCTATTTATCTACTGAATAGGGATAACACTGCCACAGGCAGCACGAATTTGATGGACAACTTTAAGGACAACCCACTGCCCAATCAGCTCTTGATCCCTCCATTACTGAAAATGCAACCTGCCATGATGCCTCATGACAGTAGAGTCAACACCAAGCACTTTCCTGAGACCCCTAGCTCCTTTTTGAATAGTAATGAGCATCTCTCAGTGCACCTGGGCTATGGGCCTGGGTATGACTGTAAACTGCATCTGACTGGAGGGCCCAGTAGCAATGTGGTGGGACTACTTGTGATGAAGTAGCTCCTATTAAATACCACAATGTTGCAATCTCCAGATTAAGGTGGCTCAAAAACCTGCCCCCCACTGTTTTATGGGTACATTGGTTGGAGAAAGGCTAAGGGACACTGCCCTGACAGAACTGCACCCTGGCTTACGCACTAGGCAGTCAGCAGCAGTTCTTGTCTGTTGTTCTCTGGCAGAAGCTACAACCAGGAGACACTGAACATCTGGGCTTGGTCTGGCCCTTGGATTCTGTCTCCATGGTGGGGGGGATAGGTCTTGGGCAGCCTCCACTCCTCCATAGCCTTGCCAAGGCATACATGTTGAAGGTCTTGATGTGATGGTCACAGGACCCCATACAAGTGGATTCATCAGACACCTGATTAGACCTCTTATGTGTACACCATGATCCAGAGGCTTGACTGTTGCCTACCTGGGTTAGCTGCAAACAAATGGCAAACATACATTGTAGGCTATACAGCTCTTTAATTAATGCCCTGAGCCTTCTCATCTTTCAAATTCTCGCTGGTTTTAACAGCCCTTCTACCACCATAGTGTAGAAATCTGAGTTGTAAAAAGTTCCACTTTAGAAACATAAAGGTCAGGTTTTGTTCCAGAGCTCACAATGGCTGCTTGCAAACATTAAAAAAAAACACCAAAAAACTGCTTTACCAGAAGAAGCAGCACATTGCTTCAACCTGGCTCTGCAGTGTCTGTATAGATCACTTTATTGGGGCTTTTATCAGCTATTAGATACAAGCGCCAAAAACTGGGTTCAAGTAATGTGCACTGCCTCTTCTGGGCATGTATTGGGCTCGGCACATGAGCACACGGAGTTTAAAGTATCAGGTTTTGGATTGGTTTTTTTTAAACATCTGCAAGCAACCAAAAAGTTTGGTTTCACACCTCAGGTAAGAAGAGATGCTGATTATATATTACTGTTCTACCTCTTTTTCACTGCACACTCTAATTTCTAGATTTTTTTTCCAGGGAGACAATAACCATTGCTGGATCAGATAGCCCCCAGTGACACTTGTTATTCCAGCAGTCCCTTTAAGACTATAGACAGATGATCCCAGCTAGTTCTCCAACTATTGCTCTGTATCTCTAGAGAATTATTACTTTCTACAATATGACTTAAAGATTGCAACACAGCTGGGTGATTTATTATAGGATCTTCTCCTTGCTACTACATAGCTTGCTGATGATGAGATGCTGTCTTTCACCACAGGTTCCTTCCTCCTCCTTCCTTTAGGAGGGGGTGAGTGCAGTCTAAAGATGTGAGGGGTGTATCAGGGCACATGTGAGTATGGGATGTGGATAGTACAAGTCTCAATCATTCAAATCACAAACAAACAGTTTAAGGCTTTGGCCCTGCTAAGTGCTCTGCATTGCAGAGTAAGGTGAAAAGAAGGAAAAGCCTCTATATGAGCACAGGGGACTGTCCAGAAAGAAGGGTTTTCCAGAACAAGCTGCCATTAACTCATTGTGAGAACAGGGCCAGTCATTTGATCTTTCAGTGCCTCTTTTTACCTATCCATAAAACAGAAAACAGGCCATACCCTAGTTCAACAAAGGTCCATAACAGTCAGCTTTACACAAGTGGATAATGTGAACCTTTAAATCTTGTCTATCATAACCACAGGGATATTGTAAATTAACTTTAGTTTGGTGAGCATGGGAGAAAAGACAACTGGAGCAGAAACTGTATTAACTTATTCACCTCACTTTAATAAACTAACCTTGTTGTGATAAAAAGCTTCTTGATAACAAGAAGAGGAATAGATACTAAAAATAAGTCTCCAATATGTTACACTTCAGCTTCCAGTTGTTACTCTTGTCCTGTAACTCATTTAAGGTAAAGGATTTTAACAATAATTTCAGAATCTAGGCCTGCAAAATGAAGTGTTTTTGATCAATTAAATATCAAACTCCTCCAGATAAATGTAAATGCTTATTTCTACCAGTTTACTTAAGTGCTAGAATATCTGCTGTCCTCAATCTTTAGTGTTTTTATTTTCACACACTCTTGTGATGGAGGGATGTATCGTTCTTCCCATTTTACAGATGGGGAGCTGTGGCTCAGGGAAGCTAAGTGACTTACCAAAGGTTGGAAAGGAGGTCTTTGGAGCAAAGAATTGAAACCAATTTCCCAAAATCCTTGAGCACCCAGTGGGTCACGTTTCCTTTCCCTAAGGATATTAACGTTCTGGGACAGGGATGGTCCTTCTTGTTACTACAGCTCTCAGCACAATGGCAAGCTGACCTCTGATCATCACTGCAGTACTAATAAAAACAGGCTGAGGGTCAGATTCAACTGACTTTGAGGTAAATGGGAAGGCTCAGTAGGAGACAGACTTAGACTATGAGCTCCTAACAAAATCCATATTTGCTTTTATTGCATTCAAAGGACAGGAGAGAACCTGAAGTTCCTCTGCCCATAGCCCAGATGAGAGGCATTTGATGGCTCAGACAGCTGCAGGAACAAGAACTTCTAGCACAGGATCATTTCGTGTTAGTACAGCCCAAGCCAGAAGTACAGCCAAGCAGCAAACCTGTCACAGAGGTGAAAAATGGGAGCACTTAAGCAGATGGGTTTGGGTAATGTTGTAAGGTTGTTTCGAGGTCAAGAGGCAGCACTGTGCATTTAATGAAGCTTTCAAGAATCTCTCCGTAAACACAATTCTAGGGAGAAATATTTCCAGTTTCAATAAAGCGGGGCAGAGCATGGTTATAGAAATCTGCTGCCTCCCCTTGCTCCAACTAATTCTGATACCATGTTGGGCTAAACACAGAGCAGCGACACAAAGCGGCAGGGAAGGCAGCACAGTAGAAAAGACTGATAGACTGAAAGACAGAGTAGAAAAGACTGATTTGCTTTTAGCAAATGATTTGAGCTTGTGCAGGCTGATGCAGTGAACCAAGTTGCAACAAGTATTGCATCCCAGCCAAGAGTTAATTGAACATTATAATAAAAGCCCTGGAATCCCTCTGGGAACTTTCTGGTTTTTCCTGTGAGTGTTTCCGAGATGTCCTAAACTATCAGAAAGACATATGGCAGAGCCTGCTGTTACACAAGCACATGTACACTCCCTCTCCCACCCTGCAATAGGCCTTGATCTTCTGAACGTGTTTTGTCTGAGGCCATCTATTGAGACCAGAAGCATAAGAACATAGCTGGGCACCTGGGGCAGCTTCCACACACAGGGGTAGCAGCAATTTCCAGTGATCATGTGGCTGCAGTACATGTGACTGCAGATCATGATCATGTGGCTGTAGCAACAGCTGTTTTTTTCCCGGTCTATCACCATCAATGCTCAGGGCAGTTCCCCTTGTTACTTTGCTCTAGTCATGCCATTGATCGAGACTCCTGCAATGCCAGCTGTGACAAAGGTAATTTTTAACACATTTGATGGGCTGGCCCAGGAGTTTTGAAAGGGCAAAAGATGATTGGAGGACTTGGGATTCCCTTTCCTCACCAATCTGGTAATGATTTGGCCCAGGGGTTTTGAAGGGGTAAATGATGATTGGAGGACTTGGGATTCCCTTTCCGCACCAATCAGGCCCCAGAGACTCACCCCCACTTCCCCCCCCGTGTCCCCTGATTGGCCCCTTGGGTCACCTGGAGGGGGATAAAAGGGGCAGCGTGGGCTAACTCAGGAGAGACCAGTGAGGGACAAGAAGGAAGGAGCTTCACAGACCTGGCAAGAGTTGAGCCAGTGGGGTAGGAGTAGTGCCCCGAAAGAGCAGGACCTGTAGGTAGCAGTTGTACCCTCAGCAGCGTAGCATGTGGCTGGCAGGAGAGGCTTCCCATTGGGCTCCAGGATCCCCTGGGAGAGGCTGCAGCTAGCAGGAGAGGCTTCTCTCCACTCCAACAAGGATCTGAGCAGTGACCTGAGAGGTTCCCAGCTCTGCCTCCAGCTCCTCCAATCGGCGGCTGGACAGCTCAATGTGAGGCCAGGCTCCGAGAAGGTCAAGACCCCTAGCAGGCTGGAGCAGTGCCACCAGTGGTGGCTTTGTGGCAGTGTTCCTGACTGCCATATGGGAGAGCTGGGTTCAAGTTCCAGCTAAGATGAGCGAGCTAACAAGAAACAAATCTTCTTGCAGTGGAAAGGGGATATTATGTTTTTCCTCCCTTTCTTCCCCTCCAGGTACCAAGGCCCTATGTTTCCTTGTCATCTGACATTTTGCGCCTTTTTTTATATTTCACCAACCTGTATTGTTTGTTCTGCTGTTTGTGTTTTATATCTTGTTAACCCTGTTTTTTTTGTCAGTGATTGTAAGAGTCTAACCTTTGTTGAATCCTGCCCCCTTGGGGCATTGTAGTGTCCACTATACCCTCTGATTTATGCCTGTTATGTTCCCAGTATTAAAAGGTATATGGTTAAGTCCCCATTAGTGGTCTGGCTCTGCTCTATAGGGGGAAGAGAGTCCCTACATGTCCCACAGTGCTTATGCACCTGCTTTGATCCCTTCAGTTGGAGAGGGGTTACCTCTTGGAGTACTGCCAGGTTACACACGCATCTATCTGGATCTGGATTAAGGACATATGTTCATTCCAGATGTCCCAGGGGTGGATTCAGGGGAGCAGGTATGTAGTTGTGCCCATTGTTTTTATCCCAGCTCCACCCAACTTTAAAACCAACTGCCTTGAGAAGGCTGCAGCATTTCTATTCATACAGTCAACTGATTTCATTGCTTATTATAATGCACCTGATTCCTGCTAATCTCTCTTCACTTCACAAATACTAATGCTCTCTTCTTTAAATGGTCCTTGTGTTCTATTACCTAAGTTATCCTTCCTTCTGCAATGTTGATGTCTGTTAGCTACTCCTGGTAATCTCTCTCTCTCTCCTGCAGATTGTTTTCAGTCCTAGCTAGAAACCTTAACTCGGGTATGGAAAGCATTTGATGCACTGTCGAGATGCTCAAGAAGGCCATATTTTGTTTTATGAATCTGAATATGACTTGTACATCTAACTATAATGACTACAGGACTAATTAAACAATATTTTTGACTATTTTTGCCTAGTATGTTAGGTTTAAAAAACATAATCTAGCAAATTAGTGTATATTCTAATAAAATTATATTTGTTCTTGCTTTGATTTTAAACTGAATAATATATCCCTAGGCAACAGTAAATTTTCTAGTTTCTTTTAGGAAAAGAGAAAACATCTTCTGAAGAAAAATCTCTCTTGTGTTGTATATGATGATGTACCATACCACCTGCTTTTTCAAAATCCTAGATCTACCCATGTATAGATAGACAGACAAACAGATATAGAGAGAAGCTCCAAGTTATACCTAAAATTGAAACCTTATCTAAAGCCCACTGCAGGTCATGAAATAATTCCCACTAACCATCTCAATTCAATGCTGTTGTCCTGTATGCCTTCCATAAATGTTCTGGCAAGAATTAACTCAGCCTTACAAACACCCTTGCAAATTAGGATTTAACTGTCTTTTATTAACAGAGATCACCATGAGATGGTCATTGATTGGCTTAGCTAATGTCACACAAAATCTGTGACACATCCAGGAAGAGCTCTGCCATTTTCCAGTATCAAACCTTACCCAAAATGCCATTCTAAACACCATGTTCCCAAATCTCATCAATCCAAATACCACAAGACAATGTTGGCAGGAGAATCTAATCTCCAACTGCCTTAATTTGCACTAGCTAATAACTGTATAGTTACAATGGAGACTTCATTGCCTCTGGCAAGGTTTCATTTTCTGTGGCCAGTTCTTTTGCCCTTTGAAATAGGGTACAGAGATCTGCAGTAGGTAAATAAAACAGAATAAGAACAAGAAGTAGTTTAACAAGGAGGCAGGACTGGAGAGCTCAGATGGATGTACGGGGATATAGGATTTGGCATCCTGATTTAAACGGAAGGCATAGTCAGTGAGTTCCACAAGCAGGCTTCTCCCAAAGCAAATGATTCATTTCAACTCATTAAACAGAAAAACAACAGGCAACTGAAATTCATCTCTCATTAGCAGTTTGTCTCATCTGCAAATAGTTCCCTGGATCCGTTGATTAAAGATTTCCTGTGCCTGGTGAAGACATCAAGCTAATCAGTGAGGTAATGCTTTTTTATTCTAATTGAGGCCTTGAGTCATCCCATTATTCTAAAGCCCATGAAACAACCTGCATTTAAATCAGTCTAATTACATCATGCTTGGCATTCATGCCAGAGCTGGAATATAAAAGGACACTTTGGATTATGTTGTGTTGAAAATTTACCCTGCATGGCTTTTAAGACTCTGCTGTGTTCTACCTTTCTACCTCACTTCTTGTGAAATAAACCCCAGGACAGAAAATGAAAAACAGAAAGGTACACTGAGAACCAGGGTTAGGAAATTATTTAAAAGCCACTGTGAACCAGCAACAACATCACTTTGTGACAGTTCACTTACGTTAATTGGCTCTCTGCAAGCTGTCTACGAACAGAAAGCATGTGGCAAGTTTTATTGTTTTAAAATATTGCAACCAAGGAACTGAGGTCCATTAGGAATCCCCATGGCAACCTTCTCAAAAGCAGAGGTACCCACCCAAGTGAGCAGGCTGAATTGCAACTTGGACGCTTACAGTACACCTACTAGCCTGCTTCCTGAATTCCCACTCACTGTCCCCAGCTGTAATACAGCTCTTGAAGTGCTGTTGTCAGGTATTAAAGAAAAGCTGTGTTTTACCCCACAGGTGGCTACATTTGTATTCTGCATTAAGACGTTGAGCTATGTGGTATGCAGTTTAAACCTCTATGGTATAGGTAATCCTTTGGGATGAGAGAGGCTATACTATTTATAAGCTCTATTAAATATATTCAATGGCCTAATCAGAAAAAAAAATGAAGCACACTAAAAATAATTATCCAAATACTTTCCCAAAGGAGCTTAATGTTACAAACTTAAATTACATGTATTGGAATTGCTCTATCCAGCCACAGAATGCACTTACCATATAAGTAAAACACAGCAACTGCTTCACAACACAAAGCAAAACTACATCCCAGACTGGGAAAACAGCCATTAGGATTTTTTTTAACATCAGCTTAACTTCATAGTTTCATAGTTGGTAGGATCAGAAGGGACCTGAGCAGATCATTGAGTCCG
>NW_017728918.1:15775557-15783807 GCF_001723895.1 Crocodylus porosus | reverse complement strand
GAGATGCATCTGTGGATGCATGACAAGGTGCGGTTGGCCTTCTTGACCATGTCCCCACACTGTCAGCCCATGTTCATTTTGGCATTGATAATGATTCCAAGATCCTGTTCTGCCTCTGCACTGATAAGAAGGGAGTGCCCCAGCCTGTAGGTTTGCTGCTTGTTCTTCCTCTCCAGGTGCAGTACCCTGCACTTGTCAGTGTTGAAACCCAGTGTTGAAAGATCAGATCCAGAGATACACTTGCAGCAGCACAACAGCACGCTCCAATATTATTTCACCAGCGATAGAAAACAGAGAGTGATTAATTGCATCTAAACGGCAAGAGACACAAGGATCTCTTACTTGAGTTCCTGAATTAGCACAAAGCATCCATCTCCGTGCATGATTTTGAGCCCACTCCTAATGCCAGTTTGAGTGCTCTTGCTCCAGTATCCCAAACAGTCTTATTCATCACTTTTCTTTTTGCATTTGGTCACCAAATTTCACATTTTAAAGGTGCACTGATAGATGAAACGTGGGCCTGGGAGTCAAGAAGTTCAATCTTGACTTCCATGGTGGCCTTCAGGAAGTTAAACCACCTGCCTAGATTTACAGTAAAGAAAAAGTTGTTACAAGAACAGGAATTACAGAAGATTGTTGGTTCTTTAATATGTGTTCGTTGTTTGAGAAGGCTCTGTAATGAAAGAGTCTATTTTCCAGTATCCGTTCTCTGTGTCATGTAGGAGGGATGGAGAATGTCCTCAGGCCTGCCTAGCTCATGGCCTAGGGGAGAGGGCACTTTCCTGGGAAATGGCAGATCTGAATTCAAACCTCCTTTGAGTGAGGAGGTTTAGAATCCAAGTCTCCTGATCCCTGTCTAGTATCCTAACCACTAAGTCACGGGGCACAAGGTGGATGCAACTGGCACCACCACTACTGTATCCTCTTTTTCTCCCATCTGAAGATTTGGGCCTTTAAGAGAAATTTATGTACTTGCACAAATGGAACTGATCACAACAGAGCTTAAGTAGAGGTGGATATCTAAGGAATTTGGGTGTCTTACCAAGCCGAGAGCTGGCTGTTCCACAAGGTAGAACACAATTGCACTTAGCGACTGAGATCCCTAAAAACCTTGAGGCACCCCTTATGCATCACAGGGATGAAACAGCATCTGAGTGTAATGTTTTAAAATGATGCTATGAAGTGAAAGTACAATAATGACAGACAGTGTCAGCAACTTGGCTTCAGCACCAGGAAGCCACAGAATGACAACAGTGGCGGGAAGTTATAATGGGGACAGCTGGGGAAAAGAAGCAGGTGGGAGTCAGGCTACGCAAAGCCTTTCAAGGTCTCAGGTTTGATGCAGGGCAAAAGAGGAAGCTTGTGACAGGGTCTGAATTAAGCTGGGTGTCTTCTGTGTGGGAGCACAAATCAATGTATAGAAAAAAAATATCCAGTTCCACTGTAGCAATACAATTTTCAAGGTGAATGAGGCTGCTTGCTCCATCTTCCCATCTACCAGGTTTGAAAGGGAACAGAAATATTGTACCAGATTTGAAGGGCAGAAAGGGAAACTCTCCAAAGAACTGTTTAAAGGAACTTTACTGCTGATCCCAAGAGCTGCTGTGAACAAAGTCTCACTGAAGACAAAGAAAGCTGACTTCCCTAGGGAATGCCTCAGTCCATCAGTACTACTTGCTCCCACATACATAAAAGAGCTATAGCCCCAGGCTCCATTTGTCTCTGTTTTTTTTTTAAGTAATGCCAGCTGCCCCGCAAAACACTAGGAAGAGCAGAAACTGGATGGGTTGTTTATTGGTATTTTGTGAGTTGCTGATCTGACAGCAGCTGGACTGGAATTAGGACAAGTATTTGCATCACTTGGCAGCAGTGATGCCCGCACATGCTTTGCAACCTTAGCTTGTGACTCAACAATTGACAGCAAATAAAGATCTCCCTGTTGAGAGCCCTAGATACTCTGCAGCTGTGTGCACAGACGTGCATGCTGCCCTACAACTGCAAACTAGGGAAACATGGTGTTTGGAAGAGACCTTGCTGGGTTTATTGGTTCAGTGCAGTTCATAGTATCATAGTAGCTAGAAGGGGAAGGGACCTAAGAGATCATCAAGTCCGACCCCCTGCCTTGGACAGGAACGGATGCTGGGGTCATATGACAGCAGTCAGGTGGCTATCCAGCCTCTTCTTAAAGACTCCCAAGGTAGGAGCAAGCACCACTTCCCTTGGAAGTTGGTTCCAGGTCCTAGCCACTGTACCCATAAAGTAATGCTTTATGATGTCTAGCCTGAACCTGCTCTCTATCAACTTGCAGCCGTTATTCCCAGTTACCCCAGGTGGTGCCCGGGGGAACAGGACATCTGTTTCCTGCTGATCCCCACCCTGGTGAATTTGTAGACAGCCACCAGATCCCCCTCAGCCTTCTCTTGTGGAGGCTGAACAGGTTCAGGTCCCGTAGCCTCTCCTCGTATGGCCTGCCCTGCTGCTCCCTGATCATGCAAGTGGCCGTCTTCTGGACCCTCTCAATGCTAGCCACATCTCTCTTGAAGTGCAGCGCCCAGAACTGACTGCTTCCTCGCATTGGCGGCTCATGTTCATCCTGCAGTCAACAATGACTTCAAGATCCTTTCTGCCTCTGTGCTGATGAGAAGGGTGCTCCCCAGCCTATCAGTATGCTGCTAGTTCCTTCTCCCTAGATGCAATACCTTGCACTTGCCCGCACTGAATTCCATCCTATTCTCATCTGCCCACCTCTGCAACCTGTCCAGATCTAGCTGGATTCTGCCCCTCCCTTCCAGCATGCCCACCTCACCCCACATCTTGGTGTCATCAGCAAACTTGGACAGTGTGCTTTCCACCCCCTTGTCCAAGTCGTTTATAAAGATGTTGAATAGCACAGACCCAAGGGCTGAGCCGTGGGGAACCCCACTGCCCACATCCCTCCAGGTCAAAAATGACCCATCCACCACAACTCTCTGGGTGCGACCTTCCAGCCAATTAGCCACCCATCTGACTGTGTAGGCACCAATGCTGCAGTCACCTAGATTTTTTTATGAGAATGGGGTGAGAAACAGTGTCAAAGGCCTTCTTAAAGTCCAGGAAGATGACATCCACCCCCATGCCTTTGTCCAAGGACTTTGTGACCCAATCAAAAAGGAAATAAGGTTAGTCTGACTGGATCTTCTCTTAATGAACCCATGTTGGTTCCCCCTGCTGGTCCCTCATAGATGTGCTCCTTGATAATTTTCTCAAAGATCTTCCCCAGGACCAAGGTAAGATTGACAGGCCTATAGTTACCTGGGTCTTCCTTTCTTGTAAATGGGGACCACGTTGGCCTTTTTCCAGTCATCCGGCACCTGACTAGAGCTCCAGGAGCGCTTGTATAGTCGTGCCAGGGGGCCTCAGCACCCCTGGGTGAAGAGCATCCGGGCCTGCTGCTTTGAACACATCCGGCCCCTCCAGAAATTCCCTAACTGTATCATCCCTAACCTTGGGCCTGGAGGTGCATCCCTGGTGTCCTTTCATACTCCCGGTGGGGGAGATGTCGTGGTACCTGCTCAGAAAAATGGAGGCAAAGAATTTGTTACATTTTCTTTTTTGTTTGCAGAATCACCAGATTGCCAAGCGTGTCCTGCAGGGGCCTTATGTTACCCGGTGCCTTCTTCTTGTTCCCAATGTATTTGAAAAAGGACTTTTCAATATCCTTAATCCTGGTTGCCAGCCCCAGTTCCATCTCAGCCTTGGCCTTCCCAACAGCCACCCTACAGCTTTGAGCAACAGAGGTGTGATCCTCTTTGGTAATAGCCCCTTGCCTCCATCAGATGTATGCCTCCTTTTTAGCCAGATGAAGACAGTGCAGGGCCAAGCTCTATGTGGGATCTAGCCCACGAGCCAACTCTGTACTATCCATATCACCCATGAAGCCAGAGATTTGAGAGCCACTTATTTAGATTATTCTAAAATGTAGCTACCTCCCTTGAAAGCTTAACTTCTTCTAGCTGCAAACCTAACATGCCAAAAGTTAGCACACCTGTTTGGCTTCCAAGTTGTACTTCAATGCTTGTGTCCAAGTGTCATCTTACTGTACCCTGCTTGAGGCCCTGGAAAACCAATAATGCAGAAAGCAAATCGGTCTTTACTCATTTATATGACTTAAGCCAGTGGTTCTCAACTTTTTTAGATTTAAGGTACTCCTCAGAAAACACTAGCTCTTCGTTTGCACTCAGCTTTTGACTATGGGAAAAAAATACAGCAATTTTTCCATTGCAAAGAACTTAATCACAACAGGTCACAATGTTTTTGACATAATGGATTTCATTTTGAAATCTCTGTGAATCATGTTTGCACACCTAACCATGCTAATATTGTGTAGCACCCCACCGTACCCCTGAAAAGATCTCATGGTACCCTGACTGAGAGTCACTAGTTAAAATTGAAGTTTAAAATGAAGGCACATTACAAACAGACACACACTTTTTTCAGATTTGGGCCAATGAAATTGGATTGCATCTAGACAACCAAATACAGCTAAGACTTCCAATATGTGGAATAGGATCTGGCCTTATAGGCTTGGCTAACCTATTGGTAAAACTATTAAAGGGTACCAAATAAAGAGCACATCTTCATCTACCTGCTACCTACTTTTTAAACAGTTCTTTATTCATCCTTACAATTACCTAATCTATGTTTAACCTTTACATATTATTGGGAAGAATAAGAAAGTTTATTACTTTCTTATACGTGCCATATGAACATTTTCAGTGTACCTGTATAATATCACTTCCAAGTTAGGACAAAGTTAAAATCAAAAGAGTTATAGGAGCATAACTAACAGGACATAAAGCAATGGCTAAGATAAGGTGCTATCATCAGGGATGTCAATAGTCCTTGAAGAACTACCAGGAAAGCAATTGATTACAGAATACACACACTCTACCTGGCTCCATCCAGGCTGGAACAGTTGCTGTTTTCAAAGCTAAATCTAAGATCAAGACAATTTACTAATCCTTTACAGGACCCTGAGAGGAACAAGGGTAGGAATTGAATGTAACTGAGTTTACAGAGTGCCAGTGTGTACCAACCGTCATGCATGCCATTCTCATAAATAACCTGGAGAAACATTGGATAGACAGACTTACTATTAGATAGGTATATAACTGGCTGAATAACCACAGAGACTAACTCCTGAGGGAGTTCTATCAAACAGCAGGAAGTCTCAAAGGGATTCCACTGGATTCTGCTCAGGGACCAGTGCTGCATATTGTAATGCCATGGATGCAGGGATGGAGAGAGTACCAAACTTCATGGGGATGTGTAGTGTGTTGTCTGTTTAATAAAACTGTTATTTGGACTCCTAAGTTGGGTTTTACTTTACTATGGTTTGGCCCTGCTCCAATCTCTGCACCTCGCCCCTCTAACTTCTGTCTCATTTCTCCCTCTCCTGCTTCTGGCTCTCTGCCACCTCCAACACCTCTCCTGAGCTCCTCTCTGCCTTCAAACCCCCTGTTTCTTTGTCACTGTGTTATCCCCACTGCCTTTTCCATTTCCCCTGAGCAACCAGGTTTCTGCCTGTTTCCTTCCTGGATGTCTCCGCCTTGCCACCACGTATCTGCCCCCCCAATATCTCAGCTGTCTGCCTCAGTTTCCAGCCCCAGTCTACCTTAAGTAAACCCAAGCCTCAGTTCCTCAGCCAGCTTCTCTGTAGTCCACTGGTTCTAATCCTGGTTCTGGAAACTTTCACTCCCTATACTTTTTCTCTCTCTCACCTGAACCTTCCCCCAAGTAACCCAGGTACCCCAAGCACGCATGGACACACACACACACACACACACACACACACACACACACACACACTATACCATCCATGCTAGGAACTTACCTGTGTGTATGTGTAGGTGGGTTGTATGTGTGTGAACTAGTGAGTGTGTGTGTGTGTGATTGTGTGCATGATATACAAATTAGTGATCTGTGTCTAACCTTTGGGGTGTATAGTGTATGTGCTTGAATTGGTGAGAGGTATGCATGTGCCTAGGCTGGTTTGGATGTATATGTGCCTGAGCTGGTAGTGTGTGAGTGTATGCACCTAAATGATTTGTGTGTTTGTATATGTGCAACTGTGTCACACCCTCTTGTCTAACAGTGCAATATTGAGATCCTGAGAGTTGGCCTGACCCCACAGAGCAACAGTCTAATTCATGGTTTGCTCTGTAGCTGTTACAATAGTAGTATCTTTACAAAAAGTACTAAAAAGCCTATTATCGCAAACCAACAGGTAATGTACCATATTCCCATTTATTAATTTCTCTTAAAATGCAAAGCTAGCCATGGCTAACTTCGTCCCTCCAAAAATCCTTGTAAAGCTATTTTCCCCCAGGCACCAGAAAAGAAAGATAAACATTTCCAAAACTGTCTATTGCCTGCTTTTGTACATGAAGAAAACCCAGCTCAAGGATGTAAGTGGGCTAAAGGAATTTCACTTCAGTCCAAATAACCCAAGTCTTGAGCAGCTGACATGACAGATCCTTTTCCCCATAGAATTTGGATATTTTCAGGGACTTGTCAGCCTCGCCTGAGATGTTCTAGCTGCAGATAATTCAGCTTGTCAAATTCATGGCTCTCCCCCATCTGTTTTCCTTTCAGAGGTTTAGTGAGAAATTTCATTGTGAAACTCTTTAACATGACATTCATGTAAACCATTTAGATAACACTGACAAACAGGACAGAAGCTTACTATTCCCTGCATGAGTACGATTCCCGCCACAGCAGGATCTTACTGTAAGAACTCTTAATTTTCTCCTACTTTGACCTCAAGCAGATTCTTTTCCCTCTTTCTCCAATCCTTTTCCAGTTGCAATTCCTCCATTACTGTCTATACCATACTAACTTTTAGAATTAGCTGTGCTTTAAGACAGAACAAGGGCACTACAAGAGTAATTCCAGTTACAGTTGGAACCAGCCTTGAAGAAAGCAAAACACTGTATAGAACTGAGAAGCTTATGAGAAAAATCTAATGCAAGCTGCAATGAGGGCATGATGCCATTTAAAACATAGGGAAATATATTAAAATGGTACAGTTTTGTGCAGTTGGTTCTGCAGGGTCGGGGTTGGCAGGAAATACTGAAGTTGGGCCTAACCATATGCTAACAAGTCTGCATATAATTGTTACATTATCATCCCTTATCTCTACAAACAGCCATGGCAGATGCCACTGTTACACACATTTCAAATGGGGAAAATATACATTTTTATTTATTGAAAAAAAGAATGAGAAAATTCAGTGCACCTAATCAAGAAGGAGCTGCTCATTACCTCATTGTGGGGCAAAATAATATCTAGGCTCCCTCTGAAAAGGAATCAAGATTAGGCAAGTGAGCTTTCAGAGGACTCAAATCACAGAGAGAAAGAAAGAAAGAAAACCCTTAAGCATCGAAAGGAACTGTTGCAAATGACATCACATTGCAATCTGCAGGTGTGAATAATTTACACTGAAAATGCAAATAAAACAAAGCAAAAAAAACATACCCTTACAATATGCGCACACTGCAGTCTCTGCCAGATGGGCACGTGGGCACATCTTAAAAAACCAACCCCTTGGGTTTGTGCCTTCTCACAATGGACCTTCAAATTCTGGACAGCAATAACCTGTTGCATGACAAGTAATAATGCACCAGGAAAATAACTCATGAAAACATGTATACAGTGAGAAGGAGACAGTCATTTCTTAGGAGCTTCATTCTGGATAATGCTCATCATTGCAGCCCCCGCCCCCCCCGGGCCCCCCTCAGGCCCCAGGGGAGGTACACCCAGGCCAAGGGTCAGGGAGGATCTAGTCAGGGAACTTCTGGAGGGACTGAATATCTTTATATCAGCTGGTCCAGATGATCTCCACCCCCAAGTGCTGAGGGAATTAGCTGCAATCATTGCGGGACCCCTGGCATGGCTGTATGAGTACTCGTGGTGCTCTGGTATGGTGCCAGAGGACTGGAAGAAGGCCAATGTGGTTCCCATCTTCAAAAAAGAGAGGAAGGAGGACCCGGGAAACTATAGGCCAGTTAGTCTTACCTCAATCCTGGGCAAGCTTTTTGAGAAAATTATTCTGGCACATATCCACGAGAGCCCAGCAGGGGAGGTCATGCTTAGGGGCAACCAACACAGGTTCATTAGAGGCAGGTCCTGTCAGACCAACCTGGGGCCTTCTACGACCAGGTCACCAAATCCTTAGATGCAGGGGTAGCAGTGGACATAGTCTTTCTGGAC
>NW_017728918.1:15747074-15774862 GCF_001723895.1 Crocodylus porosus | reverse complement strand
AGAGGGTAAATTCAGATTAGATATCAGGAGGCACTACTTCACTGTGTGACCACCGGGTTTCAATTCCCCGCTTTGGATAGATAAAACCTAGATGCCATTAAGAATGAATACTTATATTTCTCTGGCACCTAAGAGGCCCAGTCATGGACTGAGACCCCACAGTGTAAGGCTCTGTACAAGCACACACACATGCCTTGGGACTAAAAGTCCCACAGAAAACAACTACACTCAGGTTTATATCACACCTTGATAACATCTTTGCATGCTCACCTGGTGCAAAAAAAACCCCAACCCAAACGATGTTATACAACACAGGCACAGAGTCATTCCACGTGCATTCTGGAATAGCTGATAAATAGCCTTGAATATCAGAGAGGGGAATTAGCACTGCTGGGATTATCCTCTCTCAGATCTCAGTCACTAAGCAATTATCTTCCACCTGAGTAGTCCCTAGGGACAAAGGAGAGGAACCTTTGTTTAAAGTTTAATTCAAAAGGCAGCACATTTAGTAGCAACATCCTATGATACCGTATTGCTGTATCAGCACTGGGTATGAGCCCAAGTCCCACAGCCTTCCAGCCCCAAAGTCAAAGCGCTGCCAAATGACGTATGCCGATGACATATGGAGGCTGGTGCTAGCAGGGCATTTTCAACTGGACACAGAGAAAAGCAGTCTGTCAGATGTGCAATTCAATTAGGTCAGCTTTGCTGCTGCAAGCGCCACAGACACGCATGCCACTCTGAAGGGATAACATGGTTTCAGTGCTGACTTTACATATTTTTCAAAGGTTTTTCATTGATTGAAAAAGCTGGCCAGGATTATTGTTCCTTTTATCACCCTTTTCATATGGCACTGCAATTGTCTGGCTTCCAATGCTTAGTGCTCAGCACTAGCAAAGTTTCCACTTCAGCATTTTCCTACAGTCCATGTTCCTTCTTATTCAGCAGCCCCTGCCCTTCAGTCCTTACCAGCTTTCATCCTCACCAGTCATTCTTGGCACTGTTTGCTCTCCCATTCTAACTTTATACGTTGTGCCTGTGCAAGTGTATGTCTCCCTGCTGTCCCCACACACAGTTTAACATCTTCCAGTTATTCTGAGTTGCCCAGGTTAATGACAAGACTCTTTGGTCTTGTCTACACTGTTTTCATACTGAGCTCCAGAGTGCTGCTAAGAAGCCTGCTCTGCCCACTCACTCCCTTTCCATGTGCTCCGAAACCTGGGAATGAAGCACCAACGCTGCTTTAGAGCAATCCCTATTTCCAATAAGCACTGCCAAGGAACTAAGAGCGTGGGGCCTCTCGAAGGTGGCTATGTTGTCTCGTTTCTGGGACTGAAACTGATGGGACATGTTTCTTGACAGCACTCCCAAAGTCAGCGTTTAGGCAATGCAGAGAAGTCCAGAATATCAGGTATGTTGATGTAGAATTAATGATAGCTGGTACGCAGTTGCAGTAACACCTGGTAAAAGCAACAGCTGTTTGCCACCGACATTTCTCCTACATTTCCATACCACGTATTCAGATACACTTCCTATAAAAGCCACAGCCACTTGGGAGCAACGTAGTACCAGCTCACTGACATGCTGCTACTATCAGGCAAACTGCATTTGTGGCTCTGCTCTACACAAGCAAGCAGTAATTAATATGATTTGCTCTACGGGAGAAAATCAGTGTCATCTAGAAAAATCCATCTTGAAAAGCTATCTTATAAAATAGCTACTCTAGATCCAGGGGGATCTTGAAATTCACTCGGACAGATAATATACCACAGTAAGAGGCAAAAACCTCTAGAGCTGGCCAAGAAGTCTGTCTTCATATTACTCTGTTTTTTGCATGGCACATTTACAGAAGACCCTACAATGAGGGATGTAAAGTGTACCTACACGTTATCAACATGTAGAATTGTTCTACTGCTTGCTGGGTTAGAGAGATTCACTTTGTGGTTTCTGCATATTCCTTAATGATAAAGAATATTATGGTGTGTATTGAGAAACTTTTGGCAGGGGGCCTGAAGCTAGAAATCAGCACCTCTTTATGTTTTTATAAATAAAGATACCACTGGGACCACCCACATTTTTAGAGGCTTGCACAGCAAGCAATACGAGGACAGGCTGAGGGACTTGGGACTCTTCAGGCTGAAAAAGAGAAGGATGAGAGGGGATTTGGTAGCAGTTTACTGCTACATCAGGGGAGTACATCAGGGTCTCAGTGAACAACTGTTCACCAGGGCCCCCCTGGGGAAAACCAGGAGTAATGGCCACAAACTCCTAGAAGACTGTTTCAGGCTCCACACTAGGAAAAACTTCTTCACAGTTACAGTGTCCAGACTGTGGAATAAGCTTCCTTCAGAGGTGGTGCAATCACCTACCCTGGAAATCTTCAAGAGAAGACTGGACGGTCACTTTGCTGGGGTCACCTGACCCCACCTGTCATTTTTCCTGACTGGCGCAGGAAGCTGGACCCGATGATCTTCCGAGGTCCCTTCTGGCCTTACAATCTATGAATCTATACATAACATAACAGCAGTCATGTCACCACAAAAGGACCTGTTCAAGGCATAATGCTTGACTCTAGCATCAGCTGCCTTGCTTTAAATCAGGACTATCTTGTAATGAGGCTGACTGAACTATATCAATATGAGCGTAAGCCCAGATTCAAACCATTAATTCCAACTTTAAGCTTTTGGGTTTTGTCACACCTTTAATGTGTTTTGTGCACAACCTTCATAAGAAAAATAATCAGATTCATTTTCTGTGAGCCCAATCCTGATGCTGTAGTGAAAAATGTTTGATTGTACGGAATGCAACCAATGATGCAGAGATTTCTCCTGTATCTAGGGAACTCTAACCAAGCTCATATTTGATTTTATTTAAGCAAAGCTTCACTGACTTCAACAACTATTTAGCTTGGATAAAGTGTAGGTAAATGAGGATTAAGCCCCAGACCTTTTCATCCTCGGATACGCTAAACAGACCAAAAGATCGAGACACAAGTCAAACTATGCAGGGCAGAAAAGCAAACTTATTTGTCTTGGCCCTGGGCATTCTTTGCCACTTATATTTGTTATAAATGGGAAAACCAACAATACGTTTTCTAACTCAATAGATCATTTTCCTATCCAAAAAAGGGCAGTGAGTTTTGTAAGCTTAATAGCTAAGGATTATTTTGTGGGAAGCACAGTTTTATCTAGCTTTTCATTATCAAGTTATTTAACATTTTTTAAAACCTTCCTAAAACAAATACAAAAAAACCCCCCAAACAAAGAAATAATTCTTATACTGAGTAATTGCACATGTTCTTTGCTAAAAGAATACTGTTTAAAATTTCTTGATGGCAAGCAAGGGATGAAATACATTAAGTAAAAAGGATGGCATCTGGAAGTTAGCAATGACATTTTGTTATAACAGTTGCAGCAAGATCTAAACTATGCTTCCAGCTCTAATAGTTTCTGACTGGCCTGATTTCATTGTCGGAGTCTCAGCCTTGTTAGTGATCTTAGGTTAAATTACTTTTAGACTCTACTAGAGTAAAGAAAAGGGGAGATTCACACCATCTCCAAGCTCACAGGCAATTCCTAAGGAGAAACTAATTTAAAATAGTATGAAAGCCCTAAACCAGGGGTGGCCAATGTGGGACACAAATGCTACAAGTGGCATGAGCAGCCTCTGTGTGTGGCAAGAGGCACGCAACAGATCAGGAAGGGAACAGGAAGCCAAAAGGAGAGCAGGAGATCAGGCAGAAGGAGATTAGAATGGCACTTGAGGAGGGTGCAGAGCTAATCTGTTTCATTTCTACCCAGGAAAACTTTTACAATCTTTTCTTCAATGACTCATGAAAAGTGTTTATGCCTGAAAGCTTGCAATTAAAGAATTTTTCTTTGCAAAAATCGTGTTGGTCTAATAAAAGATATCATCTCTACTACAAGTCCTGATCGCCTTTACCTCTAGACCAATGCGGCTACAAGCTGGATACCTGAGCTAATCTGTGACACTCCTACCAAGAAGGTCGGTGCCCATTGCCCTAGACCAACATCTTCAGAACAAGCTGGTGACTCTGGATGTCTAACTCGCAATGTGCTAAACATACTTGATTTTCAAAGGGCAAGAGGCTCAGCACCTTCTAAAAATCAAGTCCCTTCAAAGTACCTTAGGTTTGGATAAATTCAGGCACCTCAAAATTGTTAGTAAGTACTGACCAGCCTAGCTAAAGAGAGACATTAAGCTAACTTTGCTTCTGCAGCAATGCAGAAACGGCACTGGGAATTAGCAAGAGATTTTAGATATAAGTAAGGAAAAATAACGGTCTTAGAATGATTAACTATATAAATAAACCGAGATGCCTACTTAGGCAGGTCTTGATTATTCTGGGTCTCAGGTTCCAATTTCTGATATCTCAGGGTTATACATGGGCTCTTCAGATACTGGCTGAAGAAAGGAAAAGCCTACACATGGATCCATAAAACAAATGTTGTCACTTTGGTTTGATGATGTTGCAATTCTATCTTCATTAGTTAGTGTAAATTTAATCAGAATCAGTTCCATATACTGTACATACAAAGGGCATAACAGAAAACGATGAAGGCATGGTAGATATTTACCTCAGAGACTAACTAAATAACATATATAGAGAGAGCACAAGGTTTTGTGAACTTGAGTTCACTTCATCAGATGCTATGAAAGGACTCCACACAGGAGTGTATAGAGAATGACAGCCATACCTGATTATACCAAGAGGATCTACATCTTCCTCCTCTTCCTCTTCATCTTCCTTTTTGGCTCCTTGACCTGTTACCACTGGCATCTGAGAGACTGTGTTAGATGTCCTCTCTTTGAAGAAATCTAACACTTCATGTTCCTCCTCCTCTTCCCTGTCATCAGGAACATTTTTACCCTTAAGGTCAATGACTCCAGTAAATTTTGTTCCTGTAAACAACAATACTGCATGAAGAAATCAGCATGCCAAATTAACCTAACATGATATTTTGCATGTATTTCTAGCAGGGCAGGATGGCACATTTGAGGGCACCTTTTGTAAGCTACAGCGTAGTAGACTCTAGTAAACAAGGAAATGGAGAAATTCACACCACCACGAGTGTCTGGTGCCTCGAGTCGGGGGGTGGGCATGTACCCCCCACCCGCAACACCAGTCAGCAACCACGGGGTGGGGGGGGGGGTCCCCTGGCGGCTGATCCCACTGGCTTTTGCTGGCAACCCCGCCCAGCAGCCAGCGCTCGCAGGTGGGGCACCGGTGCTCCCGCCTGCCCCCCGGCCTACCAGCTACACTGGGAGCGCAACTTGACAAGGGGTACACCAGTGCTCTCAGGGGGTGCACATGCACTCCTGTGCACCCCTACACATCGCCCCTGCATACCACCTCTAAGCCCACAAGCAATTCCTGTCACCTACAAAAGCTTATGCATTTCTGAGTGAGTTAGTCTCTAAGCCTGGTATCACACTGCCTTGCCTTCTGCTTGACTTCAGACTAACATGGCTAACTACCTCAATCTCTATTTCCAATAGTTACACTTGGAGAATGAATACAAATAACAGTTTCAGTGAATCGCATCCTACAATTTGGACTGGAACATCAATCCCTACCATCTACCAAATGCTGTAGGTTTGAAGGTGTGACCTTTTTAATGGAGTTAGTAACCTTGGACTCAATGGAAATTGATGTTCCCATATATACTGATCTAAAATACTTCAAAAGAATGTGTAAATCCATTGTACAGGCAAGAAACATCAATATGAACAACCAAGCCTCAACATAAAATATATAACTGCTTTGACCAAGTCTTCCCATTACATTTATTACATTCAGTTTAAAAGGCAGAAGGTAGGAAAGGGTGACACCTTAGAGACTAACTCGTCCAGAAAGGCATAAGAGCTTTTGTAGGCAACAACAAAATCACTAAATGGCAAATCTCTAAGGTGTCACCCTGCCCCACCTTCTGCCTGACTTCAGACTAACATTGCTAACTACCTCTGAACTCAGTTTTAAAGTTTAGTATGGGGGCATAACAAGTTTGGGGTCTCAGACTCCTTAGTACCTGAGATACAGGCAGTATGAACAGAACAAATCAAAACCCAATGACTTAAAAAGGCCTGAAGTATTCAGGGTTTGATCCACTAACTTAGTATAATGTGACAACATGCATGCCAGTGGAACCACTTATTATTAAGGTTGCCAAATATTTCCTATGCATTATAAGACCTTATTTTCAGTTGCTTATAATTTTGGCAAACTTTAATTATTGAGCCTGCAATTTTTTATGCCAGTGACTGCTTCCAGCATGCATGCTCGCTTGCTCTCTCTCTTCCTCTCTATATATGTTGCAGAGGAGAAAAAAATGTTAGGGAGAAATAGGTTGGTTTGCTCATATTAAAAAAAAAAAGAAAAAAAAAAACCTTAGTGAATCTTACTGGACATTCACTAGCTTTGGAGCATGTACTTCAAATTTGGAAGGATAGTGGTCCTTGTTTGACTTCCCCATGAAAATGTCACCCATGCTTGGCCATATTATAAGCTTTTGAACAATTTTGTTTCATACTCGCTCAGTGGAATGTCCCCAGAACTTTGCAACTTAATTTCTTGAAGACGCTATCCGCATTGAGAATCCTTCTTAGTTCTGGGATGCAGCACCTGCTCTGCAAATGCAATTCTCAGCTGTTCCAAGTTAGTGAGGCCCAAGTGCAAGAACTCAGAGCAGCCAGTCTGTCTCCTTGTATTCTCAATACCACATTCCGCCTGCTCAAGGGTGACAGACAGCACGGAAGAGGAAGCCATCTGAATTAGATGTAGAGAGAACTGGAACTAAACTGGAGGGGTGAGGACAGAATGAGGCAGGGAGCCTGGGAGCATGTCAAAACTGGAACTGAGAGATGGAAGTGGGGGGGGTAGAAAAACTAGGACTAGAACTAGGAGTTAGGCAAGAAGACTAAGCATGGTGGCCAGAGAGGAAAAAGAGCAGAGGGAGGACCTGGAAATTACCTTGAGGGTGGAGAGCACCTGAGGTGGGATGAGGAGACTGGAACAGATACCAGTACTGACTGGTGAAGGTTACATGGATAAAACCAGGTGCAGAGAAGTCACTGAGACTGGATTAGAGAGACAGGGAACGATGAGATGAAGGATGGGAGCCAGTGAAGGTGGGGAGCATGGGAGTAACTGGAGACTGAGGATAGATAGGAGATCTACTAGAGGAGAAACCAAGAGAACAAGAGGAGCAAGTACAAAACAGCTGAGAACCCAGTGCTGGTGGTGGACTATAAGCATCTGAACACGGATATAAGCTGGGATAAGATTCTTGAGAAGTGTAGACTGAGGCTGGCTTGGTGGGGGAAGGGGGGGAACAAGACTGAAATGGGGAGACCAGGCCCAGCACAACACACTCCCACAATGGACCCCAATATTCCTGAGTCTCAACTATTCCTCTGCTGGCAGCAGATACCACTGAAAGCCTCTGGCAAAGTATCTCACCCCTTTCTAGCACCAGTCCTGGTAGAGGATGACAGTCTGCTGCTGCTTTCAATGAGTCCATTAGCACAAGTAGCAGAAATCTATGAGAGGGACCTAAAGGTTCTGACTTGCTGATGGCCCTCAGAGGTCCTGCATGACAGAAATTTTGGTGGTATTTGTTCAGTTTATTACAAAAACCTAGACAATCACAGGCATGTACACAGGCACACACAGTAACATGTCCACAAAGTCTGCAAAAGCAAGCATTCCACAGTGGGGAAATTCCAGCATTAAAGTTGCCTGTTCACCTTAATTCACCCTTCTTGCACACTTGGATCTGGAAGCCTTTAATTATATAATCACATGCTATTTTCTTCCTCAAAGGCACCTGCCTCATTCGGTGTACTGCATGGATCTGCTCAGGATATGAATTGGGGTGTGCAGAAAAGGCAACTGTTGCCTAGAGAGAGTCAATTCCCCATGTGTTGCAGATGCTGGAAGGAGAACAGTGAATGAGTTAAAGGATCACAGGAAAAACAAAGGCAGTCTCCTGGATAATGCAGTGGAACGTTGCCTTTGGGCACTGGATTCTATCCCTCTCACCATCGCAGAATTCCTGTGTGATCCTGGGCCAGTCATTTAAATCAAACTTTCCACAGGGTTATTAACTGTGTGATCTTCAATTTCTGCCTGACTTGAGTCTTTGGGTTTTGATTTACTTGCAGAACTGCTGTGTGCACGCAGCTGCAATGGAAATGAAAGGAAGCTGGGTTTTGAATTTACTCCATGCTGTAGAATGCTACAAAGACATGAAAAAGAATCAACTTAAGGTGGCTTTGCATTCAGAGTTATTTGAAAAGTGTGCAAGTCTTTCTGCACTGCTACATGAAGGGGAGGAGAACAGCAGCCAAACAGCAGGAATATGATGTAAAAGAATGAGGAGATGGGGAAATAAGAACTTGTGCTTGGCGAGATAAAGGCTTGGCCTTCTCCCTTTTGTCTTCCAGGGTAAATCAGGCTGCTCAACTAGCTCTAACATCAACCCTCACCCTGCTATTCAAATAGAACTATTTAAAAAGGATTTTCAAGCCTCCTGCTCCTGTTGCGTTTCCTTCCCTCTTCTCCATAGCTGGAGGGGAGGGACTGTGTTTTCATGATTCTCTGGGTCCAATCAATTACTTTGGGGATCAGGCATTTTTCCCTTCGGGCCAAACAGTTAAGATGGAGGGAGTGGTTTCCACTCATCACCGTGCCATGTAGACACAATCAGGGTGAAAGCCACAGGACTGGGAAGCTTAATATTAGGAAAGGTAAGACTCCTCAGTTTGACACAATTCTCAGGCAGCACCCTGCCTAGGTAAAGCCTGCATAGTCTGCCAGGTAATCACATAAAGGCAAGCTAAGTCTCAGGCCTGGGCTAAGGAGAATCTGTCCTGCACTACTGATCTAATGAATTAGAGTCTTATAACTCCACACCAGAACTAGTTCTATGGTTGGTATGTGACAGAGTTGTGTAGGGACAGGATGTGCACAGCACCGCTACCTAGGTTTAAATTAATGAAGTAGTAGCTTACCACTCAAATCTATCCCTGCACCTTTCATTCATTTGCCTGCATGGCCCAGTCAAGAAGTCATATAGTACCCAAAAGCTTAATAACTGTCTTTCCAGCTAATCACACAGCATTATTCCTAGTGGTGTCTAACTCAGTCACTATAATCCCGTTCTTTAAAGAAATAAAACAATGAGCAAACCAAATGTTGCACAGAACCCTACAAAGACAGCATCATCCACTCTGTGCACCAAACAAAAACAGTCTGTGACTGGGATGTCTTACTGTGATGTAACATGTAGCCTTAAATTTGACAACTCTTTAACTTCTGAGTGCAAGAGTTACCTAAAAATTCCAATAACTCAGGGCTCGTGGCAAGATCCACCTCTTTAGCAATGAATTTCATGATGTCGTTGAATGCTGTTCTTCGCTCTCGGATATCCAATTCTCCAACAAACAGAACTTTTCTCGGTAACTGTGGCAGAGAAGTGTGTGGATAGTGTGCAGCCAGCTTTTGGTAAAACTCCTCAATCTCGCTGTACTTCTTAGAGACCTGTAATGAAATCAGCAGGTTGGATTAGTCTGGAGCAAGAGCAAAGGATAGAGAGCAAATTCACAGCACGGGAGGGAGGGTTATCCCAGAGGCATTTACCCCAGAAATCAGTGCATAGCATACAATACCAAAAAGCTTTACAACTGTTCTTCTGTCAGGTCAGTGTCTTTCCAGTTGACCACACACAGCATAACTGCTAATGATGTCCCTAACTCAGGGGTGTCAAACATCCAGCCTGCAGAGCTGCTCTATCTGGTCTGCTGGGCTATCAGTGGGGCAGAAGAAGTTGGAGGGCATGACCAGCCATGAAATTCAGGACCTTTGGAGCCATGGTTAACTGTTAAATTTATAAACTGCTTCACAAGATAATCCCAGAGATTTCAAAGAAGAATCCATAATGTTAAAACCATTCTACCCTGTTGAGGGTCTTTGAGTCCCTTGCAACAGAAGAAGTTCTCTATTATTTTTTTATAGTATGAAAAATTAGTGAAAACTAAGAGCTGGCATTTACCAAGAGGTGTCTCAAGTTCCTCAAGGGGTGCCTCAAGCAACACCTTGCCAAGGGTATTTAAATGCAACCAGTTCACTGTAGCTAGAAGGGGAGACACAAACAGGTGTGAGGAAGGTACTGCCCAGACAGCAAGGATAGTCCAGACAGACAGCAAGTACCTACAAAATCCATGCTTGGCTCTTATGTGGAACCTGGCAACCATGCATTTCAAAGCACATTGCACAGGAAGTTCAAAATCAGCTCTCACATTGGGAAACAGGCAGAGAGGTTTCCCAACACCACACAGTGTAGCAACTCCCGCCCCCAGGTTTTTCTCTTTTTTTTTAACTTAAAAATGCATTCCCTCCCCTTCCCCAACCATTTCTGACTTACTCTCTGCCCTTTCTATCCCTTATAAGTGATTACAAGTAGTACTAGGTAAGCTAAGTTCTTACACTCCCTTATAGTAACAAGCCCCTTTTATATTGTAAAGAGTGTTCTATTATGTTTGTATTGATTTTTACTGTTTTATATTGAATTTATATGTTTTAGGCCTATGTCTGTAAAGTAATGTCAAGTAATGTCAAGTTTCCATTTTGTATGTCAAGTCTCCATCTTGTGTCCTCTGCCTGGGTATAACCTGTGTTATAACTGTGACTCATGTTTAATCAGTTTCATGTAAATTGATTCCTGAATGAATGGGAATGAATGAGGGTGCTTGAGGTACACTGGTAGCAGGCCTCTACTGAATGATCAACTCAACAACCAGACAATTGCCTTGCATTGACTCACCCAGGAACAGAACAGAAACACAGCACTGGAAAGACAAACACCCTACAGACACCAGCAACCCCACCATTGTGTCCTACCAGACAATGAGGATACCTGGATCTGCACGTAGGCATCTGAGCAGGACTGTCCTTGCCTGGACATGTCTCTCCCACAGGAGACACAGGTAGCTCACCCCTATAAAAGGGGTGGTAGAGTGTGACCTCCTTGGGAAGCCCTCTCCATCTGGACCAGCACCACACCACACCACCTACCCAAGAGGCCCTGGCAGCAACTCCCCCTCTGAGCAACAGAAGAAGACCCTGATTGGCCATCAAGGATCAACTCTCAGCCTGGGATAGGTAGCTATCACTCACCTTCTTCCCCCAAGCAAAGGACCTGAACTTTGTCTCTACATACCTGGACCTCAAATCCCTCCATTAAGCCTTTGCTCTCCTGCTACCATTATGTGGGTGTGTGCGTGTATCAGTGTTTGTGTGTGCATGTGGGAACCAATAACTTTGTGGAGTTGTGTAGCATTTCCTGTTTAATAAAACTGTTAGTTTGGCACCCTGAGTTGGGTTTTGTCTTACTGACCTCTGGGCCCTGCTCCAATCTCTGCTCTCTGCCCCTCTGACCTTTGGTCTGTTTGTCTTGTCTGTTTGTCATCTCAGCTCCCTCTTTGCCACCTCCAAAACCCCGGCTTTTTCCCTCGCTTCCACCCCAGCACCAGGTGATTCCAAGCCCAAGTTACCTCAAAGGCCCCCTAGTGTTAACACACAGCCACGGAAGTGCATGTTTGTGTGCGTGCATGTGTGTCTGAACCCACAGAGTGCTCTGTGTGTGTATATAATTTTGTATCACGCCCTCCCGTCTAACACCACAATATTGAGATCCCGAGTGTTGATCTGGCATGTGTCAAGTCAACAACAGCTCACTAGCAGCAGAACTGGGGCCAGAACTCAGCTGACAGATCAGACCATGAGCTAGACAATCCATTTCTTGCCTGTTTGGGTCCTGTCACCACGTGAACCACATCAAAGATGGGATGATGGCATGGAGACCCCTTTCATTTCCTCCAGGCTGCAGCTGAGGCACATGGGTGGAGGATGCCTGTTTCAGCCTATGTTATACCTACCGTGCAGCTAAATTCAGGACTTCATTTTCTAGGGCACCTTTAACCAGCACAGATTTAGGCAGAGAAAAAGCATTCTGATTGCTGAGTCTCCCTTCACCTCCTTCTGTTTGCCTCTGAGTTGCATGGCCCCGCTGGCCCCGCTCCCACCCTGGTCTAGGGACAGAAGTTACACATAAACTGGTTTAAGTCTTCAGAAACTGGTTTAAACCTGTAACAGAACAGAGGTTCAGTGCATATAAACCAATTTCAAAATGGCCGAAACTAGGTTAAGATAAACCTGTTTGAATGTAGTATCAGACTTAACTGATTTAGGTCAAGCTGATTTATGAAACTTCTGTCCCAGACTCCTTCCTGGTTCAAGTTAAATCAAAGTCCCCCAGCATCCCAGAATGTTTTGCAGCCCTGGGCTGAGTTGGGCTGTCTGCTTGAGCAGAGAAGGTTGTCCCCACCCCTCTGCCTCTAACTGGAGCAGTGAGGGCTGGCTGACAAAGGGGTGGAGGTGGGAAACCTGGCTGGGGACAGTCCAGTCTGCCTGGTGGGGCGGAGTAGGCCCTGCCAGGCTTTTCCCTGCTGGAGTGGAGGGGGCAGGGGCATGGGATACCAGGCTCAGGCAGAGGGGAATTAAACTCTGCTGCCTCCCCTCTCCCACCAGGGTTTGCCTAGATTTTCCCCCTGCTCATGGCTCATCATGGCCTGGGACCCCAGAGCTCCCCTCCCAGCCAGGAGCAATTCTGCTGCACCTTCCCAGCTGCTGTGGTGGGGGTTTTGCCTGGGGCAGCCCAGGAACAATGGCCAGATCAGGGGAAGGGAGGGGAGCAAAACCAGCCCCAAGCCCAGGTGGGGACATGCACAGAGAAGAGCACAGAGGGATCGCAGCAGCAGCAGTGGCTCCATCCTGGATGTCAGCCCCATCTACCAGAGGGACCCAGGCTGAGTGGATCGGAAAAGGGCTTCAATGTATATCTGCGCTAGCCCAAGGCAGAGCCGAGCCAAGCCAAGCATGCAGCTGGGGGAGCAGCTCTTGCCCGGTGGCCCTTTCTACCTGCTGGAGACTGGTGTCCGGGCTGGCCCCGACCCTGGCCCCTGTAGTAGCACAGATAGTGCAGGCTTGATCTAGCAGCACCAGGAGGCTAGGCAAGGGTGCCAAGAATTTGGGTGGCATGATGCTGGAGGTTGAGCCAGGCCAGGTCCTGAGCTCCTTCACAGGCTCCAAGTTAGATGGGCACAAGGACTGCCTAGGTGGCGAGAAAGAGATGGCTGCGCCCACCACCACAATGCAGCACATGCTGGATGGCCTCAGCCCAGGGTGCTAACCCTACAGCTTCCCTGCCACCACCACCAGTATCAGAAGGACCTGCCCTGGCCATACTGGTAGGTGCCACCCACACTGTCTGCGCCGCTGTGCTACTGAACTGCAGTCAGCAACTTTGCCGGCAGGCAGCTGCAGCAGGGAAGCTGTAGGGGTAGCTCCCCATGCTGGGCATCAGGTATATGGGGCTGTGCTACACCACCGCTGGGTAGGAGAAAAGTAAGCAGCCCAGGGAACAGCAGGTAGTAGCACTCAGGGCTGAGGCCATCTAGCAACTGCTGCATGACGGCAGCGGGCTCAGCCAGCTCCTCCTTGCTGCCTGGGGAGCCCTTGCACCCATCTGCCTTGGATCCAGGAAGGAGACCAGTGCCTGGCCTGACTTAAAATTGAGCATTGTGCCACCCAGATTCTTGGTACCCATGCCCAGCTCCAAGTACTGCTGGGTCAAGCCCATGCCATGTGCACCACTGTGGGGGCAGGGGTGGGGGTCAGACCAAGGGCCTCACTCTAGCAGGTAGGAGGGGCCGCCAGGCAACAGCTGCTCCCCCAGCTGTGTGCCTGACTCAGCTCGGCTCTACCTTGGGCTGGCATGGACACACTCCAGCCTCTTCCCTGCCCCGCCCAGCCTGGGTCCCTCTGCTCAGTGGGGCTCACATCCAGGATGGAGCTGCTACCAGTGGGATCCCTCTGTGCCCTGCTCTGTGCATGTCCCAACCTGGGCTTGGGGCTGGTTTCACTCCCCTCCCTTCCCTCGATCTGACCTTTGCTCCTGGGCTGCCCCAAGCAAACCCCCCACCCCAGAGGCTGGGAAGGTGCAGAGGGATCGCTCTCTGCCTGGGAGGGGTGCTCTGGGAGTCTCAGGTCATGCTGAGCTGTAAGCAGGAGGGCCAGGCAGACGCCAGCTAGAGTCCCCTCTTTGCCTGAGATGCTGGCCACTCCCCCTGCCGCCCAGGTAGAAAGCCTGGCAAGCGCTGCTTCCCCCATCCCCCTCCAGGCCCACCGCAGCTGGGGTCCCTGCATTCCAGGGTGAGTGTTTAAACCCCTCCCCAATCATACTCAGCCTATCATACCCCAGCCTGGCCATGCCCCCTCTTCAGCTCATCTTCCCTTCACCCTTTGGGCCCCTGCTAAAGAGAAGGAAGGGCTCACTCTAGAGCCCCCCCAGCTTCTAGCCTGAGCCACTGCAGGCATGTGGCTGCATTTCCGAAATCAAAAGCGAATGCTTCTTCACTTGCTTGTTGGTTCAATCTATGCAGGTTAGACTAACCTGAAAATATTGAATCAATTCAAGGTCAGGCTTTTTGAATGCCTGTACTTAGCCCAGAGCACCAAAAAAAGTCCTGGCTTCTGTTCACCCCTTCACTTGCCAGCCCTCTAGTGGCAAGTCACAATTGTGCGGGTCTGAGTTTAACCGGTGACTGCTCTGGAATAGCGCTAACTTTATGACAGCATAACTTTCCAAATCACAGAAGTATTTAGGACAGCATGTCCATCCAAAAACAAAGTGAGCGAGAGAGAGTGTGTGTGTGTGTGTGTGTGTGTGTGTGTGTGTGTGCGCGCGCACGCGCATGCGCACACATGCTCACATGTGCATACACAAGCAGAGAATTTATCAGCTCTCTTCAAAAGAATACGTGTTGTACCTCATAGCTCTAGAATGGCAAAATCTAGTCTATTGTCTTCAAAAAGATTAATGTATCATTGACTGAAATTATAAATAATGAGTTTGTATATTAAAGTAACGGGCTTAATACTCAAAGTCAAAACTGAGTTCTGAAATGAGACGTGTTAAATTTTATCCCACTCTCTTCACCCCAGAAAGCATTAATCTTCCTCTGGAAACTAAACATGTGCAAATTATTTATAAATCTCAATTTGGGTTTAATTACACCATTGATTTTAAAGTAAAAGCACACCCTACTATATTACCACTAATGAAGCCATTGTGCCTCTGTGTAGGCTTCCAGCAACAACCACCAACCATAATGTGCTAAACAGCATACAGAATGTGCTAATGCTATATCTCAAGCATACTAATATACTATCTGACAGCCTGCATGTCATCACGTCATGTAAAATACTTTCAAGCAGTGCTCGAGTGCCCTCTGCTGGCTCTCTAATATTATATATTAGATTTGAGATTAAGTAGTGAACATCTTTTCTATCCTATTAATGTATAATGCATGGTTCAAATAATTGCCTGCTATTACCAATCATTTTTCTAGGCCTCAGGCCAACTAACACTGACTTTACTTATGTGAATAATATCAGTTGATGAGACCCTCAATCGGTTTAAGTCAACATGGCTGAATTCCTTTCAGTTGAGTACTGCCAATTCACAGCATCAAAGGCTCTGGCTAATTAACTTCAAAAAGCCTGCTCATGCTCAAGGTAAGTATATGCATATCTGCATGACCAGGCCCTCCTAATCAGTGACTGTTAACATTCATTTTGATAATTCAACAGACAATTTAAAACAAAGGACTTTAGTCCTGAAAAAACACAAAAAAGAATACAAACAAAATAAGTTTAATTAGACTGGAGAACACAAAAATCCAAAAAAAAAAAAAATCAGAAAGTTCTAAGTGAAGGCTGAAAATTCATCTCAAATCCCGCAAGCCCCTGTGCACGTGTTTAATCCTAAACACAAGGAACTCTTGCACAAGAAGTTAAGCATCTACATGTAAATCTGTAGGACTGATGTAGGCCTTTGTCTGTGATTCTCCAATGAACCTGAATGTGTAAGTTCCTACTAGCATGCCTGAAGAAGTGTGTTTGTGCCTGAAAGCTTGCAAAGAACAAATTTTCCAACTATTTAGTAAGGCTGTGCAAAATTTTCCCAACCGTTTTGATTCAACATTGTTTTGACTCATTTCGAGGTCGAAACAGCAAAATTAAAACGAAATAAAGGGTGTCAAAACAGCCTCAAAACAAAATGAGGCTAGTTGAAACATTTTGAAAGTCAAAACGTTTTGACCATAGGGCTGGGGATAGGAAGTCAGTCCAGCTGACCCCATCCCTGGCTGATCTAGCGAAACATCAAAACAGAGTCGAAACAGGTGTACTCTTTCGACGGAACAAAATGGAACAACCGTTTCAAATCGAAATTAAATTCAATACGAAATGCTGTTCTGTCCAAACCTCAAAACTCAAGGCAAAAGGGAACAGTGCCGTTTCGCACAGCCCTATTTAGTTGATCTAATAAAAGATATCGCATCTACTCAAAGAACCTTGCCTGCCTATGTCCTTAGAGCAACACAGCTACAACCAACAACCCTAACTTCTTACTGAATGTGAATATCATCTGGGTTCCTAACACCCTTAGACTGCTCCGATGGTTTTAGCTCTCATCTTAAACTTCTGCTGTGAGCCTCTATGTAAGGGGCATAGTGTAATCTTAGCTCAGCACACGACTGCTGCACAGTCTTCTCAACAGCACCCTTCAGTGTAGAGTAAAATTATATATTAGCTATAATTTTCATTTTTTCAATGTTTATTTATTTTTTAAAAACATTACTTATGTCACAGAAGTGAGCTTATCCTTCAAAATGAAATAATGGCAGATATGGAAAAATCAGGGGACAGCAATTTTGTAAAGACTCCAATATAAGTCTTCAAAATCAAGCACCCAGAAGTCAAGAATGAAAGTTGCCTGCATCATCTAGTGGTTGTCCATTTTGATAGTCTGATAATCTGATAGTTACCTGCTGGTTTCTCCACCCTGGAGGCATCTACATTTGTGCTTTACTACAGTTGATTATTAGCACCAGAGTGAAGCATCACCCTCTACTGGCACGGTGCTTTTAGGCCACAGTAAACTAATTAACTCCACCGTAGGATAGTACTGCCCGAGTCAAGTACTATCCTACAGTGGAGTTAGTGTGCCACAATGTACACTAGATGGTGACTGGGGCTAGGGCATAAGGGTGCTATAGTGCAGGGGCTGACTGCTGGCTAGCCCAGCACTGTGGCACCCTCATGCCCCAGCCAGCCCCTCTGCGGCCCACTGAGCTGGGTCGGAGTAGATATAGGCTGGCAGGCTGATCCCACAGGTCCTCTGGCAGCCAGGGCTGTGCTGCCCTGGCTCAATGTGCTGCAGTCCCGGGCACACGTGTAAACGCTGCACCCAACAACAATAAACTCTAGCGCAAACTGCACAGGAGTTTATTCAACATGTGTATTCAACAAGCCCACTGTCTCAGCTAGTTCAGATCAAAGCGATCAAAAGTAAATTCATCCATGCAGTTTTCCTGAAGCTTCATTTACTGCACAACGACCAATGGATATGAGTACAGATATTTTTTTAACCTCACAGGCTCTTCCACTATACTCCTTAGCATAGTGTTTGAGTACTCTACAAAACTTAATGAATTAGTCTTCACAACATCCCTATAGAACAGAGAATATCTACAATTCACTGATAGGCATGTGGCTTGGAGAAAGAACATGAAAGGAGTAGAGAAGGGCACTTAAAAATCACTTAAAGATATTATTATTACATTATTAATAATAATAACTTTAAGTGATTTTAAGTGCTTCTCTACCCCTTTCATGCTCCTCCTCTAAGCCACTTGCCTATCAATGAATTGTAGATATTATTATTAATAATGATGATGATGATAATTGTAACTGAAGCAACAAACAACATTAATAATAACAATAATATTTCACACTGCCCAAGAAGGCTCAGAGCAGCTTACAATAAAGGACACTAGATTAAAAAAACAACAGTAAATTCCCCAAATAACACCCGAAAGCTTGAAAACTTAATATATCTGATCAAACCAGATTTGAAGAGAAAAAATATCTGAGGAAATAAAACATCATTCTTATAACACAATGAAATGCTAAATTTTATGGCCACCTTGGGAAGGGTGAAAAGTCAAAGTGACTGACAATAGGATTAAACACACTAAAAGCTCCAAGTAGAAACTAAATGCAAGAAACCACAGGTTGGGGAGTGTAAGTATTTTCATTAGATTCCAGGGACAGACTACAAAATCTATGTGCATCACCCCTTCAGTGCAGGTCAGATTTATCATCTCCTTTTGTAAAGTGCTTTGAGTTCCTTGGGTAAAAAGTACAATTATAAACGTAAGATACTGTTGTTTCAGTAACAGACTGCACTTCCTATTGAAGGGAGCTTACCTATATACACTTATCATGACATCAATCAGTATAAGAACAAGTAACGCTGATTAAGAAAAAGGCAGAAGACTCTTTCGCCACCAAACGCTGCAGTGATTAATGCTCACCATAAACTGAACCACGTCTTCAGGTCTGTGTTTTGCCGACTTGAATGCAGCTAGTCGGGTGACAGCTACAATGTGATATTCCACATGGCCGGACATCATCTTCCCATGGATTTCCTGGTACTTTGGCACTGACAGATCTATCCCTGTGTGAGCATTCTGGACTTGCCTAAACAGTGAAACAGGAAACACAGCTCAAACACGGACAGCACTGACTGATTCACTCGTAGACAGCACGATAAAAAGCCCAGTGAAGTCAATGAATGAGGCTCCCACTTCAGTGGGCTTTGGACTGAATCTTAGCCCATACCTGTTCCTAGTCAATGAAAATAGGACTTAGCAAAATAGAATCAACTGTGGTATGAAAGGAAAAAGAAGTGTTGCTTCATGCAAAGGAGTTCATAGTAGTAACAACTATATTAAACTTAAACAGGAAATTTGCAGACGTAACGCAATTGTCAGGATGGAAGAGTGTGCTGCATTCATTCTAAACCAGGAACTTTAAGTCTGATGCCTCCAAAACAAAACCTTTCCAATATATTGTGACAGTCCCAGACTTAAGTCTAAAGGCAAAATGTTCACAGGTATTTAGGCACCCAGAGATACAGACTTGCCTCTAGTGAGAATTCCTAAAGCACCAAAGCAATTGACTCCCACCGATATCGGCAAGAACATCCCAGGATTGTCAAAAGCACCTACCTCATTTGAATGGATAGCTTTATACTTTGCCTGATACTATTTATGATTGTTGGTAAAAGAAAAAAAATAGGTGAATCATCCTCCCCATTTCTTCTGGCCAATGGCTCCTAGTGTACATTGCATTTTCTAAAATGCATGCATCTGGTACAAAAGAGCATAAACTCCAGCTGGCTGAAGCGAAGCAGCAAAGCAGAGCATCCAAATCTCCTTACTCTGGTCTACAGGTTCACTCAGAATAAGTGCACAGAAGAAAATTATTCATAATTTGCTTGCCAGTCACATGTGAGATGGCAAGAGGATTGCAATCAGCCTCCATTACTGAAACATCAGTGGCTGCTCCTAATTCACAGCTTTCCTAATCCTTGGGTTCAAAGCAGACAAAATTATTAATGCTGCCACTATTGCTGCACAGGTTGATCTTTTGCCACACTGAATTATAGGAAGAAAACTGTACCTCGATTCTGTCCCAGTGTACACATGTAACGCCTCCAGACTACAAGGGAAATTCAAACAGGAATTCACTGAGAGAAGTCCAGCAGGCAGTGATATCCAGGAATTCAGACAATAAGACCACAAAAGTGCCTTCCAGCCTTACTAGATAAAATGTTGCATCCAGCTAAAATTCACAGGCAGCCTTACACAACCCTGCTTACATTAGCTAAGTTCCCAGTAATGATTGACAGCACAGTCCCGGTCCTGATGACATCAACAGAAGTTTTGTTGGGGGACCCATCTTTACTTGGATCCCTGGTATCCGAAGCCAGATCTACTTTTAAGCTAATATTTTCAGAGTTTGGGTCTGCAGACCTCCGAACTGTGCACAGCTTAGGTGTGATTTTCAGACTTAAAACCCTGGAATTTTGTGTTTATGATACAGCCACTTGTTTGGAAACAGATTGTGTATCTTCCTTTTTACTTGCCAGCTTTGATACAGGTGAGGAACTGAGAGAGACTAAGGTCAGATTCATAGAAGGACTTATATATCTAAAGTACAGTGTAGACTGACCTTAGGCAGCTAAGTCCAAGACTGCAAGTAACAACCTCATCTAATCATTTATAAGCATGTGAAAATTGCAGACCTCTATGTTTTCAACAGTAATTACTTAGGTACCTAAGTTCACATCAAGAGGCATGGCCATCTTGGCTGAGCTGAGCATCTTAGCACCTATCTCCTGCCTAACGCGATTTGGGATTCACAAATTAGACATCTCCCTGCCTGAGTCCCTCCACGGCCACATTCAGAAGGGCTGTTTTTGTCAGACCTAACATACACCAACACCACTGAGGTCATCACCAAGCACAGCCCTCAGCCACTTTCATTACAAAACATTACTTTTTATATTATTATAACAGGATAATCTTATGTCATGTAATGCCCTAGTGGCTAGAAACCTTGCTTAGGAAGAGGGAAACCTGAGACGGCTTATATGTCTTGCATTAGAGTGTCATAGGATAAAATGCAAAGAAGTTTAGTAACAGGGATCCGAAACCCAGGACTCTTCTCTTTCAGGGGATTACCCACACTGCTGAGCTATAATGTCATGCTCCTGAATGTGTCCTCTCCTTCTAGCCATATGACTCTGGCTGTCCTTGATACCCAGCAGGAAAGCAGTAGATACAAGAGATTAAAATGAAGTAGTTTATCAACACAGACCATGATCCTTATAATATCCAAGGTTCATTCCCCTCCTCCTCATATTCACCACAGCCAGAAAGCTACCACCGTCTACCATAGAGCCTGGGCTGCTTGCAACAGGCCACAGGGAGGCTGCAAACAGCTGCACCAAGGTCTGCGGAAGCCCGGCCTGGCTCATTGCTGATGGCGGGCGCACAGGTGCCTAGGGCAGGTGGCAGGGTTGGGGCCATGGCTGTGCTACCACAACAAAGATCACACCCCTTGTGGCTCCCTTGCTGTCTGTTCCTGGCACATCAACTTCCTGTAGGTTGGGGTGTTTTTGGCACCTCAGCTAAAGATGCTTAAACCAAGGGTACGGATTCTTACCCCATTACCTGAACTAGCTTTTATAACCAGTAAGCCATGAAACGTATTAAACCCACCTTGCCGACCCCAGCAGTACCCATCTTTGTTTCTTCCCCTTCCCTACCCTTTGTATTCTACTCACTGCCTCCTAGAAACTCTGCTTCCTCCAGACCCTTCAGCTAACGCATCTCTGATTAGTCGATAAGGTGCAAATCTATCCTGTCTTCTGTCTGACTTCAGATAAACATGACTAACTACCTCTCTCTGCTCTCGATACACAGGACCACAGCTTCACCACAAAGTGCTCTCATGGGAGAAGGCCGACAAACTCTCAGGTAGAGGAGATCATTAACCCTTGACCTTCCACTCCCAGAACAAGTGCTCTAACCACTAGCACATTACAAAGCAAACAGCACCACTGCTGCCTTCTCTGCCAGCTGTGTTAAAAAAAAAAAAAGTAGGAACCATCTGGCTTAAGTTAGGCCCCTGTGTATAGAAGGGGGTTTCAAGCTATGGATCCTAGTCTCACAAAGGCACTTAGGACTTTGGGCTAAGGCACCTAAATCCAAAACAAGGCCAAGATTTCAGACACATCCCTCACTTCAGCTTCAATTTTCCATTTGTGTGGCTTGGGCATACAACAGGCTAGCTGTGGTGCAGCGTTTCTCAACCAGCGTGCTGCAAAAGCCTTTTACAGGTGCGACAATATTTACATTGTTAGATGCACAAATACCTACATGTGCTTCATGCGATAAATGTAGCAATTTTTAATCGGAATCCACAAATTCAAAAAAAGTTCGGACCTGTTGTGACCTTTCTGCATTCTTTGCCAAGAAAGAATCTATTATTTTCCCTATAGTCAAGCAACAAATGAAAGCTGAGAACTGGGATTTTCCCTTGGTGCCCTTGAGTCTCATAAGGTTGAGAACCACTGCTATAGTGAATCCCAGTCCTAGGCACCTGACTTTTCCCGTTTGTGCATAGCGACCTTATGTGCCTAGCTCAGGTTTGTAAACTCCATTCTGGGAGCTGAGCAACTAAAAGACAAGCCTGGTGATGCTCAGTCCCTCTGTATACCTTATGGACCCTCAGTCCCTACATGTCTTGTCTAAGATCACACAATGAATCTGTGGAAGAGCAGGACACTGAGCCTGTGTTTCCTCTATCCTCGAGAAACATCCTGACAACTAAACCAACCATTCTTTAATAACATGAACATCAAACCACCCTGAAGATACAACTTCATTGTTGCTTTGCAGCATCATATTAATGTTTGTGACAGAGATCTGAAAAACTGAGCAGTACAGTACATGGGGTATGAGGTTCAAAAACACCCTGATTTTTACAGAAAGCCTTTATTTATGAAATATGCAATCGTTCCTAGAGAATGTAAGAGAGAGATTGTAGCCCAGTTTCCAAATGGACAGGGGATCCAAAGGATAAAACAATGTGCTCCATAAATGTGTGTAAAGTGCTAGGTACAAAAAAAATGTGGGGGCCTCCACTCATGTAAAACTGGTGCAGCTGCTTAGGCCAATTTTATAAAATGAGGATCTGGCCCTACATTGTAAACTGATTTGAAAGCACTTTTCATTTATACCAAGGGGAGCTGAGAACTGCAATGCAGTATAAGCATCCAAAAACAGTGCTAGAAACAGCATGATCTTTTTTCACAGCAATTTAAAAAATAGAAAGAGAAGTATAAATATCAGAGCGGAAAGAATCTCACCAAGTAAACATCACATAGACAGAGGCCCAGATGGTAACAATAATAATGATTCAGATAGAAAATGTGAAGTGGACACGTAGTCCTAGAAGCTAATGAAACAGGGATCAATCAAATGACAAGAAAGCCAGGTTAATGATAGTATGAACAGCCTTATATTAGGATTGTCTTGATGTTGCATCTTTCAACAGTCTTATGAAAAATAATTTCAGAAAGTTTAGTATAAATTCTGTTTCACCACTTCTCCCATCCATTTTGGATTTTGTCCATCTCCTATTATTTTAGTCAATGCCTGTTTAATATGAAGTGCAAAATCAAACTAGTCTGATAACTTGGGTGTTCTTTTGGAAGTGCTCAAATTCCTTTTCAACCTTCTAAACTAAAGAGGAGTTAATTTTACAACAGCAGGCCTCGAAGTGATCTCAGCTCATTGGCTAATTGACTTTACTAGGGCTGCCATGAAGTAAAAATCAGAATTTGGCCCACACTTTACATTATTTGCATGAGTCTACTTCATCCTTATGTAAACAATGTATGTTTCTTCTTCAACAGCAGCCAATAATGGCCACTAATGGAAGACCTGCTAGCAACATCTTGTGCGATTCTTTTAAAATATAAATTTACATTGGAGAAAACACTCTCCAGATGTTTACTCACTGCAGAGTTATGAGGGCAGCTGTAAGAGTTAGTCAACAACTCAGTAAACAGGTACTGATGACTCTGGTAATAGATCTTTAGACATACAATATGTAATGAATTCATAAAGTAATCTGTTCCTCCCTCACCAATAATAGAAGGGAAAAGTAGTGATAAACCATCCATCATTATTTTGGCCTCTTCCTTCCAGAGAACTGTTCTTTCTTTCTAGATGAAATCTAGCAGCCAGTCAATGGAATTTAAATTAAGACATCAACTGAATTCAAATACACTGGCAGGCAAACACCAGTGTGACTTCAAGAGCTACTTATCAGAGTTCTAAAGAGGATATCCGCTTAAAAATGACACATATGCCTGAACTTGTATTTTTACTTTGTCAGAAGTCTAACAGCTAAAATTATTATAACTAAGAAAGATTAGAGGGAAAGAGATATTTTATTTTCAGTCTGTTTGCTTTGTGCATTTGACAGCGCTTTGCTTTGGTCAGTTTTCCCACCGCTGTTTCCCAGGTGGTATCAGTTTCCTCTATTCTCTTTCTCCTTGCACTGTAATTCTAAAATACACAAGGACTGGCAGGGAAACTCAGGGAAATGAAATCCATTACCTGAAACTGATTCTAATTACTGTAATAGTCTAGGTTTGAAAATGATTATTCCTAATGGAGCCCAATTCATTTTGTACAATTATTATTTGAATGCTAGTAGCATCTAGGGGCCCCAGCTCACAAAAGTGCTCCACTACGCTTGAGTACAGAGAGTAAGAATATGCCTAAACTGCAGAGCGGGATACCAGAGCAGTCCAGCTGTGGTAGCACAGAGTCCACGTGGGTTATTTACCTTGTATTTCAGGTGGATCAATCAGGACCTGTATACCTACACTGTTGTAATAAAGGAGTGGACACGCAACATACAGCTCTGCACCTCTGTAACTCACCAGTATCTGAATCCAGTGGAGTACGTCTCCGGCAAGAACCTAGTTACACTAAGTGGGTTCTGTCTGACGTTCATCCTGGGCTAGTGATTTGCTCAAGGCAAATGGGTTATCACCTGTTCCCCCATCATCTGGTGGCAACGTGCTGTAGGAGTTACCTGCTTTATGCAATAGTACCTGGGGTAACATCACACTGTCCACTCTGGCTCAGGTCAGAATTCACAGTATTTTACATATTCACGGTATTTTAAATTCATTTTAAATTGTGTGTGTGTATATATATATATATATATATATATATATATATAGGCCATACCAGTAGAATATAAACCAAAATAAAATGGGATGCTTGCTAATGCACATCTGATAAGGTGCATGCAATTTTTTCCCTGTATTTTGAGAATTATTAGGATTTGAATAGAGCCTCGGGATGCTACTTTCTGATGAAGTCTGCTGCATAAAGCACTATCTGAATATGGAACAAAAGGGCAGTAGTCACTTTTTGTTTCTCAGGTGCTAGAAAATGTTACCTAAGGCCTCGGTCCTGCAAGCATTTAGGTATGAAGTTACACTTACTACCACAAGCAAATCTCATTACCAGTGGAACAGCTTGTGGCAGCACAGATAACGTGTACATGTTTGCAGGACTGGTACCTAGTCTAAAGCCCAGAAAACATCAGTGTGAAGGAAGCTACATGTACAATTGAAGGATCCAGGTCAGAGCTCCAAAATAGATCTGGCCCAGTCTTACTGAGCCATGTGCTTAAATTGTTTCTGCCCAGACAGCAAACAGAACTACTGATGTGCTAAAAGACAGGTGTGTGATTAAGAATCCTGCAGTCTGGGCCTTATTTTCGGATGACACTTCAGTTACATCAAACCGACTTTCATAAGGTCTTAACTTTTTTTCTGCTGGAAAAACATCTGCGCTTTCACTCAACCTAAAAAGTCAAATAACAAGAATTTAGGTACAAACTCTGTTAGCTGTTTTTAGGGTAACATGAAAATAAATCCTTGCTTACTATTTAAAACGACACCTGCATTAGTTTATGCTGTTATTTTTGCTTACCAGTAATCAGAAAGCCCCATGCAGCCAGCAGCGCCACAGAAAAAAAGGGCCTTTCAGCAAACCTGCCACAAAACTCATTCTTCAGGTGAAAGAAACTTTTACTAAATCTAGAAAAATACACTGGCTGTAGTTTGAGATGACTTGCTGGTTGCAGCCGTGTTGGTTGAAGGAGATAGCTCTTTAAGTAAATGTGATGTCTTATTGGGGATATATTTGGTAGCCATGTTGGTCTGAGACAAAAACAAATGCAAAAAAACCAAGAGATCTAGATTTTTGCATATCTTTTATTAGGTAGGCAAGGTTCTTTGAGATGTGGTATCTTTTATCAGACCAGCTGCGTAGCTGGGGAAAAAAAGATCTTAGGAAGCTTTCAGGTGCAATCACCCTTCATCAGGCCAAGGGAGTCTCTGCTGGTCTGAGACTCACGAGGAAACTGGTTGCTTATTCCCAGTCCCTTATTCCTTAAACCCGGTTTCTGTTTAAGAGCTGTTTGGGACAGACCCCCAGTGGCACTGGGAGGAGGTTGGGGCTGGCACAAGATATATTTTGCCCCATAATCCCATTTTAATCTAACCTTCATTTAGGTCTCTGTCTCTATAGATAGATACAAATCAAGATAGATACAGATCGATAAATACATACACACACGTACTAATATATACCTCTATGCACACACACACACGCACTTGATATGGGATATTATTTTACATATTAATTAACATATACACAGAGCTAATGAAAGTCTCTGTTTTCAGAATGTGTAATTTAATAATAATAACAAGTTTGTACTGAGTATAGGTTTGCTTTGAAAAAGGAACCGGGAATAAGGAACCACCTTCAGCCTCATCTGAGGCTCCAAGGAATAAAAGAAGCTAAAACCGTGACAGGATGTCAGTGAAAATGTAAATAGATGGGAATTACGAAAACAAAAGGTAAAGCATGGGGTGGGGGGACAAAAGTTGAAGGTGAGTCCAAGGCTGTCAGCCCTGTTGATCTGGGACAAAAAGAAATGCAAAAAAATCTAGACCTGCTGGTTCCCAAACGATACCTGGTATAAGACCAACTGAGAAAGCCCCCTCCCCCAAATATATATATATATCTTTTTTTCTGTGAGTCAAGAGTAAAGGCAAGTCAGGGAGACACTACAGCTTTCAGGAGACCAACCACACATGAGGTAAACGACATCTTTTAGGTAAATGTAACGCAACATTTCTCACACCGACTCAGTCTGTGGCTGGTCTCGTCACAGCCCCCACCCGGCCCGGCCCTGCGTCTCCTCGGCCCGGTCACTTCACCACGCAACTCCGCTCCTGTCCGCCTGCCTCCCCGCTGCCTCTACCGGCCCTCGAAGCCTCTTGTCGGTGGGCCCCGGGCACCCCGCGGCCTGCACAAGGCCCGAAAGGCCCCGGGCCTGTCCCTCCGGGACCGCTCACCTGGTGGTGCCCAGCACGGCGGGCGCGGCGCTGTGCTGCATGGCGCGGGCTCCTACCCCGTGGGTAGAAGGAAGGAAAAAGCTTTAAAAAAAAATGACTCTTAAAAAAATAATAGAAAAAAATCAGAAGCGTAGTCGGCAGGAGTCGAACCTGCGCGGGGAGACCCCAATGGATTTCTAGTCCATCGCCTTAACCACTCGGCCACGACTACATCTATCTCTAGTCGTGCCTCCACGCATTCTACCATCTCCCGCCTGCGCTGTGTCTGCTCCTGGGAGGGGGCGGGGCTAGGACAAGCCCCGCCCGTGGGTGTGCACACACAGATATACACACGGAAATCGGAGTTACAAATAGGAGATATCTCATTATAAATGTATGTTATATGTTATCACTATATAGCATATAAACATAAGAGATATATGTCGCTATATAGCATATAAACACAGAGATGGCAGAAACCACTGCCGGTGCCCCTAAGCAGTTTCAATGATTTCACTGGGTTTTATTAAAACAGAACCAAATGAGTCTCTGCCCTGAACAGAGCAAGCCACTGAATGCACATAACAAGCCATAAATATCCATATACACAAAAGTGGGAGTTATAAAGACATGTATACTAATATAGGGGATATTTATAAATCGATATACAGTATATGTATGTATATCTATCTACTTACACATAGATTCAGTACACACAGCTCTCACCTGGCTCCATATAGCAACCCACTAAGTTTTGCACAACAGCACTCTTTCTTTCACTATTATATAGCTATA
>NW_017728918.1:15733410-15746624 GCF_001723895.1 Crocodylus porosus | reverse complement strand
GCGGTGGGTTTCACACCAAGCTGCACCCTCCCTGAAGCTGTATTTGTAATTCTGATCTAGTCTGCCTTGATTCTGTAGAACTGAGGGGGGGAAAAGCAAACAAAAACCCCAAATATTTTATTAAAACGTAAGACCTGATTTTCCTGATCCTGACCTTTGGCTTAGTCCTAGACTATTTACCAAGTGTTACACATTACATTGACACTACATTGACACCTGATCCATCACTTGAACAACTCTTTGTCATTAGGAAACCCCAAAAGTAACTGCATCTGGCAACAAAATACCACACTGGACAATTACCACCATACAACTGCTCCGGCCAGACCTTGTTCCTCCCGGCCTCTCCTCCGGCCTCCCCGGTTCTGAAATGGCCCCAGCAACACAGGCTAGTACTTCCTGGTGGAGAACTCCCAGCCCTTTGAGCACTTCCTAATTCATTTGGAAAGGAGAAAGCTGTATGCTAGAGAGACCTAACTACCCCCAGATAAGTCTGTGCTGTTGGAATCTCTCTCTCAACTGCATCGGTATCCAATCTGGTTATTCTGATAACAAGATGTACCTGGCATCTCACCTTCTGAGATAGCAAAAACAGAGGTGACTGGAGTCTCTGAATAGCAAGCAACTGCTAAGATATGTCCCTTTCTGCAGAACCCTTATCATTCAGTCCAATTAGATCACCAATTATAATATGTAAGAGGCAAGGATTTTTGTAGGTAGTATCTTTTATTGGACCAGCTGCATGGGCAGGATGGACCCCGACACATTTCCAAATGCAATGTATTCTTTTTAAGTCTATCCCAACAATGCAGTTGCTCCCATAAAAGATATCCACAAAAAACTTTGCCTCTTCCATAATTCCTGAATCATCATGACTTCAACATCACTCCAGCACTACCAAAACCATAATAATACATTTTCGCATACATGAATTTGACACTCCTCAAACTGAGGTACTTAATTTAGCTTCATAGTGGGCTTCCGCTCCCTACCTGCTAAGGTGCCTCATCTTTCACCTGGCAAGGGTCTGTGCATATCTGTGTATGCACGTGCATGTGCATACATGCATGTGTGTATGTGTGTGAGAGAGAGAGTCCCTGTGGGTTTTTTTCTCTAAAATCCTAGGTCCAAATCATATGACGACAAAGCTAACATGTTTAATGATTTCTTTGCATCTGTCTTCCTAAGTAGGGACCAGAACAGTCACCTCCCTACTGGGCCCCCCCTTGGGCCCCAGGGGAGGCACACCTGGGCCAAGGGTTAGTGAGGAACCAGTTAGGGAACTTCTGGAGGGACTGGATGTATTCAAGTCAGCCGGCCCGGACGATCTCCACCCTAGAGTACTAAAGGAATTGGCCGAGGACATTGCAGGACCCCTGGCATGGCTTTATGAGCACTCGTGGTGCTCTGGTGTGCTGCTGGAGGACTGGAAGAGGGCCAACGTGGTTCCCATCTTCAAAAAGGGGACGAAGGAGGACCCGGGAAACTATAGGCCAGTTAGTCTTACCTCGTTCCTAGGTAAGCTGTCTGAGAAAATTATTCTGGCGCACATCCACGAGGGGCCAGCAGGGGACTGCATGCTTAGGGACAACCAACATGGGTTCATCAGTGGCAGGTCCTGTCAGACCAACCTGGTGGCCTTTTATGATCAGATCACCAAATCACTAGATGCAGGGGTAACAGTGGACATAGTCTTCCTGGACTTCCAGAAGGCCTTCGACACTGTCTCTCACCCCGTTCTCATTAGGAAACTGGGGGACTGTGGTGTCGACACCCACACAGTCATATGGTTCGCCAACTGGCTGGAGGGCCGCACCCAGAGAGTGGTGGTGGATGGGTCCTTCTCAACCTGGAAGGACATGGGCAGTGGGGTTCTGCAGGGCTCGGTCCTCAGGCCCGCAGTGTTCAACATCTTCATCGGTGTCTTGGATGCTGTGTTTCTGGTTGTGCAGACTGGAAATCAAACCTCTTCCCTTAGGCAGGCTACATCTTGTTCACTCCCAGCCTCGTTTATGCAGTTGAATTAGTCAGTTTGATTTAAAAAATAGAACTAACCCTCATAGCAGGACTAGAAACCAGGCCTTCCTGCTGCAGGGAGGGCAGTATCAAGTGGGATACAGTCAGGCTCTCCCTTGCTTGATCCTTCTGGTACTCTTGGCTGCTCAACAGCCCACCTTCTTCAATAGACAGCTCCTCCACTCCGCCTATTTTATAGCCTGGGGCTTATGATAAAAATGATTAGGGACCTGGGAGGCAAAACTTAAGAGGAAAGGCTAAAATTACTAGGGTTATTTAGTGTGAAGAAGAGAAGATGGCGGGCAGGGGTGCTGGGCACTGATAATAGTCTTCAAATACCTGAAGGGCAATTACAGAGAGGCTAGAGATGAGCTTTTCTTTGTGGCCATAGGGTCTAGGAGCAATTGCCTCAAGCTGTAGAAGGGGAAATTTAGACTGGAGATTAGGAGGAACTTTTTTGACTATGAGGGTGCTCAAGCATTGCAACAGACTATCTCAAGAAGCTGTGGAATCATCATCCTTGGAAATCATCAAGAGCATGTTGGACAGATGCTTGGCTGGCTGGATGCCCCTGCCTTGCTCAGGGGGCTGGACTGGTAGATGACCTTGTGAGAGGCATTCCAGCCCTAATTGCCTATGATCCTATGACACTCTCCTAGAAATGGGAAATGTAGGATAAGCCCCTTCCTTAACACCCAGGTCTCTCGCTACAGTAGGTCCATTTTATACAAACAGGTAGATGACAACAGGCTGCTGTGTGTCCCCTTTGCAAGTTCTCTGAAGACAACCTTCACCAATGCTGTGCCTTTTGCCCTTACCTTTCCACCTTGAGGCTGGAATCCAAAATCCTCCCCTTCCTGGAAGAGACCCAAGGGGACCTCGCCCTGATTAGCACGTCTACTTACCCAGCAAGTCTGTCCGACTTCAGAAGCTGTGTTATTTTCTGAAAGGGTCTAACCAAGTGACCAAACAGCTTTCTTAAATCGAAACTTTTTTTTAGCAGGAAGAGCAAAGCATTTAGAGAAGAAAGGACTTTTAAAAAAGAGTCTATATATCACTGTCTCACCTAAGGTTTGACTATTCCCTGATAAATTAGGCAGGCCTGCCTTCTTCAGATACCCCAGCAAGTGTCCATTTCTTCATTTATTTTCCCTAAACATAATTCCTGAACATTACCTTTATGAGAGAGTCTTCTTTTAAACTGCCAGATTTCTTTTTGGTCTCCTGTATTCTCCGCTCCCTGTTCCTTGGCCTTGTCCTGTTTCTTAAGAGATTATTTTGAGCTATTCGTTTGCCACTCTATTTGTTTTTTTCCTTGAAGACCTCCATTAAGTTAAACTAACACAGGCATACGGTGGATAGACATTCATACCATGTTTGTAAAGTATTACAGAGCAAATTCATATTTGCTGCTAGCTCATTCAAGAATCTGCCCAAAATATCTGCTCATCTAAGTGTCTTTTTCCAAAAAGATGAGGATTTCTGCGTGGATTCCTGCAGTCATGAAGGATGATCGTGATGGGGTGAGGAGAAGACAGCAATGGAGCCTCGGGTGACCTTACGATTCTCTGCTTCTAAAGGAGAAATTACAGGAATTTCTCCTCCTTCTAGAGATGGCTGAAGGATTGGTGCCAGGGAAGGGTTCAGATGATTTACAGTCAGGAGGCATTCATAGAAGAAGCTTTGTCACAGAACCTGGAGTACTAGCCTGCTAGGAGCAAGGTTGGCAAGACTCATAAACTGAAGAAATGGATGGGAGAGAAACTGAGCTGTGAGAAACTGGTGCAATCCCCAAAGGGTAGAAGTACGGCCTGGCTTGCAAAGGGAAAGAAAATGCTAGTGGCAATATTGATGGCACTAGCAGTCAGGTAGACAAGACCATTAGTGAAAAGACTACCTAAGCTTGCTAGAAAATTGAACACTAGAAAAATTAAAGCTATAAGTGTAAGATGTGGAACCAGATATTATGGAGAAAACAGATGCGGTATTGGCAAATGTGTGCTTATCCCAAAAAGGTAGAAATAAAGGTGAAAGGTATGAGCTAATACGTTACATTGGTGACATGGTAGACTGTAAAGATATCAGATACAACAGCATGAATGAAAAGAAAGGGTTGTTATAGGTCAAAAATCCTTTAGCAAAACATTGTAAGAGATCCTAATAGGATAGTACCTACAGATTCCCAGGGTTAGATCTGAACTTAGAGAGATCTGTGTAATGTTATTATACAAATAAATACTACCAAGGATTGTGTCATTAACTGGAGACTTTCCAGATGTCAATTGGTGAACAAGTACTTTTAATAATGGTGAGAATGATTATTAAAGGATGTGATAGCTGACAAATTTCTTTACCAAACAATCACTGAACCAACAAGAGGTGATACTATTTTAGATTTTGTGTTGGAAGATCTAGTTGCTAAATGTAACCTTAGATGAAGTGATTCAAAACTGATCCAATATAAATTAAATGGAAGGATTAAAAAATTGGCCAGTAATAAGGCTCCTGAGTTTAGAACAGCATAAGGTGGTCAAGTCAGGGGAACAGATAATCTCCACTGCAGAATACAGAAGGACACAGCAGATAAAATAGCTAATCCAGTATCAAAGATTTCAATAATGCTATCAGAAAGTACACTAAATACCAGGTTTTCTAGAAATTCTAAACCTGGTGAAAATAAAACTTCATATGCTACCGTTGTTGCTGTGTATTCTTTTTTTTTGTTAAGCATGTTGTGATGACAGAGAAAAAGAGGAGACAAGAGAATAAGAGGGGAGGGAGAGAGAAAAAGAAAAAAGGAAAGAAGAAAAAGAAGGAGGGAGAGAAAGCAAGAAGAGAGAAGAGAGAGAGGAGGGGAAAAAAGAGGGAAGAGAGAGAGGGAAAGAAAGAAGAGGGGGGAAAAGGAAAAGAGAAAGAGGGGGAAGGAAAAGAGGAGGCAGAAACTACAAGGCCCAGCCACCCCCCTCCACAGCACTGCAGGTGCTGGCGAGCAGCGCAGGTATCGGACCCATGAGGTGGTGGCAGCTGCACTAGCTACTAGTGTCCTTTCCCCTCGCCCCCAACATTGCAGGTAGGCAGGTGGGTCCAGAGGTGTCACTGTGGAGGCTTGCTGCACGGTATGGGGGCTGGGCTCAGGAAGAGGGGGTCACAGTGGTGCAGTTGCATTCCCTTTGCTCCCTGCTCCTCCCAGAGTTTAAAACCAACCGTCTGGCAGTGGCAGCAGCATTCTTATTTAGGCAGAAGTGACAGTCCTGGCTCATTATTATACACCTGATTCCTTCTAAACTCTCCATTTCACAGGTATTCATGACCCTCTCTCCTTTTTAATGGTCTTCAGTGGTTCCACTAATCAAGCTAGCCTTTGTTCTTCAGTTCTGCTGTCTGCTAGCTGCTCCTGGTACTGTAAGTCCGATTTCACGGCCCTGCAAACTATTTTTAACTCTGTCTAGAAACGTTAACTCAGGTGTGGAAATAAATTTCACTGAAGCACTGGCTGCAATGCCAAGATGCTCCAGAAGGCTAGATTTTGTTTTATGAACCTGAAAGAGATGTACATTTCATTCTATTGACTACAGGACTAATGAAATACCTTTTGATTCTTTTTGCCTAATGTGTTTTGTATTCATACATAATATATGATATAGCAAATTAATGCACATTTCAGTAAAGTTGTATTTGTTTTTGTTTTGATCATAAACTGAATAATACAGCCCGAAGCCACTAACCTATTAGTAACATTTCTAGTTTCTTTTTAACTGGAGAAAAATATGTGTTGTGTTATATGTGATAATTCACCTCACCATCTGGACCTCCCTTTGCAAAATCCTAGATCTGCCCATATCCCAGAGGCAGATGACCCTCTGCTCTCCCTTCTTTCCAGCAGCATCATAGGAACAGGGCTTCTCAGCTTCTAGCTTTTTCATTGCTTCACTATCAAACAGCTGGAGGTGGGAGAGGGTAACAGCAAAGCCTCTTTACAGCAACCCCCTCTGATGTATAAAGTGAAGGGAGGACTAGGAGCAGCTGCTACTGCTTAAAAAAGGCTCCTCTCTCCAAAGTGTAGAGCAGGGGAGAGAGTTGCAAATGGTTGGAAACTGTGTTTTTAGTTTGTTTTGGAGATAAGAAAGAGCTTTTCCCAAATGGAGTGAATGTAAGAACAGTGTCACTGAAGACTTTCATGCACACTGCAGGAGGGAGCTTCAAGCAGGCACGGGGAGAGGAAAGCCAGAGCTAGTTGACCTACAGTTTCAGGGGGCTGGTGAATGAGAATGAAGGAGGAATGGGAGAAGCTACTATTTCCTCTCTCCCCCACCCACCTTTCCCTCCTCCCATCTGACAGAACAGGGCAGGAAGGACAGAGGGCATGCCTGGGATCTCTCAGGCACAAGGTGGGATACAGAGAGCAGAGCGGAAATTCGCTGCATGTTTGGTTTCAGAGCAGCAATGGTGGGAATTGCAGGTGGGCAGGAGGGAAAGAAGAGCCTTAAGTCTGTGAGCTGATTTTAGAGGGGTCAACTGAAATGATTTCACATGTATATATGTGGGAGAGAGCAAGGGTAGCTTTGCACCAGTTTCAGTCCTTCTACCCCCAGATATGTGCTGCAGGCAGCTCAGCTGCACCCAATAATTTAACCCTGCCTGAATGCTCACCAACATTACAGATGCAGAATGTATTAGCAATGCAAATCTGATCATGATTTCTATCCTGTGAAGTAAATGAACATCAGCAGTGCTTTCCACTCTTACTGTCCACTAGAGAGCACTCAGTTATAGCCAATAAACTCAGGATGCAGCTCCAGAACATAAAGGAAGACAGAACACCAGCGTTACAGATAGCTCGGAGGAGTCAATTGTTCGAGCCTTGTTCTTTTTCTCCTTTCATATGGCATCAGATATCAACTTCGAAATCAATGAGCCACTGGCTGATATTGTTGCTCAGTGTGCGTCTTTTACCTGCCCCACCTGATTTGTAAAGATTGCAGCTTTCAACTGGCTGCTGGGGTGGCAAGGGCACTAAGGTGCATGGCTGACAGCCCGGAGGTCTCAGTTTTGAGGAGATGCATTCATGGTGTGGTTCTGTCAGATTCCAGTGAATCTATGAAGTCTGATAAATACCTTATCACAAAGACAAAAAAAAGGAAGGAAGTCTTTGATTAAGTGCTATGCTGTTGATTGGGCACCACATTTACCCAGAGCTGTCCAAGATGTTCATCCTGTGAACTGCTGCTCTGAAGCAGTTGTATCCAGATGTCTATTCAACTTGACCCACACTTCTCTGTCAAGGTTGTGCCCAAAGTGGGACTTGTTTGGTGTTGATATAAAATGATATACGAATAGGTTTGACCTTTCCCAGCAGTCAGCCCACACCAATGCTGTTCATAGGTTTGATTCAGCATCCCTAGTCTCTTCCAGGAGCTTGTGGGCTTCACATATAAATGATTTACAACTCTTAAGCTTCCATCTGTTTGGGTCTTCAGTTAACAGTTGATAAAGCAGGTGATTTTGTCATCTCTTGCCTCTATTGCCAGTAATGATGTTAGGGTCTGTCTTCTTACATCACTTGGTCTAATGCTCAGGAGTACAGGGAGTACATCTGTGTGTGTGTAAGTTGTGCAGACTGTTATGTGTCTCTGTGCGCTGTTAAGTACAGTGTTGAGCTTTTTAGTGTGACAACGTCTAATCCATACAGGAGCACAATATTCTGCTGGGGTATATACCATTGCAAGTGCGGTGGCTTCGAGCACTTTGAAGTTGGCAGCCCATGTTGTGCTGGCTAAACGTCTTAGGGCAGCTACCTATGCAGAGACTTTACTGCTAACCTGAATGTGATATTTATAGGTAAGAGAATGGTCTAATGTGACTCCTAGGTAGGCTGGGTATGCTCATGGGAAAGGACGTGGTCGTCTATTCTGATATTCAGTATGCTCTTGGCTCAACAATTGTCCAGATGGAAGAGTGAAGATAATGATTTATTGATGCTCAACTTTAAGTGCCATTTGCAGAGATGAGTTCCCTGTCAATACTCAGTGTCTTTTCCAGTTCTATTATGTCCAGTCCTTGGATGTCTACAACAACATTGTCAGCATACATGTAGCGCTTAGTTGCTGTATGCAGAAAGTCTGAGGTATATACATTAAAAAGTACTGGTGCTAGCACTGACCCTGGGAGGACTCCATCCTTCAAAGTTTTTACTCTGCTTTTTTCTCGTTGGCTGGTAGTGAGTTTGAATGAACTGCTGAAGATTGTGTTTATGATGAAAGTGCATAGTTTGCGGTCAAATATCACAGAGTGCAGTTTATATTTGAGACCTTGATGCCATACAGTGTCACAGGTGGTTGTGAGGTCAATAAAGACTTTGCCTGTTTCCTGGCTCAAGCCTGGTTCATATTAATGAATTATCAAGCTGAAGTTAGTTGGATTACTTGTGTGCTCCCACGTAATGTTCACCGAGCCTTGTTCATGTTGACTGACTTCAGCTTGATAACTCAGTAACATGTAAACTGGTATCAGTAATGTTTTGCTTTCTGTGGTGCAGAAACCACACAGCAGTGTGACTGTGCTTGGCTGTAGGAGTGCAGGAAAGCATTTTTCTGTAGAGCTAACCTAAAAGCATTTTGGTATCACAGAGCCAAAATTGCTTTTGCCCTCCTTCCTCAGAGCAATTTCCCCTCCTCACTGTCACCACTCACTGTATGAGGTGGCATGCTCACAGGCTGCAGAGTGAGCCATGCCCAGTTGTCTCGGGGTGAAGGTGGGATCATCGCAAAGAGAAGGAAGCAAAGGGAGGAATCCTGGAGGAAGCACCCACTTCCAGAAAGAAAACTGGGTCAAGCAAGCTCCCTTCCTGTTCCTAGACAGCACTCCATGTCTTTCCCTTTCTAAATGGACTCAGGGTTCAGTGTGTGGAAGACATTACAAAGTCTTTTCCAGATAGTAAAAAACCTTTGGGGAACCAGTTGGCCCAGAGGGTTTCTAGGTGCTTTGGACTCTTGACATTCCTCGTTCTACATGACGGACAGTGACCAGAAACGGGCTCCGTCCAAAAATGAATTGCACCTTTGTTGGTGCTCTCAGCACAATGGGACAAAGACCAAATGGACCGGGGCCATGATCCTCTCTTTGCTCAATTGATAGCTGAGACACATGTGAGGAAATATTGCTGCCTTTGCCGTATCTGCCCAGTCTCCAGGACTGTCGACCTGCAACATTATCCAAGCATTGGCTTCATGTAGAGACAAAGAAAAACCCTCTCAAAGTCCATGAAAAAGTTCAGTGATTTGCAGCCACTTCTATTCACTCCATTCAATATAAATGACTGCAGTCACATAGCTTAATCCTCTCTGTTCCTCTGACAGACAGTAAGAAGGGGGGAAATCTCCATCAGAGCATGGTTTTGACCTGGTGATCTCATTCCAAGCTTTACATTTATCTCTCTTCTGCAATGCAGGGAATAGCTCTGCTTCGTTGCCGTGCTCGCAGCAGTTCGGCATCGGCTGGGTGTGATTCTTGGCAGCTCTCAGGTTTGCTTTTCATCTCTCCCAAACTAACAGGCGAACAACAGTGAGTTCATAAGCCTGGGGGGAATTGTCTGCCAAAGGCCCAATCCCTGGCAAATGACTCTGCTCGTAATCATGGTGGGACATGCAGAAATCAGAGCCCTACTTAGGGTATAGTAAATAAAATGGAAAAAACCAAGAACATAGGAACATATTTAAAAACAAAATAAATTGGCTATGAAAACACAATTTAAACACTGAACATAAAGTGTTTTAGGCCTAGATCATATTGGGAGAAATACAATATTATTTAATTATTGAAAAAGGCTGTGCTGGGGTAATAGGATTCCAGTGAGATGACCAGTCACTCTATCATTTATACCCCTGTTTGTTTTCAGATGACAATTACAGAACCCAGATGTGAACCTGTAGGAGATTTTATATTAGTAGTGGGGTTCTCTGTGAGTTTCAAAGGTAGCTGGATTGGTAGATTTAAAGTTCATTCTTGTTATATGATGTGGTAAGGCTGTTGATAGCTTGTCAAGGCAGACTTTTAACCTATACACCTTCTACACATAGGGTAGATTTATGCTGGGGAGAAAAGAGGAGAATTATATCACTGTTCTTCATTATCCCTGATATTTTTTCTACTTTAAAACAATTAGCTTGTAATATGATGAGTGATACGTCAGGAACAATCTAAGGGAAGCCATAAGTAATCCCTGTTGAAAGATAATCCTTCGTTTTGCCCTGCTATAGTTCTGGAATTAAAATTCCATGTCTCTGCTAAGCATTGGGGTCCTATGTAAATCATGGATAAATGTCATAGTATCCAGCAAAGAAGAAGGGATCATATTGCATGGTTTGCCCTAGTTTAATAAAACCAGCTCTTACAATACAGCAAATTATTTATATGACTTACAAATGCAGCTGCTGTAGAGAAACTGTTTTTGTGAAAAATGAAAAAAATGTGAAGAAAAAGGGTAGGCTGGAGTAATTAACTCCTCCAACTGGTTCAATGGAAAAGAGGCAAGGGTTTTCTGTGAATTTTTTTATTGAATCAGCTGTGTAGTTGAGAGAGCGGATGGTCAAGCTTTAAGGCATAAAGTGCCCTTCTTCAGGTCTGAGAAAGAAGCAAACACAGGCTAAGCTACATAACAGGAACAAATTGGTTTATGTTCACACCACATAAATAAAAGAAATCACTTAAGGAGGAGAGGATGAAGTGACAGTGAAGACAGGTGATCAGAAATAGTTTCAAAAGAAGAAAAACGCCAGTAAATGGCTACCTTAATTATTTTAACCTAATTCATTCAAAAGGTATGGGTTCTTCTGACCATGGACTACAGGAAGGTTGTAACAATAGACAGTAGATTGTAATGAGTTAGAAAACTATTGTCCGTGTTTAGTCCGTTGTTTTTATGTTCAGTAAAGTTCTGATTTTTTGTTCCCAGATCCATCTTTTGCAGGTGTTTTATAGATTTCCCTTGAGTGCAAAGATTGTGAGATCAAAAAGGAAGTGGTTGTTCTGTGAAAAGTCTTCTCCTAATGGTGACTGTGTTTCTGTTTTTCATCTTTTTCCTCCTATGTTCTGGAGCATAGATGTGTCTGGTTTTACCTAGCTAGTTTCCACGAGGGTATCTGGTGCATTGGATGGTGCATTCTCTAGTAGACACACCTAGGATCCAGGGCCAGGTGAAAGAACTGCCAGCAGCTATGGAAGCTACCAAGCCCTTCCAGCGTGTATGTTTTCACTGCACAGTTAACCCTGTTTGTTGCCCAGGACTGCAGCCCAAACTATCCGCAGAGAAAAACCTGCGGTTCAAATCCAGGGTACAAGGTGCTATAAACCCAGACAAGCTTTCATGGCAGGGGATGGGACTGAGACCAAAGTTCATTTGAACTTGGGCTGTGTACACACCGGTGTTAAACTACATGATATGGGCAGTCATACCCAATGGTAAGAGCAGAGGTTTGGAACCAGATTCACCAGCCAGGAGACAAACCAGAGATTAGCATGGTAAGAAGCAAAATGTTACATTGTAAGGCTGACTGAAACACAGAGGAAAATAAAACAATTTTAATTTAAAAATCACAAAAAGGAATTATGAAATGTCTTTTTCTCTTTGTGCCTACGCTAATTCTAGTGGTATTTGGTGGACAGGTGATTGGTAAAACTAGATTACAGTCAACACCTTTCCCAGAGATGAGGCAGAAGCAGCCCAACAAACACACATGCTCTTATGATTTCAAATGAGAGATGGAAATATGTGTCATCTCCATTTTGCAATCACTTCCAAAGGCATCTTACATACAGATGATACTCCTACGTGTGCATGTGTGTATCTGCAGAGCAGTGCATCTCACATATTTGAGGTTGTGTAGTCCTATTTAAGTTTGTCACATGTACCCCTACAATTACATGTTATGACTTATAATCCCTGCCCCAATCCAGACGCTTTATGTCACAATAGCCACACTGCAACCCCTTCAACAGCTTAAGAGATACCATAGAGTTGTTCTTTATTTTTTGTTTTTGCTTTCCTTTTCTTCCACTTAAACTTCCCCTTTTCCTTCTGCTTTTCTATTTTTTCCTGTCCTCTAGAAATTCAATGTGTCCCTCCAGGGTAGCCATACCCCAGTCTGATGAATACTGCTCTAGCAGAGATAAATCAACCACTGTTATTTAAATGCTATCATGTATACGTTGTGCTTTGATCTCTTGTAAGTAAATGTTCAGCTTCCCATGCACCTGGGGCAAGTGTACCCCCATCTGATTCTGTTTGAGAGTTAAGAAAATAACAAAACAGGAAAGAACAGAAGTAAAGACCCCATAAGACAGATCATCTGTCTGCAGCTGATGTTATAAGCCATCTTACATGCCTGTACAAGGGTGTAGAAAGACAGAAGGTGCCCTCTTGGCCCTTTACACAGACTTCCTTCATTGTGGATAGTAGAAAAGAAGAGCTCTTGGGGATTACTCTTACCCTTCCCAGGCCAGGGGGTGTAGAGCAGGCCAGCAGGGATGAGTATGCACAACACCAACTCTAACTCTGTCCACCGTATGCGCTAGCCAGCAGGGGAAGTAATCTATGCCAGGTAAAGGGCAGATCCAGATTACTTCCATCTTCTCCCCAACCCAAGAGCAAGGAGAAGAGCCAGGGACCAGGGTGTGACTCAGAGTTCTTGGCCAGCTCTTGACACACCACAAACACACACTGTCGTCTGCTCGGGGCCTGTAGCAAAGCTACAATAGAGCCTTACATCAGTACTGAACCAGGGACCCTGTATTTAAGCAAGGTGGGGAAGTGCCTCCTCTTTTCCCCCTCCTCCCAAAACAACCAACTCGTTACGTGGCCCTGTCATCCCTCCCCATAATTTCATAGATTTCATAGACATCAGGGCTGGAAGGGACCTCGGGAGATCATCGAGTCCAGCCCCCTGCCCAAAAGGCAGGAAGTCACCTGGGGTCATAGGATCCCAGCAAGATAAGCATCCAATTTACTCTTCAAGGTGTTCAATGTAGGTGCTTGAACCACCTCCGATGGCAGGTTGTTCCAGACCTTGGGGGCTCGGACAGTAAAGAAATTCTTCCTTATGTCCAGCCTGAAACGGTCTTGCAGGAGTTTATGACCGTTCGACCTCGTCATCCCTTGGGGCGCTCTGGTGAACAGACGTTCCCCCAGATCCTGGTGGTCACCC
>NW_017728918.1:15729932-15733100 GCF_001723895.1 Crocodylus porosus | reverse complement strand
TCTCGTCTGCCCATTTGCTGAGCTTGTCCAGGTCAGCCTGGATCACCCGCCTATCTTCTGGCGTGGATGCTTTGCCCCAAAAGTTTGGTGTCAATTCTTTAACATTGATTGATCCTCACATGAGAATGACAAAGCCTGATCGACTCTGTCTTTCAGGACGAATTCTTGGATTGAACCATCGAGAGAATGAACTACTTGGCTGCCCTGCTCTTCTCAGAAGTCATGTTATTTACTGGAAACCTTTTTCCTATGGACTTTGTTTTGCCTCCAGCACATTGGGCCAAACTCTCAATGCCTGGGAGGGGCACACACTGCCACATCTTGAAAATCTTCTGCAATACACATACTTTTGCAACCAGCTACACAATTTTTTTCCGAGACACATACCATTGCTCACCAGCCATCTAAGACTCAGACCCAGGCTGTTGCAACAGGTTTTTATAGGAACTGATAGAATCCCATGTTATTTGCCTGGAAGAATGTTGCAAATATCACGTCTATTTGAAGGTCAAGACCACAGCATTTGTATTGGCAAATGATGCTTAAAACCTTTTGGTTTGGACTGAATGCATACCAGCTGGAGAGCCTGGCCTTGTCCTCACATGGAAGTTAGGATGCATTAAGCTGAGGTGTGAATTTACAGCTCGCTTGCTGCTCCGCACTAACTCTTCATGGACACTTTTAGAGCATTCTAAGTGTGAGATAGTTTATTCCACTTTCAAAGTGTAGCTTGTGTGAGGAGCTAGTGCAAAGGAACCAGTGTACCCTAGATTTGCTCTCTTGTAATTTCCTTGAGTAGACAAGTCCTTGCTTTAGAGGAGTAGAGTAAAAGGGGGCTCTACATTTAAAAAAAACACCATCGCTTAAAACATTTAGAAGATCCACAGCCAAGTTTATTTGCAGTTTGCACCTCTGTAAACCAGCAAGCAGCAATCCAGCCCAGGCAGGCTCCTCTCTAGTTTTTAAAAACTGGCAACCCAGAGATACAAGATCCTAATCCTGTACAACAGTGCTAAGCCATGGAAGTGCAGCTGGTTAGGATTTAATAAGCTATTATAGGATTTAATCCTTTTTCCAGGAGGTATACATTTCTTAGCAACTAATTTTCAATAATTTTACATATGGACGGATCAAATCAGAGTTTCACTTTGAAACTCTCAAGGCGGTGTGAATCTTAAAAACTGTTTTTACTTCCTGCTTGGACTGATAGATGCTTGACTCCCTAGAGCTGTGATAACTCCAAGCACTCTGCGGTTCTGAAGGGTGGACAATCATCTTTTCAAAGAGACCAAGAACTTTGTGACAGAACTTTGTGAACTTTGTGACAGGCTGATATTCTCCAAAATGCTGATGGCAATGTAAACCAGATCATTTTCAGCCCCACCTCCCACACCCCACTACGGTGGCCTCACATATTGAAGTGCATCTCTGTACATATATCAGCAGATATATATCTCCAAAGGGAGAGAAATCACCTATTGCTAATAAAACATATCTAGCACCACATGCATAACTGCATATCCATCTGTTGCGGTGCATCTCTCCCATTGTCTAAATCATGTTTGGGAGTTGAAGGACTGTAGGATTCAACGCATCTCTGGCCTGGTCAACAGTACATAGTTTTATGTTGGTGACAATGTGGATGAGCCCACACTCATGGTTTCTCTGTAGCAGCAGGTCCTCTCAATGCCAGTTCTGAGGCTGAGAAGGCTTCTGCTACCAAAGGAAAGTCACCAGAAAGCACCTGCACTTTCTGCCAGTAACCATAGCCTCTTAAGCAGCTGGTGCCTTCCCAGTTGCACTGTACAGCTACTGGCACAACTGCTATAGTGAATACACCAAAATCTGCATGCATGGAGATGGGATGTGGCAACTGCTGTCTACCAGTAATACTTCTGCTTCCAGAAGGCTTGTAATATAAAAAAGCCCTTATATATCTTTATGTATCAGATATATTACCTCTATGGCTAGAGACAGAAAAAAAGGCCTGGCTCTGCTTAATACTTCTTTATATAGTGCTGACAAGTTGAAAAACCTTAAGCTGAGTATAGATTACTTTTAAGTGCATATATGGCAGGAGCTGTAAAACGTAGGATCAGGTCTATTTTAGGTATATGTAATAGCTATACATACATGTACAGCTGCATTTATAGAACATATAATCATATATATGCATACGGCATATATAAAATGAACCTCATCCTCCAATCCTTGCACACCCAAAAGTCCCACTAAAAACTTCTAGCTAAAAGGGAGGCGCACAATCACTGGAAGAGAGGGGCCATCACCAGGGAGGACTATACTGCAGTTGCTCAGGGCTGCAGGGGGGCGGTCAGCAAGGCCAAGGTGGAGATGGAGCTGGGACTAGCTTCCCGAATCAAGGACAACAAGAAGTCCTTTTTTAAATACATAGAGGGGCAAAAAGAAGGTACCGGGTAACATGGTGCCTCTGCAAGACACGCTGGAAAATTTGGTTGTCACACCAGATGACAAAGCTAACCTATATAATGACTTCTTTGCCTCCATTTTCCTGAGCAGGGACCAGATCAGCCCCCGCACCGGGCCCCCCTCAGGCCCCAGGGGAGGCGCACCCAGGCCAAGGGTCAGGGAGGATCTAGTCAGGGAACTTCTGGAGGAACTGGATGTATTTAAATCAGCTGGTCTGGACGATCGCCACCCCCGAGTGCTGAGGGAATTGGCTGAGGTCATTGTGGGACCCCTGGCACGGCTGTATGAGCACTCGTGGTGCTCTGGTGTGGTGCCAGAGGACTGGAAAAAGGCCAACGTGGTTCCTCTCTTCAGGAAACTATAGGCCAGTTAGGCTTACCTCAGTCCTGGGTAAGCTTTTTGAGAGAATTATCCTGGCGCATGTCCATGAGGGGCCAGGGGGGAGATTATGCTTAGGGGCAACCAACACGGGTTCATTAGAGGCAGGTCCTGTCAGAGCAACCTGGGGCCTTCTATGACCCGGTCACCAAATCCTGAGATGCAGGGGTAGGAGTGGACAGAGTCTTTCTGGACTTTCGGAAGGCCTTTGACACTGTCTCTCACCCCGTTCTCATTAAGAAACTGGGGGACTGTGGGGCTGTGGTGTCGACACCTACACAGTCAAATGGGTCGCCAACTGGCTGGAGGGCCGCACCCAGAGAGTGGTGGTGGATGGGTCAT
>NW_017728918.1:15721822-15729182 GCF_001723895.1 Crocodylus porosus | reverse complement strand
CTGCCATGACAGGGGGTCGGACGTGATGATCTGCTCAGGTCCCTTCTGACCCTACTAACTACGAAACTTGACCAGAAGGAACAAACATTCCCACCGTTCATTAAAGCACATTCTTTAATGTATATTTGTGTTTAGGCCCAGTTGTTGATCTCTCTCATTTATCACTAGTCTGCTTGTGTATGTGCCACATACAATTAAAGGCAGTGAAACACGAGTGGACATTTCCCATCTAGTTAATACTTTCCATGTTTATGCAAACCAGCAGCAGGGAGAAATGCTGTATTTAAGGTTAGCTGTTATTAATTCATTCACCAGCAGATAGCACTGTTTACCTGTCAATAAACTAAAATTATCTTCAAATTCAGGAAACTCACAACAACTACAAAAATGTATTTACTATTATTTTGGATGTTATTGAGTCTAGGCAAGATCTTTATAGTGAGACAGAGCTACAAGGATGGAGATCATTTGTGTGTGGGGGGGGGGATGCTTCCTAATCATGTCTGAGGAAAGGATTGCCTCCTCATCTCATCTTCCTTCGTAATTCAGCAGCTGAAGTAGACAGAGGCCCAAGGCATGAGACAGACAAATGAACAGTTTGCCTGTAAAGAAAACAGTAGGAACTGGAAGTCAGGGTGCAAAAGAAAAAGCAAAAGAACAGTCTCCTCTGTGTTAAAATAAAGCCCAGAAAGGATGCCAAGAGCTGTTCCAATGGGAAAAAAAGGGCAGTTTCCAACTGTGATCAATCCTTCTCTGTTTCTTCTACAGGTTGTACTGCTTTCTCTGATGAACCTTTAATTCAAGCTAATGTCATTATTTTTTTCACAGTTAAGTGTCCATGCATGGATTATACAGTGACTTGACTATTCTTTTAGACTGGCTGAACAACCTTGCACAGGATGGTGATACAGAAAAATAAGAAGAACCACCCCTCTACCAAAGGATTTTCTTTTCTTTAGCTGCCAACACAGGCATATAATTGGTGATGGCTCCAAACATGTTAGAGCTTCTTTAGCACTGGGGAAGTTTTGCTTGGTGAGTGATGACTAGATCTACCTTACTGATCAGAGTGAATAGCTGAGAATAAATTGCCAGGGCTATGATCATGGCAGAGAAAGAGACCAGGAGAGTAGTGCTCTTTGGTAAGGAAGAAGCAACGCCAAAGGAGAAGTAAGGAGGTTGGAAGAATTCAGAGATGTTCACCAGTGTAAGGCCACAGGAACCAGATGCTAGGAGAGAGCCAAAGCTGGTAGCTAGTGAGATGAATTTTGCAGGGAGAAGAGGGGCAACTGATTTTTTATTGGAATTAAAGTACTCTGCAATTACATTAGCAGAGTTTAAGTAAGCAAGAAAAAAGGAATTGTGGGGAGGCCTGAGAGTAGCAGACTGGCCCCTGAAGGACTGGAAAAGGCTAGCTGGAAGGAAAGGTAAGGTAACCGCAGGAGATGACGGATGTGGGAACCCAGACAGTAAAAAATCAAAAATGAAATCTTTGGAGCCATCGTAGTGCCAGGTTGTCAGCTACAGCTCAGTGACCAAACTGGATCAGCAATAGCTCATGGCCAGCTGTGTCATAGCAGTGAAATAGTACAAGTACTGATGTATGGCTTTGGCCTCTGCGTAAAGGATAGTGGTCAGGGCTCCAGCAAGACAGCGGATATCAGATGCTCTTGGAGCTTGGTTGCACTGCTTTCTCGATGATTGTGTCTAAAAATAGAAGGATGAAGGGTAGTTGGAGAGGTTTCCCCCATTGTTTTAGTTTTTGGAGGACTTGGCAGATTAGTGTGCTGTCAGCGAGGTTGGCAGGATAACCTCCCTGGAAAAGGGGTTGATAATTTGTGCCTTTCACAAGCCAGGAAGAATACAGGTCTTTCTCAAGTGGTGGTTCAGTTATTTCATAGGACTGCTTGTGCTCCTTTATGGCTCACTCCTGCCATGATGCCTCTGTGCTTTTGCAGCACAAGTCAGAACACTGTGTTATTTCACCAAGACCACAGGACATTTAAAGAATGATCTTGTCAGTCTGCTTACAAGGGTGCAGCAGAGTCTGATAACTACCCTGCCTATCTGATGCAGAACTCTCGCTCCTTCCCATCTCTCAAAATTTTGGCACTCATTTCCAAGGTCCCAATAATCCGCAAGGACAATAAGAAATGCAGAGAACAGGATGTTGAATGTATGGCTTTGCCTGGATGACAGTGTCGAGTGACATCATTGTAACTGATTGCCAATGAATTCAGATTGAGCAATATGACCGCGGTGTAGACACTCACAAGCATTGGTTCCTTGCTTGGGTTCACGCTGGGCTGAATCCATGTCCAGGAAGAAAAATTTATGAATAAAGATTTTTCAAGTTTCTATTTACCCTAATTTTAGTTGTCTTGTGAACGAAGCCTGTTTTATAGACAAACCCTATAATTTCATATTTGCTTTTTCCTGCCTTTCACAAGCCAGGAAGGGTATAGATTTTCCATTTTCCATAGTTCTGGCACTGGTGATTTTGGGCAGAAACAGCTTATGTTCTGTTCATACAGACAGGGAGTGGATATTCAGCCAATGAGATGAACACTCAAACATTGACTTTCATTGTTTCCAATTACTATATTCCAGATTATTGGTGCCAGATGTTGCAAAGCAGCTTCTGAATAACTGTCCTGATATGTATTGTCCTTAACATTTTTATTTATTTAGAAAGGCAATAGGTTTTCATAAGTTTTGAACCATCCCAACAAAATGTATTCATGATTCTCATCTGCAGTCATAGTTGTTGCTTTTTGTTGGCTATTTCTTGGTCCGGAGGGAGTGCCTGCCATTCTTTGCCAAGTTAAGAGAACAGTGCAAATGAACTAAAAGGCTTGTAATGAGATGACTGTGGAGGGTCTGAAAGAACCAAATTAGATGGAGAAGTAACAAGTTGCTCAGGTACAGTTTTGGACGGAGGAGCAATATTCTCCTGGCAGTATTTCTCCTGGCTTTTGTCTTTATTGCAAAAAGCTCCATTTTTACTCTGCGATGGGACTGTCGGACTGGAGAGGAATGTAGAACAGAGTCCAGTCCTTCCTGTTCGCTGGCAACCAGGTTTTCAAATGGGGCCCATAAGGATATCTACTTCAGCCCCACTCACCTGCCACAGCACAGAGCACCCTCGAAAACCTGACATGGCTAGAGAGCAGGAGAGGGAAGGAGATGGATCATGTCCTGTCACTGCAGTGGCAGGCACTTAGAGTACAAGGTGGAGACAGAGGACTGTATTTAGCTATCTTGATTTGAAATGTTAGCGTGGGCTGTGGAGGTGCCTGCCTTTGCCCAGATCATGCTAGTTGAGAAGGTGGCAATGCAGTTTTTACCTCAAAATGTAAAACTACAGTGCCTTATTGCTGTAGTTGAGATGTCTGTCTCCAGTTAGCTATCCTATTTGCGTAGGAACAAACTTGATTTTTCTGTGAAAGGTTTCTCTGGGTTGTCTCCACAAATTAATTCTGTTGGCAATGTTTTATTGATGTTTATTTGTCATTTCTGCTTTCTCACTGAGGGAACACGATGTGCCTATTACCAAGGGCTTCAGCCGTCAACCTGTTTTCATCTAATAGATTACATGACTATAGGAAGGTGTCATTTTTATAATAATCCACCCAAATGACAGTGATCTACATCCTCTTTTTACCTGAAAGAGAACATCCACCTGGGTTTTTATTGCACTGTAAGTTATCTGCCTTAACTTTCATCATTAGCTGGTTGGCCTCGGCTGTTTTGCCTGTCCCAAGAAAAGAAGAGTGACTAGGCTCAGCTTTAAGTTAAGCAAGTGATGAAGAGAGATGCTGGCAGATCTGGGTACCTATGATGAGATTGCTCCCCTACAAGCAAAACTGGTTGTGCCATTATGTAGAAACAGATGCCTCATTAGCTGGTATGTCTCCAGCCTCATTGGTGGCAATGCTGCAAAACATCTTGACAGGGAGGTTTGTATTGTGTCAGTGCAGTTTGTTCTGTTTTGTTTTATTACTGGCAGGAAGTGTCAACTGATATCGAGCTACAAGACCACAATGTAGCAGCTTACCAATCCAATGTCACATGTGCAGCTGCTGCTCTGAGATTTCTTTTCTTGTTTTCATTTCTCAGCCCGAGAAGTGATCTTCCCTGGCTAGTGGCAGTGATGTTATGATTTGGCCCAGTGATGAAATCAGAAGTTTTCTCCAGAAGTCAATGAAACCCCGGTGCTTTTCCCTGTGGTGCCAAAGGGAGCGTAGCTCATTCTCCAGCCAGAGAATGAATTCTCCCACCAGAATCGGCAAATAGTCACTCAGCCCTTTGCCCCAGGTTGTCCACAAGTTGTACAGCTGTGATAGGGGAGCCCTTATTTTCTCTTTACTTCTGGGCTCCAGCTTTAAGATTCTCAGTAACAAAGCAGCCATCTGCTCCAGCCTGCAACATCCGCTTAACTACGGCATGTGTTTTGATATGTGCAAGTTGATTAAAGGCAGGTAATTTAGCAGCATTTTGGGCATGGAGACAAGAGGCTGAGGGACATGAGTCAGCAAAGGAAGGTTCAGTCGAACAAAGCTGTCGTCAGGCTGGAGGCGGGAGAGAGAGAAGTGAGATGCTCATGGAATGGGTCAGAGAACATTCAAACCACAGGTAACAGCAGGATCAAGAAAGGAAAGAGGAGATGTTTCTGTTGAGGCATGGCCATCCGTTTGGTGGGAGAGGTTGGGCTATATCATTTGGAAACTGGGGCCGGGAATGGGTTAGAGGAAACAGTTAGTCGCACATTCTGTTTATAAAAATAAATCTGGACTTAACAAGAAATACTCCTACTGCAACTAAAACATTCACGGCCTGATAAGGAGAAGAGGGGTTATACAACGCATGTCATAGGATGCATCAGCTGATGCACTCCAGATTGTATCCATTTATTGAAGCTGAATAAATAATGCGGTGATTCATTCCTGGTGTAAGAGAGTGGACTTCAGCAAGTTGGCATCAGGGAAAAGCTTGGCCCATGATCTGTAAGTTGGATTTACAAAGAGTTTGGCTTTAATAAAAGGATGATGGAGGCTGGAATAGGGATTTCTCCAGGAGCAGTGATGTGTGACGTATTTAAAATCTGCTCTGGAGTTCTCGGGAGGATTCTGCGGTGTAAGAGGAGGATGGAGAGACTTGGTCTGTAAGTGGGGCTCGAGCCAGCATCTCAGATGAAAAAAAGATGCTACTTCAGGTACAGCTAAGGGGAGACACGGACCACTGTGCAACCGTACAACCAGTGGTGCCCTCAGGTGGAAAGGGATGTTATTTGCACTTGGAACAGGACTTTTTGCTGGCAAGGTCAAAAGGATATAAAATCTCTCTTGGTTATATGGGTGTTTTTTCTGTATAAACTTGCTAATTGAGTTGTAAAATAAAACTGCAGCCTTTCTTCTCCAATTTCTCTTGCAGCAGTGTGTTAATTTGGGTTTTGGAAGGGGGCTGGTAGAAGGTGGCAACTTGCCAATGTGAAGTTATGCACAAAACGTTTGCACTCCCAGCAAAGGCAAGAAAGCGTTCTGGCCAAGGAGCGGGGAAGGGCTGGAGGGTGAGAGGCTTCATTTTGGGATCCTCAGGGCCACTGCAGCTCTAGAAGGTCCTGCACCTGGGCTGGGCTGGGCTGATGGAAATTCAAGAAAGCCCAAAAGGGTTTAGACAAAGCTACAATGCAGAACAGATGGAAACTGCTGTGCCTTTGCTCCTCTGATAGCTTCGGTTTAATAGAGAGGACAGACTGCTGGATTTATAATGTGCATCCCTTCACTTAGCACACTCAGGATTTGCTCCTTAGTTATATGTAGGAAAGCTCTTAGGGCTTGATTCTCATTTTCACTGGCTTTGCAGCAGTGCTGCTCCACTGACATCAGTGGGGACCCTCTTGATTTATGCCGGTGTGAATGAAGAATGAAATGATTTGCACCAGATCTCCAGCAGGTGAAAATCTCGCCAGATGGCACCATTGGAGCAGCTATGCTGATTTACACCAGCTGGGGGACTTGGCCCCTTTATGTCTAGTGCTCACATCTTTGCAGGGGAGGAAAGAAGAGAGATCTAGTCTCCCACTGCCTGTAACTGGAGTTAAATCGTTTCTCTTTTTTTTTTCAAGAGAAACAAGCCAGGGATCCAACAGCTGGAAGCTTCAAGTTCTTTACATTCGGGGAGTCCCTGGCCTGTGGATTGTACTAATACTGCAGAGGCAACTCAATGTGGTCAAGTGAGGCTCAGAGACAAAATAAACACGGCTCAGCCTTGAAACCTGAAGGGAGCCAGTTCCTTAGGGGCTGATACTGTTTCCAAGGGAAGGAGCTGGGACAGGCAGGTCCAAGCACAGGCAGCTCTCACCTCGTAAGAACTGCCACGCGCGGGGCCAGGCCGTAGGTGCATCCTACCCTGTCCCCTGTGGCGCAGGGAGCAATGCGTCGGTATGTCCCCAGTGGCCTTCCTTCTTAAGGGGGGCTTAGAGACTGTGTGAGGGGCAAGAGCCCATGACATCAGGGCACATCAAATAGGTGAGTGTCACAGGGTGGCAGGGAGCAGCTGCTGGAAGGGAGAGTGACCAGGGATATAACTGGTAGCTGTGTGGGTCTAAAAAGCAGAGGCAGACAAAACTCTTGGGCTATACCGTTGATTAGACCAACTAAATAGTAGCAAAATAAATCAATACAAATCTTTTTGCAAGCTGTTGGGTCCAAACACCCTTGGTGGGCCGAGGAGAATTCAAAGATTGTAAAAGTTCTCCCAGGTAGGAAAGAAACTTGGTGTTGCAGAGGGGAGGTAAGGGGTGAGGGGCTCCCCCTCCCCTTCCTCTCTCTCTCTGGCAACCCCCGGCAGTAGAGGTGCAGGGAGCTGTGAGCCTGGCCCTAACCCCGGCGCAGGCGGGGCTGGGGCTCACCTGAAACCTCGTCAACAACCAAGGCCGAGCGGGTGCGGGGGCGCGGAGGAGCGGGGCTGGCCCGAGCCCCGGCTCAGGGCAGGTCCGGGCGCCTCCCGGCTGTGCGGGGAGCAGGGGGCCGCCACGCGGGCTGGGAGAGGCCCGCAGCCAGCCGAGGGCAGGACGGCCGGGACTCCGTGGCCCCGGGGCCGGTCGCTGTTGCTTCCCGCCGCCTGGGAGGAGCGAGCCAGCCGGAGCCGGCGGGCAGGCCGCTTGCCCCGGGCGCTGCGCACCCTCCGTGCACTCCTCCCCGCCGCTGTCCGATCCGCTTCCTAGACCCCTGTATGCCCCTCACCCGTTCAGTACACCCCTACATGCCCCTACCCCGGCTGTCGGCTCCTTCCCCGGCGCCCGGGACCGAGCCGGCGGGCGGACGCGGAGGGCGGGCTCGGGGCCACGGCTCCTCGC
>NW_017728918.1:15689243-15714658 GCF_001723895.1 Crocodylus porosus | reverse complement strand
GGCAAGCGGCAGCAGGCGGCCGGCGAGAGAGCCCTGCTGGTGGCTTTCTCCCGCGCCCAGCGGCGGGAGAGCCTCTTCAGGGAGCTGCGGGACAAGGTCCGAGCCCTGGGCACCCCCCTGCGCTCGGGGCCGGGCAGGGAAAGCCCCCCCAAGCGCAGGAGGCGGGGGCGGCGGAGGCGGACTGCGCTGGCCGCCCGCTCTGGGGGCAGGGGGCAAGGCAAGAAGGCCAAGACGCGCTGCAGCAGGAAGCCCCTGCACGTCAACTTCAAGGAGCTGGGCTGGGACGACTGGATCATCGCCCCGCTGGACTACGAGGCGTATCACTGCGAGGGCCTCTGCGATTTCCCCCTGAGGTCGCACCTGGAGCCCACCAACCACGCCATCATCCAGACCCTGATGAACTCCATGGACCCCGAGTCGACCCCCCCCAGCTGCTGCGTGCCGTCCAAACTCAGCCCCATCAGCATCCTCTACATCGACTCCGGGAACAATGTGGTTTACAAGCAGTACGAGGACATGGTTGTGGAGACCTGTGGCTGCAGGTAGCAATGTCCGCTGTCTCCGCCAGCCCCGCCTCGTGTCTATGCGTATTCCTGGCACGTGCCTTTTGAAAGCAAAGGTAAGAAGAGGCGTCGCAGCCTTCCTCGCGAGGCCCCGTCCGTTGTATCCGAGCAGGCAGGGCTTGCCGTTCAGACCCTCTGTCTGCAGGGTCTGATGCTGGAGGGAGAGATGCAGCAGGAGGTGCAGGATCATTGCTGGGTGCCACGCACTTTCCCCACAGGCAGCGGTCTGTACATTTGCTTCCCTAGGTAAATCTGCTCCTCAGCGTTGTCCTGAAACGATCCTGCAAACGGGCACTTTCAAAGGAAACAAAACAAAACAAAAGCCCTCCACGGCAATTTTTCCAGGAATTACAATCTTCAGTACACCTATACAAACATTTCCCGTCCCACCCCGTCTAGAAGGTCAGCTGGGGAGAATCAGCTGTGGTAGCGAGTCTCTCTCTCCCTCTCTTTGAAATGGCCCCGTCCTTGTTCAAGCGAAACCATTGACATTTCCCTGTTGGAAGAACATCCCATTTCTCCCCCGTGGAGGAGCGGGGAAGTTGCAGCCGGTTGCCTGGAAGGTGGATAGACGGGAGCCGTCTAGTTTTGGAGGCAAACCAGGGTTCAGCTTGTGATCGGCATGAGTTTTTAAACCCCGTTTTTTAAGCGTTTGTAACGTGGCTGTAAAAGTTCCCATGGGATGAAATCAGAGCGCCCTGGGAACATTTTGCTATTGTTTTCCTGAGCTGAAATGATTTTAACCCCTGTCCAGTGCCGTGCACACACCATGGCCAAGTTCGGCTGTCCGTTGCCGGGCAGCTGGATTTAGTTCCAAACATCTGTCATACGGTGCTCAGCGGGCCTTATTCTGCTCTGCCTTACCGATATTTTAGCGCATGTCAAAAAGAAGTTGGTGGAGTTTAACTGGTGTAAAACTGATGTAAGAGATAGGTGAATCCTACTCGGCCATCTTACCGGCCTATTGTAGCAAACAGTGCTGGTTCGCCGGGACTTAAACCGTGACGTGTTATGACTGTAAAAGAATCCGACACATGCTGGCTTGGGAGGCTTTTTCAGGCTCTTCGAAAATTACAGCGATCAGTTTTTGAACCAGGAAACTTTGCAAATGATTTTCCTGCAGTGGGGCAAGCCTTGCTCAGTCCTTTGAATTGAAAAGGGGCTACTCTGAAGAGTAAGCACCTTTTTGCAATTATAGTACTCATTCTCAATTATATCCTGGCTAGCTGTCATATAGTCAGGAACAAAAATGACGAATTGCCAAGGAGATGCTGAAGAATGTTAACTACCTATTAAGAACCTGCTCGAAGGGTTAGGGAATGAGCAATAGATTTCAGGCCCCATCTTGCTGCACTTAGGCATGCAAGACTCCCATCGACCTTAATCACATTCTGATTTTCCAGGGCATTGTCCCTTCATTCGTTGCGTTAAAGAGAAATTCAAGGAGTTTAATTCTGGTTGCACTTTGTAAATTATAGAAAAATTGTGAAAGATTTAGAAAGGAGCTAAGAGACCTGAGAGTCTCAAACTAGTTTATTCAAAAGGAGGTTACGAAAGAACTTCATCACTGTCGTAAGTGGGAAAGAGATTTTTGGAAGTAGATGGCTTTTTAGGAGTAAAAAGTAGGTACATCCAGACCCAATGTTTGGAAGCTGAAGTGAGGTAAAATCAGACCCGAATTAAAGCCCAGGTTTTGAACACGGAGGAATGTTAACCATTGAAGCAACTCGCTGATGGATTCTGTGGTTTTATATGACTTGAAGTATTTGAATCAAGGCTGGCTGGTTTCCTAATGTGTGCTATTGCACGGACAGAATTCATTGTCTACATGGAGAAATTGCTAGATAGTATTCGGGGGACTGTGTTCTCGTCAGTCTAAATGAATATAACGGTTCCTTCTGGCTTTAAATCTATGAATCTGCAAAATTCCTCTTGTGTCAATAATTTGCTCTAATATGCAGAACACAGAAGCTGGCCCAAAGACTTAAAATCTTTAAAAACATTTTTGAAAGAAGTTAAATGACTGGATAGGCCCTGCAGACCCTCAGAGAGAACTCTGCCATTTCAAGCATTTTCAGTTTTTTTTTCCCCCCCAAGCAAAATGCCTTATGATTGCTTATTGGCAGATAAAATCAGACCAGGGGTTATTCGCATAGACTCAAAGAGCACGTGAGCAAAATATTTGCTAGCATTTGCACTCCGACCTTGAAAGCTGAACAATTTGCCTGTTGCTCTGCTCGTAGCGATCCATAGGAGACTCATCACAACCTAATGTCCATCTATATGGAATTAAACAGGGGCGCTCTGTACGATGCCAATCGGACCGAGTAATTTGGGCAGCCTGCCAACCTCAGTAGGACTTATGCTTTGAAGTCAGAAATGCGTGTGAATCGCTCTCAGGGCAGAAGTGAGTGTCTTGGGTCTGGTGCTGTATAAGACAGGCTAATATTCAGTCCTGAATTGCTCATACTTTCTCTTCAGTAATTTAGCAGATCCTTTACCAAATAGCATGTGTTTTCTACTATCAGTTAAAATATTGCCAAATGTGCATCAGTGCCTGGTAGCTACGGTCCTTTGCTTTCGCAGGAGTTAAATTAATGTTGTAACTTTGCCTAAGCAGCTAAACTTTCCCAAAGTTCAGAGGTGCCTGGATCTGGGGATTTGATTGTGCTGTTGTAGAGGGAAGGGGTAACCTCCGAGACTGGGATCTAGCTATTTTAAAGTTCAGCAAAATTTGGACCGAGGGCTTGGTTCAGATCCAACTCGAATTGTAAGAAACCCCCGGAGAGGATAATACAGTTACAGAGAAGAAACCATACTACATTAATAATAATGACATAGATGCTGAGCAAGATCCCTCCCTAGCATAGCTCCATCGATACTCCAGCGGAGGATCAGGCCCTCGAAATCTAGAGGGTAGGAAAGAAATTTTGCACTGTCCTAAATGAACTTTAATCCCACCGACTACTTTGGATTTATATCAGTGCAACAGAGAGGGAAATTTGGCTTCATATAGCGGAACGAATGTAAATAAGTGCTAAGTATGGCATATTCTTATCCTGGGATTATTCTGAGACACAGAGGTTAGCAGCGAAAAGGAAGGCTTGACTCCTTGCCAGTGGGCTTTTTAAATTTTAATTTCAATTTTTTTGTATTATGACTTCCCTGTTGATCCCAGCTCTCTGTGGTTAGAGGCTTGTAAATAATGCTAGCCAGGTGACAGGCATTGCACAAGGCTAAGCTGGGGCAAGTGCTGCAGCAAAGGTCAGCTGGAGACTTCGCAGGTTTGTTTCAAGTTTCAGTGTTATTAAGAAAAAAAGTTAGGAGAGGCTATGAAAAGTGAGGAGGCTGCCGTGAACTGCTCTGCAGCAATTTGTTCTGGAAATATCATGTCATTTTCTTACAATGTCACCGAGCCCTTTTTTTTTTTTGAAGCTGCTGGATAGTTTTTTTTCTTTCTTTTCTTGCTGCTTAACCACTTTTTCTCCCATTTACTTATTTTTCCATATAAAACCCTTTGCATGACAGAGGTTCAAAGCTGGGCCGTACCATATCCCGAGCTGAATGTCCTTGCCAGCTGGGGGCTGTTAATGGCCCTTGGCAGACTGGTGGCCTCTAACCAATTACTAAGTGGCGGAGGGGCTACATCACAGAAGACATTAACACGAGTGACAGTAATTGACATTCTTGCTGACAGCCTAAGTGCCTAGGCAAGAAAGGGCCCTGGAGACCGAATTCACCTATCAGTGCGAAAGCTCCTTCCGAACAAGGTTAGCCACCGCGCTGATGGGCGCTACTGAGAAATCTGCGGTAGATTGACCCACGCCGGCATGCCGGTGGATCGATGGCCTGTAGAGCTGCTGCCACTATTCGGTACTCTGCCTGGCCTCAGTGATGGAGGGGGAGGGCCAGCATGATACAGACGCTGGAGGTCTGTCTGGCCTCTTTCATGGTCACAAAATTAAGACAAAAAAAGAGGGTGGGCATCTGGAACAGAGAGGGAGGCCACTAGTGACTGTGATCTCTGATGACGTCTCTTGTTTGTTCATATTTGAGCCAATCACCAAGTTGCATCTCTGATTGCCTCTCTAAACAGGCATGTTTGGTTTTAGCCAGGGAGAACTGGAGCTGCACATCTGTCAGAGAAGCACCTCTTCTGCCCTTTTTATTGCCTGCAAAATGTCAGGAGAATTTCATCAGAATAGCAATCACGGAGAGAGGACGTGCGGAACAAAGGCACATTTATCTTCTGTAGCGTTGCTTTTCAGGAAGAATCCGATTCCCCTTCGCTTTCTGCGGAGGAACAAGAGCTTTCAGTCTGTTTTGGCCACAAGAAACTTTTTTTTTTTTTCCCGCTCCTGTTTATTGTTGAAGGCTGGGGCTTTATCTGTCCATTAAAATGCAGTCTGCAAAAGCACTCATGTGCTAGGCGCAGAACAAGAACAGAGAGTCAGTCCTTGTGAATACTGGGACAAATGTGGCCTTTAGTTATAGCAGTGTAAATCCTGCGCTACTCCTTTGAAGTTAAAGGTGTTACTCTGGATTTACGCCTGGGTAACTGAGACCCCAAGCTGACGCACAGCCTCCTGTTTTGAACAGGGCAGCTATTCCCGTTCTCAGCAAGGATATCTTTGTTGCAGCGGGGAGGTGTAAGCGGTATTGTATTTGCACCGAGCGCAAATCAAGAAAAACTCCATTGCAGTTAATCAGTGCAAAGCTGGTGTAAGTGAAACCTCTGGGGTTCAGTTCATCTTTAGCATAACCTGATATATAGGATATGATTCCTGGGAGGGATGGAAGATGGTAAGATAAAGCAGAGCCGGGATGGAGTTCTTTGTACGTGTGCCCACTACTACCTTCTAGTGGCAAGGAGCATTGCTCAGCAGAACTCAGCTGGTGATACAGGCCTTTCCTCAGTTTTTCAGCTTGGAGTTGGGGGGCTTATTCTTGAAGCCAGTGCTTGCAAGCTGGGTTCCTTAGGTCAGTCTGCAGACAATGATTGTCTCTGTGCAGTTTTTTGCAACGCCGTTCCAAAAAAGTTGGAAAATACCATGGCTAGGATGAGACCAGGGGACTCTGGAAAATAAGGGGGAAAAGTCCCAGAGCCCAAGCAATATTTCCTGTGCAGTATCTGACAATATTAATTACATGTGTGGGCAGCTCCTGTGTTCCTGAGGCCCTCGCAACTCTGGAGGGAGTTTTTGGTGCACACGAAAAACTTGGTCCTACACTCCATGGGGACATTCACACGGGCTGAGAGCTAACATGGGGCCAACACACCACTTCAGTCCTCCCCAAGGCCTGAGGTGAGAAATAAGGACTTTATCAGTTTGTGCAGCAAGGATTTTCATGCAGTATTGTACAGCTACAATGAGGAACAACAGGCATGAAGCAAAGCAGCGGGGTAGGAAGCATCCATCCCTGTAATATCTGAGTGCCTTGCCATATTTAATGCATTTATCTTGACAGCACCTTATAGAGAAAGGAAGAAATACAATGCCTTTTTACAAGTGGGTTTTAGAGGCACTGGAAAAACAGAGAGACTTGTTCAGGGTCACAAGGAAGCCTGTGGCAGATCAGGGTATGAACCCAGGTCTCAGACTAGTGCCCTGTCCACTCCTTCTCTCACCTCCCTTTAATTCAAAGCCAGAACAATAACATTTTATGTCATAAAAACAGTTAAATAAAAGGGTATTTTTTAATCAGCCACCTCTTGCCAGAGTTAAGTCTTTGGGCACATCCAAGCAGTATAAATAGGGTACCAGAGTTTGCACATGAACAAATGTGAATTCAGTAGATTTAGAGTGATTTCAATGGATAATTATAGGTTCTCAATCTCCAGTATTTATATAACCTTTCCAATAAAAAACCACAGTTTCCATGAAGGGAATATTCTACAGCAGGATTTTTTTGACCTTCAGCACCATTTTTATCTGCAGGATATAATTACAGCTAAGCTAGAAATATTAAGCATTTGAGAAAAGAACTGTGTATTTGCAGTTTATTGGCTCCATTCTCCTTTGCATGGGAATAGCTCACCAAGGCGAGAGGAAACTTGCAAATTGTTACCATTTGAGTTGTAGGCCTTGAGGCTCTGCATCGGGGAAGCACCCACATTAAGGAAAAAGTTGAAGCATGTGCCTAATGCTAAGTGGGTTGGAAGCCAATGGATCTTAAGCAGGAGCGTAAATGCGTTGCTGTTTCCCATCCTAAAATCTCAGGAGTGCTGTCGCGTACAAATGTATGTATGTTGTATGGAATAGCGGGGTGGGGAGAGTGGAGAGCAGAAGGGGTTGGTGCCAAAGGTAACTTGCTAATCATTATGACGTCCAAGCCGATTACTGGCAAAAAGCACTTTTTCCAGAACGTTTACAGCCTTTTTTTTTTCTCTTGTAGATTTTTTTTCCTTAATTCTCTTAAAGTAACCACAACAATGTATTAAAAACTTTTTATGTAGGACAGACAAGACAAGGGTAGAAGGGAAAAGAGCAGTCACCAGCTTGCTCAACGACACTGATGGAGAATTATGTTGGGGCTGCTTCTGGTTTTACAGGAGTTTTATAGTGATATAATTTTATTGATTATTTTGGCTTACGTTGGAACAAACAGGTTTTGGGTTCAAAACATATCCCTCAGCTATTTCTCTGTCTGCTATGCTTCTAAAAGCCAATCTTCAGCTGAGTATTATAGACAGTTCTTTGTAGATCTGTACCATATGGATTTTCACTACCACCCTGATGATCAGGGATCCTGGTAGCCCCAAATCCACGTTTCCGTGATTAAAATGAAACACCACTGTCTATCTAGCTATCTATCTATATTAGTGGTGTTTTATTTAAATCACAGAAACGTGGATTTGGGGTCTTTTTAACCAAAAATTGGGGATTTTTTTTAAATCAGAGAAAACCAGGATTCCTGCTGATGATGTCTCTTGCTCATATTCCTAAATACCATTGGCTACTTATACAATTTCTGTTTTGTTGACTTTTACTTATCAAAACAAAGCTGCTATAGTTTTCCCATTCATTGCTTTTGGTCCCAGGTGCTGCAAATGTGTAAGCATGTGCTAAATGCTCTTTACCTGCATGGTCCCACTGATAGTTTCACGTATAGTTAACATGTGCCCAAGTGTTTTCTAGGACTAAGATCTTGGAGGTGATCAGAGATGAGCAAGTTTCATTACCACTCTGTTATACCTTTGCATGGTGTTCAGTGGCACTACATCTGGACTAATGCAGTGGTGGGTCAGCTCCAAGCAGTGATGTGATGAATTAAGATTTACCTCTCCTGACTAGAAGGATATTGACTCCAAGAGCAGCAGAAGCAAGTTTTTAATTTCCCATATTTTTTGTAATGTTGAAAAGGCAAGGAATCTGCTTTTCACTTCATGTCATTAATATTCATGTACAAAAGACCAAATACAACTGGACACACACATCATAAACACTTATAGCAAGGAGAGTAAGGAAGGGTAGGTAGCTGCCCTGGCTAAGTCTGGAAAGCTGGTGGCTTCCTGTCATACTTGTAGTTAGCACTAAAGTAACAGGACCTATTGTTTTGTTTCCAGAGTGACAATGTAGCTGTGTGTGTTGAGAAAAAGGTCTGACAAGGGAGAAAGCAAGGAAAGTCTGAACATTGTATGGCATGACCTTTGCTTTTCAAATGATCCTATTATCCAGGGTTGTCCCCCATAGCTCCTACTAATAATATTGAAAATTCCTTTAGCTCCTTAAGGGCCTGATTGCCCAGCCCACAAAAGTCAATGAGAAAACTCCAGCTGACTTGATCAAGTCCCAAAAAGACAGCGAGATCAAATTAGTCAATATTCTCATGGCATGGTCATTTTTAAATCATCAGCAATGAAATGACAATTCAGCACTGTAGCCCAAATGCACTGCTAGCATAAATCAATGTATCTCCATTGGCATCAATGAGCCCACATTGCTGTATTGTAGCCAAGGAGTTTGCCCAATGATTTATTTGTAGAGGGACTAGCCATGCACAAAAAACCCACAATCTGTAGAACGTGACATAGGATTTCTAGCAGATGATAATGTAAACTATGGAAAAGTATATGGAGAATAAGGGAAAAACAAATGGGGAGTTACTGACTGTGCAGAGCCACTGAAAGGTAACAGGGAGGATTTCTCTGGCTTCCTTTTCTTCAAATAAATCACTGGTAGACAACCAGGCAGCCTGGCTGTGTGTTACTCTATACCGTCATGAGAGTGGGTTTATGTCTTCTATGACAATCTGTATTCAGTCTCCAATACCTATTTATAATATTGTGCCTTACCAAATACTTTGGCAGCAATAGCAATGTTGTACGTATGCCATCCTGCCTTTTCTGTAAGGGTTTTGGACATTAAAAAGGCCCTAGCCTTATATCTATCTCTGAGTGTATATTTGCAGCCTTATAAAGACTATTCCTAGATACTGAGTCTAATTTTCCCCTTGCTGACACTGACTCTAGTTTTACAGTAATGTAACTTTATTTTCTTGGAGCGAGGCCGGACTTTCATTGATGCAAAGGAGATCTCATTCAGGCTTGCTGTATGTAATTACACTTACGTGAGGACCAGATAGAAATAGTGTCACACATCTAGATAGTTTTAATAGATTTTTTTTTAATCTTTTAAACCAAGATCTTGGTAACACCTTTAATGAATGGCAGGTTACAATCAGCAGCCTGAATTTGTTCGTTGTCTTTCACCATCACCTGTTCCTAGGCATTTTTGTCTTTTGGCAGGCCAGGTTTCCAAGATGGGGAGCACAGACTTAATATTCAACACATGCTGAAATGCTTTGCTGAGTCAGGCAAAGAGCTTGGTTCTGATCTTACGCCACTTTATTCTGGAGCAACGTCAATCCCTTCAGTAGCAAAGCCTCTGATTTACACCTATGTAAGAATGATCAGGATCAGAGTGTGGATGAAAATTACTCAATATGATGGCAAAGCCACATCGAGGTTTTAAGTCCAACATTTTCAAGATGACATGTATGGCCAGTTTGATCCCATCCTAGTCCTAATTTAACTGGATTGATTTCACTAGAACCAAATTTCTTATTTCTGTGCAGGTTTGTGGGTGGCAAGTTTTATTTTGGAAAGTTGATTTCCATGGGTGATTCAGTCAACTGCAGCGGACTTAACATGAACACATTGATCTGAAATATGGATATCACTTGCACACTGGCACATATACAATGAGATTTGGTTAGAATTCACACCATTTTGGTATTTTACTGCAAGTCAAGTAGTACCACTTGGACTTTTATGGCACCTATGTGATTGATGTGATTTTTAGAAGTGTTGAGCATCCAGAAGTCCTATTCTCTTTGGTCAAAGCTGTGAAGGCTCAGTGCCTTTGCAAATCAGTCCCTTTTGCTTAGATGGCTAACTAGAGAGTCAAGACACAGATGCTGAAATTTTGAAATTCAAAAGGGGGTTATTTGTTAATAAGAACGTGATGCATCTTTCTGCAGAACACATTGGTTTCTATGGTCTGTATTTCTAATGATCCCAATACAATTTGTTCGTCCAGCCTGCTACATTACTGAACTTACTATTCTTATACTTGCTTCCTTCAAAGACTGAACAACTATTTGGAGTTCCTTCAGCAATATGAGAATCTCTGCTGATTAGCCATGGTTTTATTTATATGTTTTAGAAAGGAAAAGACCAAAAAAAAAAAAATCAACAAAGGTTCATTGTTCCAGTTTAACCCATATAACCCATTTCTTAAAACAAGAACTTACCTCCTGTCTTTGTCTGTACCTCTAAACTATACATTTATTTTGTTCAGCTTGTCCAGGTCTGACTGTGTGAAATGTTTCTAAAGAAGACAGCTCTGTAAGTGATGGTGTAAATGCATTGTGTGTATGTATTCTAAAGTTTAAATAGATTGTACATATGGAATTGTAAATGAACTGTACACAGCAATCTATATTTTCTTGAATATATTATATAGCAGTATATATTTGTTAAATAAGCATTCCTGTATACTCTCCATTAACCTTTTTAATATTTTGTACAGATAAGTTTATTAAATATTTTATTGATATCTTTTTTTCCCCAACATATTTCTTTTAAAGATGTGCTTATTTTTTTGGACTGAAAAACAGAGCATGTGGGTTTCTGAACATCCATCACTAGTGCAGGTTTACACAGTCCCATTGACTCACAGTTAAGTGACACAGCACTGGGCCAGTATGGCTATCACCTGCCCCGGAAAAGTAAGAAGGGTACAAAGAGGGCTGATTTCATTAGGGCTGATTTCCCTTTTTGGCCAAGTGTAGGCGATACAGTGGAATGTGACAGAGACAATGTAGAGCTGTGCGCTGGATTCATTTATCTTGTCCAAGCAGTGCCTGCAATTTCCATGTCACAAAGATGTATGCTTGGCAGAACTGGTTGTAATTTTTTTAAATTTGAAAATACTGATAGAATTTTGATCTTCAAATGAAACAGAAAAGGGAAAAAAATTGGAAGAATGTGTGTCTGGCCCATCTACATGGTTTATCATTGTAGAAGGAGGGTAGATTTGCACCCTACAGACTAAAACAGAGATGTATAGCACAAGCTTGAGCTCACTTCATCAGATGCTGTGAAAGGACATGCATGGAGCGGTGTATCAAATGGAGAGAACGATTTGAATATAGGAGTGAGCAGTGTTTAGCCATGTGAGTCTGAAGTCAGGCAGAAGGCAGGGTAGATTTGCACTATATAGACCAACTAAATTGGAGATGTAGAGCATAAGCTTTCACAAACAAAGAACCTTTATTGCTAAGCCCTCTGCTAGCAAAAGCATATGCTATGCATCTCTAATTTAGTTAGTCTAGAGCAGTGATTCTCACCCAGGAGGTTGTGGCACCCTAGGTTGCCTTGACGTCCCTTCAAGTGTGTCACAGGGTACTTCACAAAGTTAGCACTGTTAGGTGTGCAAACAAGATTCACAAGATAAACCTAGAGATTTCAAATAGGAATTCAATGGGTTACAACACTCTCATCTGTTGTGGTCTTTTCAGATTCTGTGCAACAGAAGAATTGCTTTATTATTTTTCCTGTAGTCAAGAAACAAGTGAAAACGAAGAGCTGGCATTTTGCAAGGGGTGCCTTGAGTCTAACCCCCTCCAGTCCCAGCGGGGTGTGACCAGAGCTGCTGCTGTCACAACAGCTGTTACCAGGCTGGGCTGGGACCAGAGCAAATGTGCTTCCTGCCCTGGGCTGCAGCCTGCTGGAGCAAGGTTAAGCGCTGGGAGAGTGGGAGGCAAAAGCAGCGGGATGGGGAGCAGGCAGTATCTGTGGCTCCAACCCTTACCTTGGGTCAGTGCCAGGGCTGGAGCTGCAGCAGCTACCTGTCTTCCCCTGCCCCCCTGCTGCCTTGTACTTGACTCCAAGATGAGGTCCCACTCCCCCCATGTTAAATAAGGGGAAAAATCTTGTATTGGATTCCAGTAAACACAGTTCATGTAGATAGTTTTTAAAAGGATATTATTTTGTGTTAAACCAATATCTTCATATGAAACTTTAAAGGTGCAGTCTCCTCTTGTGTGTGGAGTCCACCTGCTTTCCTAGATCCTTATGAGTGGCAAGAGCCGGCTCTCAAGATTCCCATGTGAAAAACAATAGATGGAATTAACATTTATGCAACAAAGCTCAAATTAAGGCCAGGCTGTAAACACTGTTCCTACTCTGACCAAGTTTAATTGGTGCAACTGCAGCACTGGCAAATTTTTAAAGATTTCTATTGGCGGAAAGGAGAGTGAGCGCTATTCCACCCCACGTAGTCTGCATACCAAAGGATTTTTGCAAGGATTGGGACATGTAAGTGGGGTTGGAGAGCTTTGGGGCTTGAAGGGGAGGCAACTGGGATCTCGGTGAACAGGACAAATAAAGGACATTCCCCAAGTGACAATTACATTCAAAAAGGAAAACAAAGAGCTTTCCATCAACAATCCGACTGACAAACTAAATTTTGAGAGAGGCGCTAGTCATGTATTTTAAACAACAGCCTATATGTATTAACTTCTGCAAGTCGTTAGGAAACCACAGCACAATTAACTGTCCCACAAGTACTTTCGTGCAACATGTGAGAAATGGAAAAAATAGGGCCACTTATCATCAGCTGGAACACTTGAAAATAGTCTCTAATTATGTTTTTTTCAAGACGGCGGCAGTGGCTTTTCCCACCCCTGTCCCATTTGTGCATGTGCGTTGTCCTGTTTCATAACTTCCACATGATGCTGCCTAGAGCAACAATCACTTCTGGCAACTGGTTTACATTATTTCTGTTACAGCTCTTGCTTTTACTAAAATCCCATCAGTCGCTCCAGCAATATTACACTGCTTAATGGTGCCTGGTCACTCACAAACTCTCCCGGGATTCTTACTTTGTCTAAGCTCCAAAAAAGAGAACGTTTTGCTGTGAGCAGAGGGACTCAGACACTCACTGTGATTGTGAGTCTGAGCGTGACCTGGGAGACAAAGTAAAGCGACTTGTCTCTTGGGTTGAGCAGGTTTACACAAATCCAGTAATTTTTTGAGCAACTGTGCTAACAGCAAAACGTGTCTTTTGTTTCTCATTCAAAATGCTGGTTCGTAGGTGAGCCAGAGCTTGTGGCTGGGTGAGAAAGGATGAAAATACTTTCCTGCAGAATTACATAGGTAAATACGATCCATTGCTGGGAACAGTTTATCTGTTGCACATGTGCATGCATGGGTTTATCTGGCTTTCCATGGCTTAAGAAATTCCTGTTTGCTCTAGGTCCCCATATAAATCTCTGCCATAACCACTGCATACATAAGACAAACTTCTCCCTGATCCACACACCTGGCAACTCATGAAAAGGGTGGGTATTGGTAGCATAGGATTAATTCAATTAAGATGTGGGGAGCACTTATTATTCTCCCTAAACAGACAACAATCAAAACTTTCCTAAATGACCACATGATTTGGGAACTAAAATCTTACCAACTTTCTGAGACCAAGGCTTTGAAGAGTCTTTCACCCCTTTGGAAAGTTTGGCCCTAGACTCTAAAGCCCTGTAGATATTTTTGAATATTTTGCACCTACCAGGTTATAAAGCACGATAATTAAAGCAAAATAACTGTTGGCAAACTGAAGGAACAAAGGCCATTTTTCAATAAATGTTTTTATTTCTCTTATAGTATTTGTTCACTTTCTTAAAACACATTGACCCAAGCATGAGCAGAAGTGCCATTGAAGTGAATAGAAATACTCAGACGCTTAAAGTACACACGTATACAAGTGCTTGAGTAGATCAGGTTGTAACAACACAAATTCATTTGCGGAGGGACTCCCAGTCATATTGAAAAATAAGGATTTTTCTGCCTACTTAAAGGAAGCATCACGTTTGGCCCATGCATGCTTCTCAGACTTTTTTTTGACTCAGATCCTTGTTAGCCCCTTAGCACCAGAAGAGTTGGATTTTCTCCCTGCAAGGTCCTCTGCTGTCAGCAGAGGCACCGGAAAGTCACCTGTATGACAAGAACAGTGTTCCTCACATTGCTGGCCAAATCCCTCAGCAAAGCTCAATCAGTTTGCTTTCAGTGCTGTTGGAGGCCTGCAGTTCTCATGGCCTTTCACAGAACTTCTGAAACCCAGGCCCAGGCCTTTAAGTGCTGAGCGCAATGGGGACCGTTCAGATCTCAGCCAAGGGGTACCGGCTCCTACGAGGAAGGGATTAATTGTGTCACAACGTTCTCATTAACGTCACAGGAAAAACATCTAATAAAGGCATAAGGGAATAGCAAGAAGCAAATCTGACTGTTCTTAACCAATTCTGCCCTCAGGTTATGTCTTATGGCAATCAGAGGAATGTACCGAAATAGATTACGGGCACGGGAAATAGAAACAGGGCATGGGAAAACAAATGTAGAAAGGAATACACAGACTGAGACCATGTATTAAGTAAGTTCCCCATATAATGTCTATGACTCATACACCTTCCCAGAGAGGTGGTGCTCTCACCTTCCCTGGAGATCTTCAAGAGGAGACTGGATAGGCACCTGGCTGGGGTCTTACGACCCCTCCCACCCCCAGTGCTCCTTCCTGCCCATGGCAGGGGGTCGGACTCAATGATCTGTCTAGGTCCCTTCCCACTCATTGATTCTATGATTCTATAATAAGAGTTTACCATTGGCTTTCAGTACCCAGACCTAACTGTAGCTTGTATTCTCCAGTCAGTACAAATGTGTCCCATCTCTTGAAGGCCCATCTAGAAGAGCTGAATTTTTAGACTGATCATTTGACCCCATATACTTCAAAAAACATTTATTCAGCCATATCAATGAGTAAGTACACAACAACCATTTGAACCATCTGCTGTGTTTCAAACACACATACATCATGGACCATACATGCCCATGCGAGCAAATGGGGTCAACTCCTTCAGTAAAAAGAATATCCAAAAAAAACTGCGCATCACCCGGGGGCTGTTTGAACAGAGATGGCTTTGGAGTTCAAAACCGGTATTGCAAATTTTTGTTTCCTTGCCCGAATTAGGCAACAAAAGAAATTCTTGTGATTACAGTTGTGCAGGGGGAAGGCAGCCTCTGAGGTTGTTGTAAGCGTGAGTTAAAATCATAGGACAGTTTGGAAAAATGGCTTCAAATATATTCAGCTTATGCTGATAATCTGCACACTGCTGATACTGACTTCTTAAAACATCCACTCGAGCATCATCTTCTGTTTCACTAGATGCTGGTATCATCTGAAAATGCGTTTGTCCGTTGCAACAGCTAAGCTGCTAGTGTTGCAGGAAAAGGTCATTTAAACCTACTGTACATCTGCAGCTCTGAAGGCAAGTCCAAAAGTATCTAGAAACAGCATGCTGAGGTTATGGGGAACCAGAAATGGTGAGAAGTGTCTTTGTGTACTCATACAAAGGGGGAAAAACAAGAAACCTCTTCCATTCTGTCTTCCCAAATCATAGAGTACCTTCCCCAGTATCCTTCTCTGTAGTGACTTATTTACCATCTTAATGAATCATACAAGTTAGAGATGGAAAAGACCTGGCAAGTCATGTAACCCATCTCTTTGCCATAAGAGCAAACGTCTTGTATCATTCATGTAGTGCTATGTCTTCGTAAAAATGCCTTCTGCCACTGGTTTTATACCTTTTCTTTCAGGATACTATTTCAGAGTCTCACTAATATGAAGTCTTTCCTGATTCCACCTGTCTCTTCTGGTAATTTCTGCTCCCAGTGCTTACATTGGCTTAAATCTCAGCTTTAAGTCACAATTCTGTTTCATCACAAATATTTGGAGGTTTCTTTCTGTATTTTCTGTTTACAGTCTATATTGAATTAAAATAAAAGGAGAAAGGTCATGCATATTGAAGAAAGAGAGTATCCTTAGGAATGAACAAGAGCAAGGACCAGAGCTTTGGTCAGTCAAAGACTTTGATGAAGCTCAGCTTATTGATGGCAGCTGAGAACGTGGTCCTAAAATATTCTGTGGGGGTTCATCAGGCACAGCAACTGTGACAGAAACACTGGCCCTTTTCTGACTGTGAATTTGTGTAACTTGGGCCTTTGGGACAAAAGTCTTAAACAAGCCCCTGGAGTTATGGATCTGGCTTCACATTTAGGCACATAATACATGCGGCTTGGTTTTTCAAAGTGGTTGAACACCTGAAATTCCTGCTGACTTCAGTAGGGTCGTGGTATTGTTGAGAGCAAGCAGCTTACACAAGTGGATAAATATAGTTAGTTATTAACTTGAGACATACTCTTGTGCTCAGGTCTTTATGCTCCCTGTTATTTTTTTGAATCTGTATCTCGTTATGCATACCAGATGTATCCTGACAGAAGCTGTGGGCCAGTGATTCTCTACTGGGGTTCGATAGCACCCTTGGGGTCTAGAAGATCCTTTGAAGGGTCCTGCAGCACCCAGCCCCTGTGAGAGGAGATAAGTGCTGGCACCTCCATGTGCTGGGCACCCTGCACACCCTGGGGTCCCAGCACCATTTCCCAGAGCCTCTCCTACCAGCTCCAGGACCACGGGAGGAGTAGGGGAAAAGTGCAGTCCCTACTCCCTGGCCACACACCTGTGTTTGAAGAGGTGGGCTCGGCCACAGATGGGTGGATACAGGACTGCTCTTTTTCAGACTGACTCATTTTGCTGCTCCTCCCATGCTTCTGGAGCTGGAGAGAGGGGCTGTGGAGAACGCTGGCTCTGGTCACTGACATTCAAGTCCCCAGAGAAGCAGCTTTGGTGGCAAGGGGTGTGCTCATTCCCTCAAATACAGAGCAGGGGCAGAGAGGGGGCAGATGGTGTAAAGAGCAGGGCACAACAGGCTCTTATCTCTGCTGCCCTGACTTGGCACTGACCTCTGCACCTGCAATGCTTAGCAGGCCCTGTCAGCTCTAAGCATGGGGCACCCCTCCCCAGACTCTCGGCTGCAGTGGGGTATAAGAAAGTAAGTACTGCAAGAAATAGGTGCCACTACATTTTTGAAAAGTTATGGAAGGGGTCTTGAGTCTAAAAAGGTTCAAAACCACTACTGTAGGCCACGTCTACACTGTCTCACTTGTGGTGGCAAAAGGATGCTGCAAGACTTTGCACTGCCTAACTGCTAGGTATGAACAACAGAGAAGGAGACATGGCCCGCGAGGGAAGTGGCATAAACATGGCCCCATTGACGCTAATACCGATTTTGCATACACTTGTGTCAGCTGAGTACTCCGCCCTTTACAAAGCCCTGAAGCCACAGCCTGGGAGCCCAATATCATAAGCCTGACACTATTTTTTAGACCAGCCAGTTGTCACATTTTACCTTCTCCAAAACATGTCAGTAGAAAACAAGCCATAACCTGTAACAAATGGAGTAGTTAGGGACAGACTCTTTCACAAAGAAATTACACATTCACAAAATAGTTACATCTTTTGTGTGGTTATTCGCTGAAGCAATGTTTATAGTTTGGTCAGGTCATCTTGTAGCCAGTGTGTAATCATGGCAGCCATCTCTTTGCTGGCATCTAGGACGAAAGCGTGCCGGAAGCCTCTCTCGCAGAGCCGAATATCCCCGTCGGGGAAATCCATCTTGATCTCCTCGTAATACTGTTGTGGACACCAGCCATCTGCAGTCCCGTAATAAAATATCAGCTACAAATCAAAGCAGAGATAAAACATTCATTTGAAAAAGGTGGTGGTGGAGGTGGAGGTAAGGGGAAAGCAAAACTGGGAATCATGATACATCTTAGTAAATCATCATTATTAAAATCATAAGCTCCATTATACCACTCTCCCACAACGAGAGGCTGTAACCTTCTTACCAGTATCTGGTTAGTGTTTGCTCCTTTTGTCAAGAAATAGTTTCCCAATGACTCAATCTAATAGCAAATGCCCAGTTAAGCTGACATCACATCCCGGGAAACTGCTCTGATCTCCAGGGGACTGTAGTGAACAGAGGCAGTATCACCTTCACTTACAGCTAGCTTTGAAAATGGCAAAAACCCTTGAATCCTGTACGCAGCCTAATCCTGTCGGTGTCTCTTGGGGCGCTTGGAGAACATCTACTAAACCTGACAGGAGGCATTGGCAGAGGAACACTTGAGGCTAAATCCTATCTCACTTTTGGAGCCTAAATGGTATGTACACAGCTGCACAACTGCAGCTCTTGGCGCTTACGTATAGTTTGTGATTGAGCATTGCCCGTCCTAGCCTCCTCAGTACGCCTAGGGATGTAAGTACGCCTGTGCAAAATGTCCAGACATTTAATCAGGCAAAACCCATGACTAGCAGGTGTTAGACAGGGGAGACGGACTTTCTCATATGTTAGCCCAGTGCCACAGTGGCCAAACCACGGCTCCCCAGCACGGTACTTGTGGCTTTTGGGGGCCCACCCACTTCTCCCCGAGGTGGCTCTGGGGGACACCGGGCTGCTGGGGCTGCAGTCACACTGCTTACTCTGGGGAAAGCCAGGGCAATGCAGGTGATGGTGGTGGTGGTGTGCTCACTTCCACTCTGGGTGGCTCAGCACCCCCTGCCCCGCGCTCTCTGGCTTTGGTGGAGGATCGAATGTGGCTCCCAGGATAACTCTGGCCACCCCTAGTCTGATGGCTACATCAATGTCCTAGGAAGGAAGAGGCCCAGGTTCTAGGTCCCCATCACCAAGTGAGGGTTTAGCCCTGCTTCCCAACACAGTGCTGTAACCACCAGGCAGGCACTGGCCAGATCCTTTCCCAGCCCCCTTTTTGAAGCTTGTCCACTCTACTGTGCATCTAATATTCATCAAATAAATGGATGGAGAACAGTTGTTGCCCTATTGGGAGCAGGGGCTCAGGCTAAAAAAAAACAGTCCACTACTAGGATGAATGCTAGGGCAGCATTCATTTCACTGACCCACGCTCTCCTTTACATGTTCTCTTCCTCCTGGTCCCGCATATCTGCCTCTCTTAGCTGCCCAGTGCTGCTCCCTATGGCAGGTACACATGCAGAGTAATTCTCTTCTCCTCTGTGTTGAAAATGTGTATGTGCCAAAACCTGCAGGTATGTGGCTATGTTTGTATCATTAGCCATGTAAGGAGGATTACATTCCTAGGATTTAGCTCCTAGGAATCAGGGGCAGACATGAACTAAGAGCTGCACTGCTCGGTCTTGTCAAAATGAGGGTAATCCTGGGATATACAGAAGCAGGACTTTAGATGCTGGGTAATTTCAATTCTTTATTGTAGGGTTCCAGTGGGTTTAGGCACTTCTGAGGGTTGTCTCAATTGCAATTTTGGAGTCTGGTGCCTAAATTCTTCCCAAGTCCTTTCCTGGATTTGACCCTTAATGTCAAATCATCTGAAGTCACACAGAAAGCCTATGGCAGAGCAAGGACTTAAATCCAAGCCACCCAAATTCCAGGCTAAGGAAATAATCAAGAGACATCCCTCCTCTCTCTTCTTTCCTAGGAAATCATTTTATAAACCTCACCTTGGCATCCCAAATTCTCAAACTTCTGGGTTTCAAATTTGGGTGTGAGAGGTTTTTTGTCTTACACACAGCGAGGTCCAACAATTTTGAAAATGTGCAAGTATAAGTCCAACACTGATGACACTTACTAAAATATTAAAATGCAAGTATGGGATGTGCCATGCTTGTGTTCCTCCCAGACGGTCAAGAACATTTCCTTTGTACTAAATGTAAGCTGGTGTCTCTTGAAGGAAAAGATTCAAGGGTTGGAAGCACAGGAATCCACACCACATGCTATCAAGGAAAATGAAGAATTCTTGGTTAGGAGTCATAAGAGACTGGCGCTGGGAAGACTAAAGGGAAAAAAGAGAAGTGGCAGCGTGTGACCACTATAAGAAGGGTCCCCAGAATTCAAGAGGAACAGACTGAAGGCAGCAACCACATTCAAGCACTCTGTGGTGAAACAGCTGAGGAAAAGGCAGAGGTGAGGACATCAGAAGGCAAGAAGCAGAGGAACCAGCAGTCTAGAGAGCAGGAAATTCAGAGCCCCAGGGATGGGGGCTCCAAGACCACGGCATCAAGAAGGAAGAGAAAAGTGGTGCTGACTGGAGACTCCCTTCTGCTGGGGACAGATGCATCAAATGGCTGTCTGGATTTGGGGTCCTGGGAGGTGTGCTGTCTGAAGCCCATATTCAGGATGTACAGAAATACTTCCAAAGCCCATCCACTCCTCAAACCACCACTCTTTCCTGCTTGCTCATGTATGTACCAGTGATATTTCTAGGAATGATGATAAGCAGATATGAGGAAACTACAAGGCTCTTGGCAGGAGGATTAAGGAGCTTGGAGCACAAAGGGTGTTTTCCTCATTTCTCCTAGTGGAAGGCAGGGGCCCAGGCTGGGACCACTGACTTATGGAAGTAAATGCATGGCTGAGACAGTGGTGTTGACATGAAGGCTTTGGGTTCTTCGACAACGGGCAGATGTTCTGAGAAGAAGGACTGCTATCAAAAGATGGGATCCATCTAATCAGAATGGGAAAGAGCATCTTTGGGTGTTGTCTGGTCAACCCAGTGAGGTGGGCTTTAAACTAGGTTCCATGTGGGACGGTGAACAAAACCCTCCAGGAAGAGAGCAAATAAGTCAGAGGTGGAAAGACTTGAAGAAGCAGCTCAACTCCGGGAAAGGGCTAGAGAGCCACAGGACAGCAACAAGTGATGCAAAAGGAAAACAAGTAGGTCAGAATGCAAAATATGTCTGATGTATGCATACAAATGCAAGAAGTATGGGAGACAAACAGGATGAGCTGGAAGTCATAGCCTGTGACAAGAGCGATGACTTAACTAGTATCATAGAAACCTGGTGGGACAGCTCTTACTGGCAGAACCTCACCATTGAGGGCTACACTCTGTTTTGGAAGGACAGGGTTGGGAGAAAGGGTAGTGGTGCCGCCTTGTATTTAGCAAAATGCATGCACTTGTTTCCTGGTTCAGGAGGAAGAAGGTAGCAGATCAGAAGGTATTTGGGTAAAGATAAAAAGTGAAAGATACAGCACTGATATAATGGCAATTTATTATAGGTGGGGACCTACCATATTCATGATTTCACAGATCTTGCGAAATCTGGGCAATGCCTGCAAAATCCATGGGGTGGGGGAAGCTTATGGAAAAGAAAATGCTGGCTCCTTAGAGGGAGCTGGCAGTCCTCAGCGTGCTGTTGCAGCGTGCTAGTGGGGCAGGGAAGTGGAGGCTGCCTGCTCGAAGGGCTGTGGACAAAACGGCTGCCTCCCGCCACCTCTGATTGGCTGTGAGAGCTGCCTGCCATGTTCCCATGCCCCTCTCCACAATCAGCAGTGAGAGGCAGGGCTACATGATGAACAGCTCTGGCAGCCAATCATCGGTGAGGGACAGGGCTACATCACAGGCAGCCCTCAAAGCCAAATCGCTGGCAAGGCATGGGACCACTGAAGCACCTTGGCTAGAGGTGTGTGTGTGTGTGTTGGGGGGAGGGCTGCCATGCTCCGCCCACAAAATGGCTGCCTGTGCCTGTGTTCTCCCCTTCAAATCAGGGTGCAGCCCTGTGAATTAGGTAGGTCCCTAGTTATCAGCCACCATATCAGGAAGAACAAGTGGATGCGACACTCTTCAGGAAGATGCCAAAAGTATCCAAAATGGTATTGATGGGAGAGTTCAGTTTTCCAGACATCTGCTGGAAAAGCAGTATAGCCAAAGGTAAAATGTTGAGCAAGTTCTAGCTCATGTGGAAGACAGCTTTCTGGTCCAGAAGGTTGAGGACACAACCTAGGGATCATCTATCTTGGATCTTGCCCTAACCAAAAGGGAAAAATTGGTCAAGGTTGTAAAGGTGAAGGGCAATTTGGGAAGAAGGAGTTACAATATAACAATTTATGATCCTGAGACAGGGGAAGCAGAACTATGTTGCTAGATTTCAAAAAGGCAGACTTTGACAACTCAAGGAGTTAATAGACATGGTATCATGGGAAGACAGATTGAGGACCTTGTCACGTGTTACATTTAGCATGTGTTAACTGCGCTCAAAACACTAATGTCCCAGCATTCAAACAGTAAAATGTGTGTTAAGTGCCATCATACTGTAAAAAAGGCAGAACTTTTCTAGTAAGGAATAGCTCCAGATTGTATTACCCAACACATGCTGAGCTAATGTCTCGCTGCTTCATGGAGGTCACAACCCCGGCACCATGCTGGAGCCGATTCTAAACTCCAGTGTGGTAGGGGAGGCTGGGATTGACTCTTTGTTGGTCACCCGGCCCTCTCACCACACAGGAACAGGTTCAAGACTGGCTCAGCGGGTAGGCTGGGACCAACCATCAGCTCTTTGTCAGTCCCGGCCCCTACAGCATACCAGAGTTTTCAATGGTTCTGGTGCCTAAGACGTGATTCACTTAGACTTTAGTAAGCATTACCATGCAGCTGCTCAGAAAACTTCGTAATGTGTAGTAATGCTTAACTGGATCTAAATAAAAGGCATATTAAGCATAATGCGACAAGGCCCTTGGGATAAAGGCGCCCAGGAGGCCTGAAAGTTTCTAAAGGGAATTAGAAATCCAACAAGAAACTGTTATAAGACAATGGAAGTACAAGAAGAATGGCAAGAGACCAATGTGGCTGGATGAGGAGTTCTAGGATGCTTCAAACACAAAAGGGAAGTGTACAGGCAATAGAAAGATAGGTAGGTCTCCAAGGAGGCATACCTGAAAATAAAAAGAACCCCAAGGGACAAAATCAGGAAGTCAAAGGGAAAAAATGAGCTGTACCTGGCAAGAAAAAGAGGTCCTATCAATATGTTGGCCAAAAAAGAAAGACCAAGGAAGCTGTGGGTGAATTCTTAACAGAAGATGAAAAGACAAAGCTACTCAACACCTACATTGCCACAGTCTTCACAGAAAAATTAAAATGCAAGAAGGCTTTATCCTAAAAAGTATTATTTGGATAAGAAAGTGGACAAGCTGAGGAATAAAAAAGAAACATAAAGCTTTTGATGGGTCTGAATAAATTCAAGTCAGCAGGGCCTAATGAACTTTATCTTAGGGTACTGAAGGAACTGGCAGAGGAGATCTCAGAGCCCTTGGCCAGTGGCGATGAGTAGGGGATGCATGGGGGTGCATGTGCACCCCTTGAGAGCAGTTGTGCGCCCCCTGATCGGCTGCACTCACCACTTAGGCGATGGGTGGAGGGGAGGGGCAGGCAGGAGCACCAGTGCCCCTCCACAAGCGCTGGCCGATCGCTATTGCCACTCCTGGAAGCAGCTGCAGTGATTAGCTGCAGCAATTGGCCGTCGTGGGATTTGCGACCCTTCCCCTAGGCAGTGACATTGGCTGTGGGGTGGCTGTCGGGGGACCCCCCCCAGTCGGCGGGACTGGTCGCAGGGGGGCATGTGCCCACCTCGACTAAGGCAGCACCAGTTGCCCATGCCCTTGGCAATAATATTTACAAAGTCATGGGGACTGGGTGGGGAGGGGGTTACCTGAGGACTGTAAAAGGGCCAGTGTAGTGGAATCCGTTTTTAAAAAAGGCAAAAATGAGGATCTGGGGAAATATAGATTGGTTAAGCCTCACTTCGATACCTGGGAAGTTACTGGAGCACTTCATAAGGACATCCATTTGCAAGTATCTGAAGTAAGAAAGGCTGATCACAAATAGCCAGCATAGATTTACTAAGAACAAATCATGCCAAACAGATCTGATCTCCTTCTTCAACAAAGTAACTAGTTGGATGGAAGGAGGGAATGCTGTGGACAGAGTGTATCCAGAATTCAGCGAGGCCTTTGACAAAGTCCCACATGACCTTCTTACAAACAAATTGGGAGAAATGCAGTTTAGATAAAACTACGGTACAGTGGACAGACAACTGGCTCGATAGCCACAAGCAAATGGTTCCATATCAGAACGGCAGGAGACTTCAAATGGAGTCCCACAGGGCTCTCTCCTGGGCCCAGCACAGTTCAAGGTGTTTATTAATAATCTGGACGCTGGAATTGAAAGCTCCTTGAGCAAATTTGCCTACAACACAAAATGGGGAAGAACTGCAAACATATTGGAGGACAGGAGCGCAATTCAGAAGGATCATTATGTATTGGAAGGCTGAGCTAGAGCTAACATGATAAAGCTCAATGCTGACAAATGCAAAGTGCTACGCGTTGGGAAGATTATTAAAAAATACAAATACGGAATGGGTGACACTGGCTGGATGGCAGCATTATTGAAAAGGATGAAGGTCTCTTGGTAGATCACAGATTCAATGCAAGTCAACAGTATGATGAATTGCACAAAAGGTGAATACAGTTTTGGGATGCAACAATAGAAGCAGCCAGTGCCAGACTCGGGATGTGATGGCGTCTCTCTACTAAGCACTGATTAGGCCTCATCTAGAATATCATGTACAATTTTGGGCTCCACATTTTTAAAAAGGCACTGGGAAGTTAGAGAGGGTTCCAGAGACCTGTGACAAAAATGATACATGGTATGGAAAGCAAGTCATATATGGGGAAAGAGCAAAGGAAACAGGCATTTTCAGCTTGTGGAAAAGGTGCTTAAGTGGAAACATGAAAACAGTCTTCAAATGTCTGAATGGCTGCCATAAAGAAGAACACTTTTTCTCTCTTGCTGCAGAGAGCAGGATGTAGAGCACTAGCTTGAAGTTGCAGCAAAGTAGGTTTAAATTAGATATCAGGAGAAACTTCTTCACTGTTACAGCAGCGAGGCAGTGGAACAGACTAATTAGGGAAGTTGTGGACTCGACATTATTGGAGGTGTTCAAGAAGCTGGACATGCATTGGTCAGGGATGATCTAGAAGTAGTTATGTCCATGCTCCACTATGGGTATTTCCCATGCTTTTTGGCTTTGCTAGTTGCCACATGGAGCTGGGAAGGAATTTTTCCCCCCACCTATTGCTCCATGTTTCATGGGGGTGGAGGGGAGGGAGAGTTTCACCTTCTGCAGAAGCACTGGGTGCTTGCTGCAGCCAAGGCTAGAGATTTTGACTGGTGTATGTCAATATTCCTGCTGGGACTTGGTGGCTAGAGGTTCCTGGCTAGAGAGTTTGCCACTTCACTCAGGGTTCGACTGACTGCCATACTTGGGGTGAGGAAGGCATTTTACCCCATAATTAGATTGGCACTTTTGTCCTCTATAGAGGGTGGCATGACCCTCTTCCTTGGATCTCTCAGGTGTATTTTAACAACCTCTGCAACAGCAGGACATTGGCCATCAGTGTTCCCCTGCCTTACCTGTGGCAGGTTAGGGTGTTTGCCTTGTGGTTGTGGCACGACTGACTGTGTATTTTTTGTGTTAAGTTAGACAATGGATTTGTATAGGGTGATTGGGATAGAGATGATTCTGCCCCTCAAGCAAATCCCGGGACGTCATTTTCCCCTTGTACTCGGCCTTG
>NW_017728918.1:15686651-15688715 GCF_001723895.1 Crocodylus porosus | reverse complement strand
CTTCAAGAGTAAATTGGATGCTTATCTTGCTGGGATCCTATGACCCCAGCTGACTTCCTGCCCTTTGGGCGGGGGGATGGACTCGATGATCTCCCGAGGTCCCTTCCAGCCCTGATGTCTATGAAATCTATGAAATCAGATGGCCATGTATCAGTGAAGGCATCCAGAAAATGAGGAACATACAATTAGTGACCCCTGAAAAAAGTTTGGTTTAAGTGGCTTGACTAGTATCACAGGGACATTCTGTGGCAGATGAAGTGATAGAAGACAGTACATAACTTGTCTTAACCATAACAGTACCCTTTCTTCAATTCCTTTTCTCAGTCCCTGTGTAACCATTCAACTTTGGCAACAAACAAAGTGCGGTCCTACAGACAACACTCTCCCCCATCAATAACCAACTGTGATTCATCCCGAAGGTAGGTATGTGTCCCGCAAACAAATGAGGCAGGTATCCTGACGGGTGCGGGGGTGTGTGACCATATAATGGAAGACAATATCCTAACACACCTACCACTGCTTCCAGTCTGCAAGGAGCCCTGAGATCTAGATATGCCTTACGGTTAGTTTGACACCTCATGGGCTAGGTTTTTTCATGCATTTCCTAGACTTTTTGAAGAGCGAACTGAAATAGAGATTCCATGATGTTGATTTATAAGATGCACATGGGTCATTGCAAGGGTTGTTGGCCTTCTCCAGTCCACTGCACAGACCTGTGCCACGTGAGCTAATGTTATCAGTCCACTGATAGACACACTTGACAGCTAACTTCTCTGCAGATCAGCACAACAGGACACCTTGCCAGTGGGTTTCATAGAATCACAGAATCATAGAAGTCGGGTCGGAAGGGACCTTGTAGATCTTCAAGTCCAACCCCCCGCCTGGGCGGGAGAAAAGACTGGGCTCAAATGAGTCCAGGCAGGTAGGCATCAAGCCTCTTCTTAAAGCCCTCAGGGTAGGAGCCAGCACCACTTCCCTAGGAAGTTGGTTCCAGCTCCTAGCCACCCTAACTGTGAAGTAGTTCTTGCGGATGTCTAATCTAAATCTACTCTCTAATAATTTGTGTCCATTGTTCCTGGTCATGCCAGGGGGCGCTAGGGGAAACAGTGTCTCCCCCAAACCCTTCTGGTTCCCCCTAGTGAGTTTATAGACAGTCACCAGGTCCCCCCTCAGCCTTCTCTTGTGAAGGCTGAGCAGGTTCAGGTCCCGCAGTCTTTCATTGTAGGGTCTGCCATGTTGTCCCCGGATCATGCGGGTGGCCCTCCTCTGGACCCTCTCAATGTTGTCCACATGCCTCCTGAAGTGGGGCGCACAGAACTGGACGCAGTACTCCAGCCGTGGCCTGACCAGCGTCGCGTAGAGGGGGAGGATCACCTCCCTGGCTCTACTTGAGATGCACCTGTGGATGCATGACAAGGTCTGGTTAGCCCTGCCAACTGTGACCTTGCATTGTCGGCCCATGTTCATCTTGGAGTCAGTAATGACTTCAAGATCCCTTTCTGCCTCCGTGCTCTCAAGAAGGGAGTTTCCCATTCTGTAAGCGTGCTACTGGTTTCTACTGCCTAAGTGCAGCACCCTGCACTTGTCAGTATTGAAACGCATCCTGTTTATGTTAGCCCACTCCTGTAACCTATCCAGGTCTGTTGCAGTCTTTCCCTCCCTACTAGCGTGCTCACCTCACCCCAAATTTTGGTATCATCAGTGAATTTAAACAGGTTGCCTTTCACCCCGTTGTCCAAATCGCTGATGAAGAAATTGAACAGCGCAAGCCCAAGGACCGAGCCCTGGGGGACTCTGCTGCCCACTTCCCCCCAGGCTGAATATGACCCATCCACCACCACCCTCTGAGTACGACCCTTGAGTCAATCTGCAATCCATCTGACTGTGTAGGCATCAATGCCACAGTCGGCTAGTTTTTTAATGAAGATGGGGTGGGAGACGGTGTCAAAGGCCTTGCTGAAGTCTAGAAAGACTACGTCCATGGCAACACCTGCATCCATTGCCTTTGTGACCTGATCATAAAAGGCAATCAGGTTGGTCTGACATGACCTGCCCCTAATGAAA
>NW_017728918.1:15665410-15686362 GCF_001723895.1 Crocodylus porosus | reverse complement strand
TCCTCCCTGTGTATTTGAAAAAGGACTTTTTATTATCCTTGATCTTGGACGCTAGTCCTAGCTCTATGTCCGCCTTAGCTTTCCTGACAGCCCCCCTACAGGCCCGAGCAGAGGAGGTATACTCCTCTTTGGAGATAGCACCCCCCTTCCATCGGGTCTACACCACCTTTTTGGCAAGCAGGCATTCCTGGTTTCAGGGTTTCAGAGATATTTGTTAACAACAGACTCAGAAGCCCTAGATTTCTTCTAAGCTGTGGACGGGAGAGTGCTAGAGTAGTGACAAGATCCTTTGTTCTCTCTGAGCACAGCCACTTCCTTCTGCCCTGTTCCTCTCAACCGGTGCCCATCCTGTCTCTTCCTCACCATGGCTCTTCAGTTCCAGTTTCCCCAGTCAGTTCCAGTTTCCACTCCTTAGGCTTCTCATCTCAGTCCCACTCTTGTCCAGCAAATCTCTGTTTCACCTCTCTGGTCTCACTGTTCCAGGAGGGCTCATTCCATCTCCTGGCCCAGCCACTTGTGCCAACCCCCGTCTGCCAGGAGTTTTGCCCAGCCAGTCCCAATCTCTTCCCCACTCCAAGTCCCAAGATTCTCTCTCTCCACAGCAGCCTTCAGTGCCAGCGTCTGCCTCCTCCTTCGGCACTTTGTCCCAGTCGACTTCCCAACTTGCCCATATTCTGTATTTGAACCCAATAGCTTCCTTGCCTCTGCTACGCGAGCCCAGCGTGTGGAACGCTAGGAGAGAGAGCCTCCCTGATTGCAACTGAGTTGTCCAGATCGAGATTCAGCAGAGTTGACATCAGACTAGATCTGCAACTACAGGAAAAGTTCTGTTAAACGACAGCCTGGAGCAGTGGTGCTGAACCCTCTGGCCCTGTGGGCCAGAGAAGTGGTGCAGGGCTGATCCATGGGCACAGTCGGACCCTGCGCTCCCACCATGCACTGAGATCAGGGCCTGGGGCCCTGCCCCGCATCTACCCGGCTCCACATGCTAGGATTGGGCTCTGGGTCTCCATCCTGCTCCTGCACTGGGATTGCGCCCTGGGCCGTGGCCCATGGGGCTCCTCACAAACCTGTCGGGAGCCCTGCAGCCTGGATTACATGGGTGCAGGGGGCCAGATCTGACCCTGAGACTGGGGGTTGAGCACTGCTGGTCTGGAGAAAAAGCCTCTCTGCTTAATATTAAATTGCTGTTCCCAAGCATGATGGTACAACAGTTTTCCAAACAAAAGCCTGCCAGAATTTTTTAATATGGGGAAAAAAAAATGTATTTTTCCCTAGTTTTGTTCTTGGAAGTAGGTCAAATTTATGGACTGAGATTTTACAAAACAATCAATCAAACAACCTAAGGGAAAGTTTCATCCCAAATAGTTAAAGTTTGTTTTCATTTGCTAATAACTTCAACAGCCACTTATAGTGGGCTGTGGCAGGCAATCTGACGCCTCGGCACATATTCATGTCATGGCGCAATGGGATCTGATCCCATCTGAATCCTAACAATTAACATGTTAATTGTGGTGTAAATGTAACACATAGAAAGGGCATGAGTAATAGGCTAGGCTATCATTCCTGCATAGTGTGTGCAGGTCTCGCAGTGTATATTACCAATATTCTTAATCTAAAGCTGCCAAGCTTACGTGAAATTCAGATTTGTTTTCAGAGCGTAAGTCTACACATGCATTTGATCCGAGATTGGTTTACTTGTGACTAAACTACTCATAAGTAAACGCTCCCAGGCAGGTGTCTATATATACAGGGATGTGGGAGCAGACTTGCTGCTAATAGCAGCAAACTGCTCCTGATTCCTAGGGCCCTATATTGGGCCCCTGCAGCCACCAGGGGGAGCTCTAGGTTCCCCTTGGGTGCTAGCTGCCCCACCAGCAAATTGGGGCAGGGTGCTGGGACCTACCTCACCCCTGCAGCTTTTTCCAAGCCCCGTGCCTTGATCACCCAATTGAGGCACAGGGCTGGGACTTGCCCCTGACCAGGACAGTTCCCAGCCCCAAGCTCCTCAGCCTGTTCCCCGCCCAGCTCCATGCTCATGGAGCTAAGGGAGGAACAGGTTCTCTAGTGGGGAACAGGATCTCCCTGCGCTGGCCCCGCGACTGCGGAGCCGGTGCTAAAAGATAAAAATCTCCAAGCTCCCTAATTCCTGACTCTGATGGTGAAGCCCCTGCTCATGATCCCCGTGCTCACAATCTCAGAGTGGGGGGCTTGGAGCTCTTTGCTGCTGGGGCAGGGAAATATAGTCCCTGCCCTGGCTCTGGTGGTGGAGCCTGCCCTGGCAGCAGGGAGCTCCCAGGGGCAGGGAGCAATCTCTTGCTCCCTGGTGGCTGGCTGACTGGGAGCAGATTTGCTCCTGGTCAGGTGTCTACAAGCACTACTGCACTGTTACTAATTACAAGTAAATTTGCTACTTGCATTTGCAGGTAGCAAATTTACTTGTGATTAGGGTGGTCTATTGCACAGTAAGCATATGCACGTGTAGATGCACATGCTTACTGTGCAGTAAACTATGCTATTTTGCAGTAAGGTGTCTCATGCGGACATGCCCAGCTAGTCAGTTTTGCTACCTGAATCCACTATGAATGCACTGTAGTTACATAATATGAAAGAAGGGTAAAATTAAGGGGCAGATTTTCAAAGACAAGGACAGCAGTAAAATGCTTATGAAAGTAAACTGGGGTTTGGCATCTGACTGTCATTTGTGGCTTTGGAAGCCTCTCTGAAATGGCAAAATGGTAGTAATCTTTGCCTAAAAATCTGAGAATGAATTTTGCTGTTAATCCCATCTTGTTTACAACAGACAGTTAATTTTAAAATTAATTTAAACACAAACACTTTATGGAGACAAACACTTTATGCAGAATTGATAATGCGGTCTCCTCCCTCTTCCTTTTCTCCTTCTTTCTCACAGCATCTGAAGTAAGCCTGTTGCTTACAAAAGCTTATGTTACGCATCTCTGATTTAGTTAGTCCATAAGGTGCAAACCGACCCTGCCTTCTGTTTGACTTCAGACTAACACAGCTAACTCTCTCTCCCTCTTTTTAACATCAAAGCCTTGCTATTGCATCATGGAGATAAAAAGATAAATAATTCTATAGTGATTATGAGCTAGAAGCAAATGGTGTCTTCATCAGGAGTGGGAAATGTTTGCCTTTACTACAGTGTTTGAATGGATTAGGAATCGTAAAAGGTATATTTTCTGGCGGATTGGACCTGGCTGCATAGAGGGCATGAGTTAACACAATGACTGCACTGCTGTGGGTAGCCAAGTGCCAATGCAAGCATTCAAAAATCATGAGTCAAACCCCCAAAATTATGAGACTGGTTTAAAAATCATGAGATTTACCAAACAATAAATATGGGCTTCTTTCTATTTGCCTTCTTGTTGCAGAGCGTTTAAGATTCATGTCTTCTAGCTTTTTACTTCACCCACAAGGGCAAGAAACAAAAACACCCCAAAAGCTGGGGCTTGTAGCCTGATGCAGCAGGAATCAGGAAGTATGAGATAAAACTACACATTTTCTCAGGATCTCTCTGTAGGGCAGAGTTAAGGTTGTACAAAGTCTGAACTGGCCATTTCAACATCATGCTTTCAAATGTTTGGGTTTAAGTTCAATTGCCTGAGTTTCAAATAACTCTTCATTAAACTTCCCTCCCCCCAACATGTTCTCCTAAGCATTTTTTATTATTTAAATTACTGAGGTACACAGTCAACCCAGTTGTCTAATAAAATGTGGTCTGGGTACAGCTTTATCAACTTTTCTGCCATGTCATCTGGTATGTGTACTCAGACAGTGCACAATGATGGCAGCTGCTGTGTAAACACGAGAAGAATCTGAGATTGATATCAACAGGATGTTTATATTTTAGGGTTTCTAAGAAAATAATAAAGATTTCCTGCCGTCGACTCTATTGGCACTTGCTTTAGTGTGTATGACAGTTCAAAAAAATATAAATTATGGAGAGGCGAATTTCCTTATGCCTCCTGTATGGCTGTCATAGGTCAATACTGAAAAAACAAAACCTACAGTTAAAAAATAGTCATTGGGGTGAAATGTAACTTCCTTTATCTTTCTGGAATGTGGTTCACGTTGTAAAACTTTACAACTCTATTCCTTTGGCAAACACTATTCTAGCTGATGGTGAAGACCAAAGGATTGGCTCTTAGTGGATATCAACTGATGGCACATGTGCAACTACACACATATTTGTATCAGTGGCCTTACTGGAAATCCTCCTGCCAGAAATGAATACTTGTATTATTATTATTATTATTATTTAAAATTGTATCTGCTGGATAAGGCAGCAGCTCCCTCTGAGCAAGAGCTTTCCATAGTGACTAGTCAACAGTTTCACTGGCTTTGGGATGAAACATGGTTTAAGAGGCTTTAGCTCAGGATTAAATTTTGTTTCAGTCAAGATTTATAAAAAATGATTTGGCTTCCCTGGAATTATGCATGGATCCCTGCCTCTCCCGGCCAAGAGAATAATGCAAATGACACAGGAATGGATCAATCCGGGATGCCTTTTCTAAGTTCTGGATTTATATAGGCAGTGCTTTGGCGTTACCAGTCAGTTCCTGGGCAGATTAAAAAAATGTTGGCTTTAACCTATAAAGCCCTTAATGGTTAGAGATCTGGTTCCCTAAGGCAATCTCTCCTCTCCTATCAGGATACTGCCACAGCTGAGATTAACCAGTGTGACGGTAGGGTGTTTAGAACTGGTTCCTGGTCTTGTTTTGCCAGAACGCAAGTTTTTTAAAGTACTAGGCATAACCTAAAGCCAAATATTCCCCCCCCCGAAAGGATGTGGCTGACAACTGGAGCTATGGCATACTGTTTAAAAAAAAGTCCTATTAGGCCTATGGTAATGCTTAATAGGCAGTTCAGTTAGATGTCTCGGTTCTTTTTAATGAAAAAGAATTCACTGGTTTGATAAAACAAAATAGATAATAAACAGAAAGCAGCTTCACTGTAAAAAAATGAGAGCTGAGAAGCACCTTAGAGCCCCACTTTCAATGCAACAAAGGTTTTTCAAACCATGGGTGCTGAACTGGCGAGGAGGGTGCTTTGCACGTGCTTCTGTAGGACAGGACTGTCCTATATGTTCTGTGGTCCACTGCAGGCTATAGCCCAGGCTGTGAGCAAGACCCTTGGTGCTCAAACTCTCCAGTGACATTTGCAGGAACTCATTTGTCTGGACAAGGGGGAACTGTTCATTTTAACTGTTTATTCAGTACAACCATATGCAAAAATGTTCATTAGTATCTCTCATGGGAGCTGTGTGAGAGAAGGAAAGATCACAGAGCAATACTGATCTGTACTGAGAGACAACCAAGATTAGATATAGGGGAAATTAATTTTTAACAAAGGATGCCTAGGTTTTATTGCATAAAAAAGGGAGGCTGGACAGCCCATATATGTAACAAAAACAACAATAATACTTGGCAATCCCTCAGAGTTGAGGATGGTTGTCATCAATGATTGCTTTGTCTGTGTGTCCGAAGATGGCTGATGAGGCTGATCTGGGATCGACAGACTCTGCTGCAGCTCAGGCAGGTGTTTCCATGGGGGGTGGGGGCGGGGATCTGGATTCTTGATTTGGTCGGAAACACACTGTTTCTGCCTCTCCCACTCTTTCATCTCCTGTTGCTGTTGCAAGGTTTTGAAGTACTGAGACCCTAGTAGCAGACTCTTCCTCCATTTGGGGCATTCCTGAGTAAGCATCTCTCATGAGTTGCTATCAATGTTACATTTTTTCAAGCTGGCCTGGAGGATGCCCCTGAAGTGCTTTATTGGCCCTTTTCTTGAGTGTATGCCTTGACTGAGCTGGGAAAATACAATTTGCTTTGGGAGTCTGGAGTGGGACATCTGGATGACATGGCTGGCTCAGCAAAGTTGATGTCAGATGATCGCCTTGATGCTCATGGTGTTTGCTTGCAAGAGGATGCTAATACTGGTGCAACTGTTTTCCCATTCAAAGGATCTTCTGCATGCAGCATTGATGGTACTTCTCCAGTGACTTCAGGTGTCTCCTGCACATTGTCCATGTCTCAGATCCGTACAGTAAGATGGGGATCACAACTGCTTGATAAGCCATAAGCTTGGTTTCAGATATGATATCATGATCTTTGAACACCTGTTTTCTCAGGAGTCCAAAGGCTGCGAGACAATGTTGGATTTCTTTGTCGATGTCAAGGTCAGCCTTTTATGCGCAACAGCTTCCAATGGGAAATACTGCTACCCAGCCTGTCCACAGGTGAGGGATAATGGAATGACCTTCAAGGAAGGTTAGCTGCAAAATAAGCAGGGGTAACTCTGATGGATAAGCAGTTGTGGACCAAGCAGCGGAAGCACCAATAGGATGTAGTGGGGATAGCAGGTGGCAATGCTTTCCCTCCTGAAAAGCCACATACATCCTTTGACAGAGTTGTGACATGGTGAGTACAGGCTGCCATTATAATAAGCCTATCCAGCCCCCAGCTATAGGTCTGCAAGTCCTCAACAGCACAGCAGATGGAAGATGTTAGCATTTCAATATTGCAAAGGAGGATGAGTCTGCAGCAGAATGGTATGTCCAACTGTCTTGGCCTCCTTGCCATTGGAGCAAGTTTCCATTCTGTTACGATCCAGGTGCAAGCTGATGTGCGGCAGCTTCTCCATGAGAAAATAAATCAGCACAGGCATCTACCATGAAAATGGCTTTGCCAGCACATATGTAACACTGATTATTTTTAAGTTTTAAATAAAGTAATTGGATGATATATTTGCATCTGATGAAGTGAGCTCAGGCTCACAAAAGCTTATGCATAGCTGAGTTAAACGGTCTATAAGGTGCAACTTTACCCTGCCTTCTGCCTGACCTCAGACTAAGATGACTAACTCCCGCCCTCTGCCTCATGACATACATTTAGCTGCAAGAATAACATGCAAGTGTCGTGAGGAAAGTTAGTCTAAACATCACAATAAAATGCAAAAAATTCAAAGGATTGAAAACTGCTACTTAAGTCATACTAATAGTGGGCCGGATTCCAAAAATGCCTCACTGTATAGGCACTCACTCCTATTCCAAGTTTCTTGCCTCATATCAATCACTGGCATTGCTCATGGAGTAACGGTGTCAGAATCAGGCCCCAGCAGTCCTGCTGATTTAAGTGTAATGACTTGTGGAGTAAGGTGCGTGACGCTGGCAGGATATAGCTCGCTAGAAATCATACTGCCTAGGGCCAGGTCATGCTCTCTCGGAAGAGTTAAGATGGATGTAGTTCTTCTCTCGCAGCAGCCCGCAGCAGCTTTCTCCAGCTATGGATACAGGGTGGGTTCTGACGTCTCCGCTCAGGCTGAGTCATACGTACCTTACGGGATTAGCAATATCCTTGCAATCACAGTGTGAATGAGGGTGGCAGGAAGTGGTCCAAGGAACCAAGAAGCCCAGTGTAACAGCTCGTTTTTCACTTCATATTTAACGCCGGTTAGATTGTTGTCTCAACCTCATTTTTTTAGCCCCCCCCCACCACTTGCTGTGATCAATTTCTAGGGCAGGGGAGCAACCCCTGATGCTCTGCTTGCTGATTAGCCACTCTGAATGCTTCCAAGTCCCATGTAGTTGTATGTTTAAATACTACATGCACCAACATCTCCAAATCCCTGTGTGCAACTTTCCTAATTTCAATCCTGTACCTCAGGGGAGTGCAGGCCAAAAAGGATGTGAGATCAGCCAAAAAAGAGGTGTTCCTGGCTCCAGAGAGCACTTTGCACCTATTCAGAAAGTGTGTTTGGAAGGTTTTCCACAACTGGAGGCATATAATTTACTCTGGCTGTGGGCAGGCACGGTATTTGTAGTATCCTTTCTAACCACTGCTTTTCAGATCATGCTGCTCTCAATGGGAATAATTATTAAACCACTGTGGATGACTATGGATACTGGGTCAGAAATCTGGGCAACATCAGACCAGCTGTTTCAATAAGAGTGGGTCAAAATTGCTTTTGGCCACTCCAATTGGGATTTTCTTCTGTTAATTTAAGATAATGACTTCATGTTTAAAAACAAAACAAAGCAAAAAATGAACTAAAACAGTTCATTTTTCTCTGAAAAGGAAAGATCTGGGCCCAAGTCCAGCTCCCCCTGTAGGCAGCTATATGGATAAAGTTAGATATGTAAATAGCTCTTCGTACCCCTTACGTAGATCTTAGATTTGGAGATCTTATATCCGCTGTCCACCTGTGCAACTAGACTTGGCCAAATGAGTATGCTCATTAAGGATCTGCAGGTCTTTTTCGCCTAGGGATCATGGGCAAAACTGGAATCAAAGTCACATTAAAAGGTGCACCTGCTTGGAAAGATTCAACTCTAAAATGAAAAGTGTCATGATTCTTAAGGTGAAGAGCAGATGGCGTAAGGTCTTGGTAAATTATGAACCAGTCTAACATGCCCAATATAGGCCCAATCCAGAGCTCACTGAAGTCATTGAGAAGCAGATCCTGGAATTAAACACAGCCATGGACCCTTGTGGGCAGAGTGTGATACAATGGGAGGAATAATATAAACCCAGAAGTGCAAATGTTTTCTAAGCTTCCTGTCTTATACAGTTCAGCATCCAGGGAACAAGTCCAGTATTCCCACTGACTGCAACAGGACTACCGATGTGAAAAAAGATAAAGCCTAAGCAAGTCTCTACGACAGCAGGCCTTAAAATAAGCCAGTAATAACTGCTGCCTATTACGGGTACCCTAGGGAACATCTGCTATAGCCAACTGCCCTTTCTTTTTATTTTTCCTCCCCCTAGCAAGAGGATTATGATTCTCACTGTTGATTAATCCTTTACCAATACTGAATTACAGCAGACTTCCTTTTCTGTAAAAATCACAATAAACTTCCTCTAGTACAGCAGTATCTGTGCTTCCAGTTTCTGCGTTAAGGCCCAGGAACAATTAGCTAACAATAATTAATCACACTGGCTGAGACAGTCCTCCCTCAATAAGCCATGCCTTATTTGTTTGGATTTTGTGATTTTTTAAACTCTTTCTGTCAGGTGTTACAATACTGAGGCTCTGGGAGATTCATGCTCTGCCTGGTTTCACAAATAGTTTTGGTATCCGTATATCAAATGATATACCATACATCTATATGGTAGAAAGGTAAATCTTCATTTTCTGCATACAATTCAACTTCTGTTTAATGTGCACATTTTCCTCACTTTAGAAGACCGTGAAATGCCTCAATTGATGACCCAAATAATGTCCCAATTCCCCCAAAACACACATCTGATCTTTTAGCATTGTTAAGTAAGTAAGTCTGAAGAGACACGTATTTTCTGTTGGTCCTTGACTAGTAATAATTAACCTTAAACCTGGACTCAGAGAGACTGGAATAATTTAGTATCTCTTCTTCCCTCTCCTTCAGAACACAACATGCAAATATGATCCAGAAATAACTTTTCTATTTCACAGCAGCTGGCACAGTCAGGTGTTAAGATTGGCTTTTAACTTATGATCACACTGACTACTAAACAGTATAAATTTTTTGCGGTGACATCTTGCCAGCACATAGCAACTTGGACTACAGCTCCTGTTTTTATAAACTTCCAACCTTTGTAAGTAAAATCCACTTTTACTGTCAATACACTTCAAAATTAACTTACTGCCAGTTTAGATTTCCCCCCGTAATTTTCACATTCCCAGAAATTACTAGAAGAATTAAAAAGCAAAGGAAAAAATAGGCATTTAACTTCACACTTGTATCTGCTGCTTCTTCAGGGTGCCAGCTGCTCATAACCTCACCTCAACTTTTTATTTTCTTGGGTACATCTGCCACTTCAGAAGTGTGATGACACAGAAGAATCAATAAAACAAAGTTAGTACAGGTTTTCAAAGCTTCCTGTGTGCCAGGACATTGCTTAGATTGACACAGTCCAGAAAAACACAGACTTCAGTAGACCAAGGAACCTGCAAACACTTAGTACTGCCAAAGGCTTCAATTCAGCAAGGAAATAAGCACGTGTGTGACCTGAAGCATGTGAGTAATCCCATGAAAGTTAACAGAACTAGTCAGTTATAAGCACTTTTAAGTATCTGAGTAAGTAGCCTGCTAATGTTAAGGAGACTATGTGTATTTAGAGTTAAATATGTGATTAAAGTTAACATTTCTCAAAGTCTCTTGCTTAACTTTACTACCGTGGCTTGTCCCAGTATGACTTGAAAAACTTCTTTCTTAGGGAGTATGATCCAGATCTAACTGAAGCCAGTGGCAGTCTTCCTTGGCTTCACCAGGCTTGGGACCAAGTCCCTCAAGAGTTTCACTGAAGTCACCGAGATTATTTGCAAGAGTTTGCAGGGTCAGCCCTTAAGGTTCACCTGTAAGAATCCCTCCCAGGGTGCCAGGAGGACTGTGCGTTTTTCAGGAAGGAAGAGCTAAAAGTACAGAAACCTGAGCTCTACAGACCTTTGAAATGGAAGAGACATCTGACAATTAAAACTGAGACACACCTAGAAAGCCTAGTGGTTGAGGTACTTGCCCAGGGAGAAGGAAACCCAGATTCTCAGCAAGATAAATTTAAATTGGATATTACGAAACACTTTCTCACTCAGATGGTAGTAAAACACGAACAGGTTATCCAAAGAGGTGGTGTAATCTCCATCCTTGGAGGTTTTTAAGACCCAGGTAGACAAAGCCGTGGCTGGGATGAAATAGTTGTGGCTGGTCCAGCTTTGAGCAGGGGTTTGGATGAGATGTGACCTCCTCAGGTCCCTTCCAATCCTAATTTTCTATGACTGTGTGGGGTTTGAACCTGTCTCCTGCTCCTCAGCACAGTGCTTTAACTCCTTTGGGCAGATAAGGGGCACTTAACATGGCTAGCTGTAGCTGCTTAGGTGGCATTTTGAGCAGTTAATCCCCACTATGCCACTTGCCTTACCCTTCTGAGCACACTCAGAAGATCCTGTTCTGGCTCCTTACTATTTGTGGTCATCCTATGCCTCCCAGGTAGGCATGTGAAGGTCTCCATAACGGTAGCTGAAGACCAACTGTATCTAGCAACTGGTGGAAGAGGAGGACCTTCCCACCTTTTAGTGAAATAGCCTAGGGATTAGGAGTCTTTGCTCAATTACACTGGTGCACACCAGAAATAATTCCCTTGAAATCAGTGGAGTTTCACCAGCGTAGCACTGGTGCAAACCAGTAAAGCCTGAAAGTTTTTCTGGATTCACAGTTTAATTGAGGATCTTGTTCCATACGAGTGGCTCTCTCATGAACCTCTGAAGATTGAAGAGTTACCTTTTTCAAATTTTGCTGAATAGTTGTGCTGTCTCTGTCCACAACCTTCAGCATTTCTTGGCTTGCCATGTAGAGGATATTCGCTGCAGAGAAAGAAAACAAACATAAAATTACAAAATACATCTCTTACTGAAAAACATAGGCTTAATCTTGCAAGCAGGTAGACAATCCCACTGAAGACAACAGAGCTGACAGAAAGGGCCTCCATGGAGGGCTGCTGCATACCAAGCAATATATGGCTCATTTTCAGGGAAATCCATTTTTCACTTGACCCGACCCATCTGCTCTCATCTTTTTGGGTGGGATATCTGAGAGAAGATAATAGGGGAGCAAAAGGAAGTATCGCTTATGCAATATATTATTTCTTTGTTCCTTCTATCATTCTCTTCGGAAGAGTAAAAAGTAATGTGTAATTCTGAGACGCTTGAGGACATTTTCATTTACAAAGTGCATTGTGAATACAGAGCTAATCTTCTCAACAACCTATAAGTTAGGCAATTTAGTATTTTATTGTTGCTGTTGTTGTCATATTGCCTACTGTGCTAGGCACTGACATAACAAAAAGATAGTTCACCTCTCTAGGAATGTACAGTCCGAGTATGATCCTAATCGAATAGGTAGATAAGGGATCAAAGATAAAAAGTTGACATTCTGGCTCCTTGGGAGTCCATGGTGGAGCTGCCGAACAGTCAGTTGTGCAGGATCAGAGGCAAAGTAAGCATCACAGCTAGACGCAGAATGTGGAGCTGTTTGGTTCTGAGCCTAGAATTCAACCCGTACGATCAGACCTCTTTTTTACTTGAAACACGTAAAAACCTTTCATGAAATAACAAAAAAATATTTTTCCTGGTGACAGCATGATTTCTTTTGCATGCACAAATATGGCCATCATTTCAAAGCCAGAATAACTAAGTAAGAAACACCTCTCTTATGTAGAACAACCTGTCCAAACTTCCTCTAAGCAACTGCAGGTTTTCCACAGAATTAAGATATTCTCAAACTTTGAGGAAACAACTTTTGCTCCTTAAATGGGCAGCTTCAAGGTGATCACTTTTTAGATGTGAAACTTCAATTGACTGCATGCAGATGGACTGCTGAACTGAAACATTATTTTGTACGGTGCACATACTCAAGTGAATATTAGCAACACACTGTGGATCCTTTTGGCATTAAATGTCTTTGCCACTTTACTCCCTCAGCCTGCTCTCAGGGCTTCGCTTAATTATAATTCCTGGGCTGAATACAAAAGAACAAGTATTCATATTTAAATAAATCGAATATGGAAATATTCAACACTATAAAAAAATGCAAACTCTCACTGTTGTTTGATATGGCACTTGAAAGGTAACAACTCAGACTGCAGCTGTAAAGCAGATGTTTAAATCCATCTGATGATCTCTCAAAAACGTCACCATGTAGTCTTACTGATTTTAGTGGCAGCAGTGGGTGCCTGGTGTCTCTGAAAACTGGATCAGCTTAAATATTTCTAGATTCAAAGGTTTGGCGGACTGACAGGATCAGTACGCTCATCTACCCTGCACTCCTGTACAATACTGATACAGATGGTTGACCAGTAATTCCTGTGTCCAGCCCGGATCTTCTGGTTGAGCACGGGCACAGCTTATAGGTTACCTTGTAAGTGTTACAAATGATTCTCCACGTGGATCATTTATAAAGCAATCCAGGATCATGCCAATGGAAGGTAAAACAGATTGTACTTAAAGGATGCTGCATGACCTGATCTGGAGCACTTCTGTACCTGCTCATGTTTGTCACAACCCTATGCCAAGAGGGACCGTTCTCACTGTCAGCATGGACTGCAGGGGGTTTTGCCTCCCTCTATAACAGATGGCATGGCATTTTTCCTGGGATACTGTGAGTATATTTTAATAAACGACTTAGGTCCTTGCAGATGGTGCTCTCATCCCCCCAGGTTCACCCATGGTGGGTTAAGGTGTTCTTGGTGCCTTGAGTCAATGTTCCTGATAGCTGTGTAACAGGGTTGTTTGTGTAGTTTTAAGAATAGGTTAGACAAGTACTTTTATAGGATGGTTGGATGGGGATGACTCTGTGTTGAGCAGAAGGGTGGACCAGATGATCTCCTGAGATCCCTTTCAGCCCCACTTTTCTATGATTCACTCTTGAAAGGGCTGACACCCCTTTCCTCCCTTCTCCATCTGGCCAGTGCTATATGCTGATGCAGTGCCAATGGTTTCGCTTTTACCCTGTTACTAGAAGTTGATGCCCGTGTGCTCTTTGGAGCGCAGGGGTTTCCTTAGCTCTGGTGGGGAGAGCACAAGGATGTGGTGACAAATACCTCCCTCCTTTTTCTCTCCTTTCCATAAACCTGAACAAACACTAGCAACAACCAAATCTGCAGCTTTCTGTGACCAAAATGCACTCTAAGACACTAACTCTTCCTTGAGAAGCACAGTGGAAGCATTAATTTCTGTGACATATTTTGGTATCTGCACCAGGGGAGGGTTGCGCACAAACAGTTAATGAAGGCTTCAGGCCCCATGTGCTAGCACATTCACACATAGTGTGCTGATGGAGGAAATGGCAATCACGCAGGTCTGTGGTGGTGACCAAAAACATTCTGTCTGGACAAGTTCCAGCAATGCTCTGAGGAAATGGAAACAAATGCCACTAGGGAGAGAAGTGATGTTCAAGAGATCAAGTGTTAGAAGTCATTGTGACTTCTCTCAAAATCAAAACAAAAGAGGACCTGGAAAGCAGGAGCTGCTGCTAATCCAGGCTCTGCCTCCTGCAGAAAGCTGGATCGTTACCCTGCACACTCCCGTAGAGTCCTGAGATGAGAGCTGGATGAAAGGTTGTCACATGATTGCCTTTCATTTGCTCTACTCATAGAGCAGTAGGGCTAGACAGGACCTCCAAAGGTCATTTAGTCCAACCCCGTGCTAGAGACAGGATCATCTGTATTGAGACCATCCATTACAAATCCTTGTCCGACCTATTAGTAAGACTACACATTTAACCCTGACATACAACCACAAGGCATGACACCCTAACCTGCCACAGATAAAGGAAGGGGACAATGGCAGCCAATGTCCTGCTGCTGTAAGGGTTGTTAAAATATGCCTGAGAGATCCAAGGAAGAGGGTCATGCTCCTCGCTACGGAGCAAGGCAAAACCTTCATTGTCTGTGCCAATCTGACTATGGGTTAAACTCCTTCCTCCCTCCCCAATATATGACAACTGGCTTGACCCGGAGCAGAGGGGTAAGACCCTTTAGCCAGAAACTTCTGGGTGTAAATCTCAGCAGGAGCACTGGCACACCCTAGTCAAAATTCAACAACCAACCGCAGCCAAGGCCCAATGCTTCTGAGGAAGGTGAACCCCTCCTTCCCCCACTGCACACAAGTAGCAACAGTAGGGAAAGAAATCCTTTCCAGTCCCATGTGGCAACCAGCAAAGCCCAGCAACTGGGAAATACCCATAGCAGAGCATAGGCATATCTATTCTTTGATCATCTCTGACCAATGCTTTTCTAACTTCTCTCGAACTCCTCCAGTGATAAAGGTTTCTTTACTATTCATTCCATCCAGGAAGAGAGCACACACCAATTGCAGAGGCTTCCTCAGCCTAACGAACGGTTTTTAAACCCAAAAGCTTGCTAAAATGTTATTTTCTCCAACTATTTAACTATTGGTCTAATAAAAGATATCAGATTCACCCGAAGAAGCTTGTCCTCCAATGATGGAGAGTCCATAACTTCCCTAGGCCGTCTATTCCACTGGTTCACTCTTCCAACGTGACATTTTTCTGGATATCCCATGTAAACCTAATTTGCTGCAACTTCAAGCCACTGGTCCACATCCTGGTCTCTGCAGAAGGGAGAAAAGGTGTTTTCCCTCTTCTTTATGGCAGTCCTTCAGCTTTTGAAGTCTAATATCATGTCCCCTCTTAGCACCTTTTCTGTAAGCTGAACATCACTTATGTGAGACAATACAAAGGTACTGGAGAATCTGGCAGCATTTGAATGATAAAATTCATCAAAGTTACGTTTTTTGGTATTAATGGCATGGAGGCCTGATCTAGACATCCACAGAGCCCAACGTGCTGGACCACCCCAGGCTTTTGTGCAGCCTGCTGCTGGCAATCAAGTAACCTAATCCCTCTGAACAGCAGTAGTGCAACAGCAAACCCCTCTCAATCTCCCCAAAACAGAGGCTGGAGCCAAGCATTAAAACTCTTTCTCCTCAATACACCTTCAACCTCTGCCAGTGTGTCCATTACAAATCTTTTGTTTTTATGACTAAAAGGGCATCTTGTGGGGCAAAATCATGTTTATCTGAAGAGAGGCAGGAGGAAGAAACCCCTGTCCCTGACTGCTCACTGATTTCAAATTCTGTTTTTCCAGACAGAGCAGATATAACCCCAGTGTTCAAAGCTTTTCCCCTCTAAATGTCAAAAACAATTTGTGTGGGAGGAGGTAAAGGTAGGGCATCCATAAGAGTCAACAGTACTCGGTGTGCTGGCCTTTCAGGTGATACTTTCTAATATAAGCTTCTCATTTGTTTGGTGTGAACAAAGAAAATCCTATGAGGCATTGTGTGTAGGAGCACCGATGGCCATCCTTACCATGGCCGCTCTTCCCAACAAACGTGCTCACCTGTTTACCGTCTTTTCTGTGTCAATCTGGAGGTGACTGCTTGTCAGTTGTACCTCAAATATAATCAGATCTGGCTCCAGCTGGAGCCAATGAGAGTTTAGCTGCTCATTTCCAAAAGCAGCAGGACCCAATATGTTGGGATGAAAGAGTCTATGAACAAATAAAATACTGACCAACACTGGAATTTGACAGGTCACCATCAGCTATAATCCTGCTGGGGATAAGGCATGTGGTTTCCTGTTCTCAGCTCAGCCCAACAGTAGGTGCATCTATACATGCCCCTGACTGTGCAGTTATTACTGTGCAGTCATTTAGTACTTGCTTTAGCAAGTACTAAATGACTGCACAGTAACTGCTGTTAGTGCATAGTCCGGCAGTGCATGGATCATTTCCAACCCTACTGTGCAGTAAAAACAAGCTACTGCGCAGTAGCATTGACATCACGGTTCGTGTCTGCCAATGCTACACTGCCGTAGCGATGAACCACATCGCCGTAGCTTGTCGCTAAGACAATGAAGTGTCTCATTTAGACGCACCAAGTGAAAGCAAAACTGAATTTGGATAAGAGCACCAATGCTTAAAAAATGTTTTATGCAATGTAATGTAATTAGCATCTTTGATTCCTCTCTTCCAGTCTCAGCAGAGTCTCTCCCCGATCTCTGATTTATGAGATCACATCCGTTGTGTTCTGTTTGTAGTTCTGGATTTCTGTCTGGCTCTTGCATGCAGGGTTTTTCTTCTCTTTTGGGAATTGTTTCTGCCAAGCAGAAATCAGAAGTATCGACAGGTACAAGGTATAGAAAAGAGGTTAGGCTTTTCAAAAGAGCTTCATGGAATTAGCTGCCCAATTCCCAGTGAAATTTAACAGAAGTAAGTCTACCTCCTTTAGACTCCTGGAAAAGTCCTAAATGTATGCTACCATTTTCATGGTGATTTGCACAACTTGAAACACCTGAGGCCTGAGACACTCAGTTCAATAAGTGAAAATAGTGGAGAAACTAAATAACAGTGTCTACAATGTATACAACATCCCAAGATCAAGCAGAGTACAAGAAAGTAACAATGCCACTATGAAAAGGCAGATGTGGAGCAAGTTAGGCTACTCAAAAGGGTTCTGTAGCTAAAACTAAAGGAATAAAAATCCTCAGAGGCTGCACAGATGCTCTTTTAAAAAGAGACGTTTCAGAAGATTTACCTACTACTTGGCAAAAAGCAAATCTGGAAGAGAAGGAGAAAACCAAAGTGACTAAAGGGCAGCGACAAGAGGTTATTCAAGACAAATAGAAATCCTTTAAAATTCAGAAGTCTGACCCTAGAAACAAACTTACAGCAGACCTTAGGGAAGAGGAAATAAGGACTGAAATGGGTTTCAAAAAACAAATAGCTAGAGATGTAAAAACAAACAACAAAAAATTCTTTACGATTATCTGAAGCAGGAAGCCAGCAATGGAAATGATGAATCTCTTGGATTCTTAGTGGGTAAAGGATGTAATTAAAGAAGATAAGGATACCGATTGGAAGTGAAATGATCTTTCTGTACCAGCCTTTACTGTAGAGATGCCTATTGAGGAGTCAGTCCCTCCCCGTAACAAAGATGAGATATTCTGAGACACTACAGTGTCAGAAATAATAGAGGTGCAACCAACTGATCTTTTTAAAAGGAGTTAGTTACTAAATTCAGGTGGCACACCCCAAAACTGTGAGGGAGCTGAAATGCTAATACAAATAAGCAATCTCTTTCATTCAAAACAGTCTTTGTTCAGAAGTTTAGAGAGTAGACATTGTTGTACCAATATGTAAAAGGGGCCCTGAAGTTAACTGGGGGACTACAGACCAGTACTCCATACCTGAACTGATTGCAAATGTAATAAAAACAGGAGAATGGGAACACCTGGAGATTGTGATGTGACATGGTCTAATCAATATAGACTGTGAAAGGAAAACCGTGTTTCACCAAGCTTCTAGAATTTGTGAATGTGTTGATACAGTGTGGAAAAGGAAAACGTGCTCCATGCTGCAGGCCTGACGGGGTTGGAGCCAGAGCAGGAGCCGTGACTCAGGGTAAACAGTGGCAGAAAGGGGGAAGCCAAGTCCCCCCCCTCCATAAACAGTTTGGCCTTGATCCTATACAAACATAGAAACATTTAAACACATGCTTAATCAATAGACTGTAAGTAATTGTGCTTCAATGGGGTGACACACAGAGCACACACTTAAGCATATACTGGCTTTAACTGCTAAATTAGGGTCTTTGTCAATTTTCCTTGTTATTTATATGGATTTTCACATAGTAACTAAGGCAAAAGGCAACCCACTCCCCCAAACCCCCAAAACAAAAACAATCCCTCCCTCCCCCTCAAAACCAAAAAAAACAGGCTAAAAGAAACAGGAAAATCTGCTGTAAATCCACAAACACTGGAAAGAGTAACTGGAGACAGCTGTAGTGGCCCAAATGATTCTTAATACTTTTTATTAAACTGATTACATTTCAAGTTGCTGGGGTCTGTCCTATTTAGAACCCAAACCTTACAACTTAATTAAAAAATGGGGGAAGAAAGGGGGCACGCATTAATTATCCAGTCCTTATGATTAATAAAACACATTTCACTTTTGAGATGGAAAGATGTATTAAACTGTAAACGTCGCTTATCTGCTTAAACCTTTCATGTGTATATTCTCTCTGTACAGTATACTGGAAAAGGAAGCCCTAGATCCATTCACAGGTCAGGTTTGTGAAGTTAACTGCACCACAAGTTTCTCCACATGACCCTGCCAGTGACCCCTCTCTTGACCTGGAAGGATCACTCTCTCTCCATGAATTAGGGGTGATTAAGTATCAGTGTCAGTTTAGTCTCATGCCTTTGCTAGGCAGAGATGAACAACTATGCCAAAATGTGTTTGATTTATTCCTAGTGGTTTTGTGACAGAGGAACCCTGATTGGGCTCAAATCAAGGGGCGAGGAAAGAAGAGTGCTTTATATCACCAGGAGTTCTTTACCTAAAATGTCACAACTGGGGCTTAGCATCTGTTGGAGAAATTAATAGTTTTCACAAAACCTAATTGAAAAAATCAAGCTTTTCAGTCTTGTTGTTATTTACCACTGATTCAATTAACCAACTGTCAGATGAATACCTGTATCTGTTGAGCTGAACTTCAACTCCCCGATCTACTCATGATACACAGCCAGGTCAATACATTGCAAAATAAAAAATTCCTCTGCTTTGCAGAAACAAGAATAGAGCACCATTATTTATTCTGAGGGTGTAAGAGCCTGAGCTTGTATATCATGAATATGGCTAGGGGTGCACCAGTAAAGATTTTCTTGGCTGATAACGATAGCCAATAATTAGCCAACCATATTGGCCAATGCTGATCCGATAACTGAGATTTAGAAATAGTGCGAGGCAGTTTAAACTATTGACATAAATCTTTTTGTTTGTTCTGTATTTGAAATACACACACACACGCACCTCCTGCCTGCTCTGGCCCTCGATGAGGGAGGCAGCAACTCCTTTATTCTCACGCCCCCTCGCCCACAGCTACTACTTGCAGCCCCGCTCCCTGCAGAGCTCGTGCTGCCATCCAGAGCGGGCAGGGCAGACCCTCGCATGGACGGCAGTGCTGGCCGTGTTTTGAACCGCAGAGCATGCCATTGCCTTGGCGCTGGCCAGCTCCGCACAGCCGAGGTCCTGGGGTCGCCAGGGAGAAGCCGCTTTTGCAAAGGAGCCCAGTGCCTGGCGGAGTGGAGCGTCCCTCACGTGGAGTCTTACCTTGCCTGTGTGCAGCCCCATGTCTCTGCAGCAGTCCCAGTGCTTGCACCCCTGCTGCGCGCACCGTGTTGCCACAGCAGTGGCAGCAGCAGGAGCCGGTAATGGTCCCTTTGTTGCTGAGCGTGGTATCCTGTGACCACTCCCTGGCACTCCCTCCTGCTCCTGCAGCTCACTGGGAGCTGTAGTCTGCTGTGGGCTTGGGATGGTGGTGGGGTGCAGGGACTAGATTACACATGCCAGGATGCTCTGGCCACATGGCCGTTAATTATTGGGTAAAGCGACCAAAAGAAGCCAATAATGTAATGTCTCCTTTTACTGGTGCCGATCTGATAGCCAACTGATATATCAGTTCACCCCTAAATATAAGCTTTTAGAAGTCAACGGATCTATACTGCAATTTGAAAAAACTGCTAATTGCAAGGAACAAACATGATTTTATTCAATTCAGCTAAACATTCCACTTATATTTGACTCACTAAGCACCTTAGTGATTTCCTTGTACTTCACTTCTGTTGTGTGAGCAGGTACGTGTGTGTTCTGCTGAAATCCATTAGTTGCTTGCTTGATTACTGGGTGTTGCTGATTTGCAGCCAAAAGTATTATTAGTGGACACAGCTAACTGCAAACCCGCATTGGAAACTGAATGGTCACATTGTGTTGGTTCTGACGATGCAACACAACTTGAAACATGTCTGTTAAGAAAAAACGTCTAAACAAATGTGGTCTACATATGTCAAACCAGTTTATAAATACAGGATTTTAGACTTGATTGAGTTACACTTAGACATGAGCCTCAAATTTTTGGGGGGAAATATCAACAGTGCTTTGCTGGATTTTAGATCTCACCCCACACTGTCTTGCCATGTGGTAAATACTCAGTAATGTTAATCAAAAATATACTGTAATATTCTTTGCTTATCTAGTCATCTTGATCCTGATATACATGAAAAAAATACAAAACAGGTACAAAGTGACAACACAATAAATAAGCAAAAGATATATTAACCAAGCATTTGGTTAACCTAGCATTTAAGAAATACATTTGAAAAGTCTCTTTCATCAACCAAAATGAAAGGTCAGTTTAACTTTTAATTCATACCCACAATTTTTAAGTTTCTTCTTCAGGCTAATATAAGCATGGGAACACAAAAGGCTCCCGAAGCACTGCCCCTCATGTTAATAGCTCCATTTACCTTGGCCCACAAAGGAGAATGGTAAAAACTTATGAATTCCCTTTACTAAAAGTGCCTCAAAGTTATGTTACTTCATG
>NW_017728918.1:15660769-15665310 GCF_001723895.1 Crocodylus porosus | reverse complement strand
TGGTTCAAGCACCTACATTGAACACCTTCAAGAGTAAACTGGATGCTTATCTTGCTGGGATCCTATGACCCCAGCTGACTTCCTGCCCTCTGGGCAGGGGGCTGGACTCGATGATCTCCCGAGGTCCCTTCCAGCCCTAATGTCTATGAAATCTATGAAAATCTATGAAACCACAGAAATGGTTGAAATCACCGGCTTAGCCTGCGGAAATAGAGTTTTTTTCAGGGGCTAAGCCTGCTTTTCACTGCACTGAACTAGTTTGTTCTGCAGGTGCAGAGAATACTTCAATTTATTCAATTCATTGTAATTGCTCATTCAAAATTGAGAAATTGAGAGCTGTAAAGCAAGAAATCTTATTTTGCTTTCCAATCTATGAAGGGAGATGTGAGAAGATGAAATCTAAAATCAAAAGGACACGGTGACCATAACCAATCAGTTCAGTTCACTAGATGTATATAAATACTTCCTTTAATGAATCAGTTTCAAATGCAACTGTATTTTTATAGCTTACTTTTTCCTGTGTACTCAGTTAAATAAAATCTTGAATGTGCTAATTTAAATTATTAAAATGTTGCTTTTGTGCATTTCTATAATGAATTTCCTTTTCTATGTAAACTCACATTGACACAAATCATGAGTAAAAAATTACTAATCAAGTAAGAAAAGTATCACTCATAATTTTCTACCATAAAAAAGTAAGAATTATGATTTTAAAGGCATATATATTAAATTATATAATGACTTCTATATTGGTCCAGATTCCCTTCTACCGACTGAGAGGAGTAAGTGAACTTAAGCAACTAAGTGTGATTCTAGTCCACCCTGTTGAAGTCCCTGAAAATCCATGAATACATTTACTTCTCTGGCACACTGTCATCTAATCCTTCCACCTGATTCACCAAAAAGCAGTGAAGGCAGAGGAGGACCTAGCTATGTACCTTCTCAAAATGGAAAAATTAAAATTAAAATTGATTTAACTGGCTATTTAAAACACTGATTTAAATCAACCCAGACTGGTTAGTAAGGAGGGGGAATAACTTTGATAAATTTGGAAAACCAAATCAATGATGTCTGGAATCACGCACTGCACATCTATCTGAGATGGCTCTATATAAGACTCCTTTAGGCTAGGGACAGGCATTCAAAAAGCCTGAGTCTGAATTGATTCAATCTTTGCAGGTTAGTCTAACCTGGCTAGGCTAAACCAGTTTGTAACTGTACAGACAACTCTTTTGGACTGAAAAAATGCAGGCACATGCCTGCAGTGGCTCAGGCTAGAAGCCAGAGGTTGCTAGAGCAGCCCCCCATCTCATCCACAGTGCTGAGCTGAGGGGGGTATGGCCAGGCCCTGGCAGGATTGTTTGGTTAGGGAGGGGTTTCTCCCAATCCTGAGCAGCCCAGCAGGGAATTGATAACAGTGTTTATCACCCCATTAAGAAAATGACAGAGGGACATTATCTACCTTTGCTCTCTCTGCCACAGCATAGACTGTAGCCAGCATGTGGTCTGCTAGCTAATGCGGAAAGGTGTCTGCGTAAGGCAGAGGAGATGGCAGAATCCCTGCTTAGAGGGGAGGGGAAGAAGCAGAAGCCAGGCAGATGCCTGCAGTCTCTGCCAGAGCTCCAGCCAGGGAGTAGAAGGGAGGGTCCAGCCTGTGGAGCAGAGAGCTCTGCCCAGTCCAGAGAGCAGGCCAGGATGCTGGGGGAATCTGATTTAACTTAAGCCAGGAAGGGGTTTGGGGCAAACACTGCATAAACTGGTTTGATCCAAATCCCTTAAGGCTGATATTCAACCAGGTTTATCTCAAACCGGTTTCAGTCATTTTCAAGGAAGAGAAGGAGGAGCTATTCTGGAGAAATACCAGAAACACTCCTGCCCATGAAAAATCAGAGAGGCCTCCTAAATGCAATGATGCATCCAAACTTTTGTTTGCTCTATGATGTGATTTCTTTGCATTAGGTGTTCTGATACCCTACTGCACTTCCAGCTCATATCAGACTTGCTGTCTAATATCAGTCCTGGGTTTGAAAGTCTTTTGACACTTTGCTTTCCAGATATGCTCCTTCCATTGAATATCTGTCTTTTAAATTATTTTTCCTTGTATACTTTCTGATCCTGAATTTTTCCAGACAGAATCTCATGTAGTTATTTTTCTGCTTGTATTTCTAACCTTTATACTTCTTTCTATTATATCTTTGTCCCTTACTAGTGTTTGGACCAGCTCCCATTTTAATATCATCTGTGAGTTTTGTTAACATGCCATCTCTGCCTCTGAAATACAACCAGGCCTAGCACTGATTCCTTCTGTACCTCACTAGTAATCATTTGCCAACTTGTTTGTAACACAAGAACAAGAGAACATTCATTGAAATACAAAACCAATAAAAAAGGAAATACTTTTTCACGCAATGTGATTAAACTAGAATTTATTGCCAAAGGAAGCTATCAGGGCCAAGAACATAACAAGGTTCATAAAGAACTGGATAGTTATACGAGTATCAAAGAATATCCAGAGTTATCATAACCAACAACCAACTTTTGGGATGCACTTCAGGACTGAAACCAAAATATATCTATAAGGGATTCAAATGGGATCTACATGGGGGTATAGGTGGTGCTAAATATGCCTACTGCTAAACTCCTGCACTTTCCATGGAAATGCCCACTGCTAGAAACAGGATGCTAGACTCAGTGGACACCAGGTTTGATTTATATGTTACTGTGTAACTAAAAACTATGACAGAATCATGAATTTTTATCCATCCATATCTAAAATGTGTATGAACTATTTTTAGCAGCATCTTTTCAGAAACTAGAAGCAGATTTCAACTTTCCTTTATGCACATAAATGGTATCTTCCTAGCCTTGTACCTAGATGTTTTTCACCCTGCCCCAGCACTGTGGGTACATAAACATGCATGCACAGACTATATGCAGGAGGCTACAAACTCACGTGTAGCTGAACCTAAATTTGGGAAACAATAGAGGGGAGGTGGCCACATATGTGTCATGCTTTAGCTGTAGTTTACTTGAACAGAATGCCAGACAGCAGGGGTCTACACCCCTTCATCCAAATTAGATTTGAATGAGTCACTATCTGACTTCCCACCCTCATGGTCTAACCATCATACCACAGCTTGGTCAGTATCCAGGGCCCTTCTCCAGTGCTCCCCTTGCAAGAGAGCCTCCTGTATTCACTAGCCACTGAATAAAATTAATGGAATGCAGAATGGAAGTTCCTGCCCTGACACAAGGATCTAGGTTAGAACCCAGGGTCTGCATCACCTGCATGACTGAGTCGCACACCCCTTAGCTCAGGGGTGGCCAATCTGTGGGTACATGCCACAAGTGGCATGGGCAGCCTGTGTGTGTGCAGTAGATCTGGGAGGGACCAGGCAGCACAGCAGCAGAGGGCAGGGAGCAGAGCAGCTGATATACAAATAAGAGCTTCCTTTCATCTGTATTATTGTTTATGTACATGCTCTATTGGCTCCATAATAACCTAGATCAGGGATTGGCAACCCAGGTACATGTGCCAGATAATGGCACACAAGGCCATATTCCTTGGCAGTGCCACAGCCAGCCCAAGCTCTGGGCAGCTGGCACTAGGCACTGAGCCCAGGCTGCTTGCAGCAGGACTTTCAGCCTCCCAGCCAGCTGCTGTGACCAGCCCAGGCTCCATGGCTGGCAGATTTGCCCAGAACCCAGGCTGGTTGCAACTGGGAGGCTGGAAACAGCTGCATGGGGCTCTGTAGCCCTAGCAATGGCTCTGTGGCAGGTGCGCATGCACCTCTGGGCACACGGCTTGGAAGAGGCCTGGGGCAGCGCAACCCTGGCTCCTCCCCTACCATCCGCTTGGAGGTGCATGTGAAGCTGCCGCTAGCAATGATGATAGGGCCCTTCTTGGCTCCCCTGCATCTGGCATGCCAGACTGAGGAGTGGTTGGCACTCTAAGTCAAAAATGTTGCCGTCCCCTGACATAGGTGTTCCTCATGTTTTCCTCCATTTTTTTCCATCACCAACACATTTTTCCCTTTACTAGTAATGAATTAACATTGGAAGCTTTGGACTTGCTCATTGTCATCTGTCTATATTCCTGGTGGGCCATAAGATCAAATGCCAAAGGAATGGCCATCCAAGACATGTTTAAGTTAGTCTACTTCCATCAGCCTAAGCACATGTTCTGCCCGCTGAAGTTGGGCTTCCACTACGTAAACGTGGTTCCCATCTTCAAAAAGGGGAGGAAGGAGGACCCAGGAAACTATAGGACAGTTAGTCTTACCTCGATCCTAGGCAAGCTGTTTGAGAAAATTATGCTGGCACACATCCATGAGGGGCCAGCCAGGGACTGCATGCTTAGGGGCAACCAACATGGGTTCATCAGTGGCAGGTCCTGTCAGACCAACCTGGTGGCCTATGATCAGATTATCAGATCATTACATGCAGGGGTAGCAGTGGACATAGTCTTCCTGGACTTCCGGAAGGCATTCGACACTGTCTCTTACCCCGTTCTCATTAAGAAACTGGGGGACTGTGGTGTC
>NW_017728918.1:15657426-15660132 GCF_001723895.1 Crocodylus porosus | reverse complement strand
AGGGATGTGGACAGCATGGAGAGGGTCCAGAGGAGGGCCACTCGCATGATCAGTGGACATTGGGGGAGTCACTGTTCCCCCGAGCACCGCCAGGAGTGACCAGGAATAACGGTCACAAGCTGGCAGACGGCAGGTTTAGGATAGATATCAGGAAGCACTACGTCACGGTCAGGGCGGCTAGGATCTGGAATCAACTTCCAAGAGAGGTGGTCCTGGCTCCTACCCTGGGGGTTTTTAAGAGGAGGTTGGATGAACATCTTGCTGGGGTCGTTTAACCCCAGTATTATTTCCTGCCATGGTGGGGGGTCGGACTGGATGATCTACTTAGGTCCCTTCTGACCCTAGAAACTATGAAACTACATTTACTACATGCACTTTTATGTTGCTTTTTGGCCCTACAGGCTATGATATAACATTCCCTATTCAAGTTTTAATACTTGATTCTTCACAGTTTTCCAAAAGTATTTATTTCAGTACTTTTTTTGAAGGTACTGAGGCATTTTTCTTCTGCTTTAGTGTGTGTTCAGCTCTCAGGTCCATATAAAACAATAGACCGAATAATTGTTATGTGAAGCTGAAGTTTGTTCTTTTTTAGTAGTTTTGCAGAGCTAAAAACTCTGCAGAGAAAAGTAAAAGGTGCTTTTACTTTCGAACTTCTTCCTTAATAACATGTCTCATCAAACTGTCATGAGGTATTTGTGTTACTTAACTCATTGGCAGCCATGGTCATCAGCTGTTCCACCTGCTGGAAATAACTCCTTAACCTAAACTGCACTATCTGGAAATTCTTTTAGAAGTGACAGTCCTAGCTAGAGTACTTTGTATAGGAAATACCCAATGGAAGACAGCACCAAGAAACTTAACCAGGAAGGACTCAAAGATACATTCCTACACAAATCTAATGTCCTAGAGGGGATCTCCACAGAGACTTCTCCATAATTCTTAGTCACTGTCTCCCAGGATATTTAAGTGAAGTCTTCCTAAGTCAGGCTGGAAAAAACAGTCATTCTGGAACTATTAGATATTAGGAAACATGTGAGAAAAATGTTAGATAAGCCACTGTGTTCACAATGCCATTCCATTTTCCAATATATCTAAAAGGACAAGATATTAGTAAATGGAAGAAAAGGAAAAAACAACAACATTTATTTGGAGAGTGACTGGATCTTCCTGCTGTTATGCATCATTTTGTTTTGCAAGAGTACAAATACATAGGGAAAATTTGGGCCTGGCCCCTAAGAGTTTACAATCTGTCCCTAGACCCTATGACTCTCTAGCACCAAATAGCTCATATGCAGTGGTTTGTTTTTACTGTCTCGTTCCTAAGAAATAAATTAAAAAAAACAAAATCCGGCAGATCTGATTTGATTCTAGAATATAAAAACTTTTCTCAAAGACAGAAACACCAAGCACTTAGCTCATTCGTACTTTGCAAGTTATTTGCGTATTACAATTTGTCCACTTCTGAAATATCCTCCTGGTACAGACACAGAACTACCCACACTGCAATGTGTTTAATCAAATCTAGATTGAGGTTTCACGTCAGATTGAAATGACCTGCAAAGAGCAGATTTAGCCTTTGAAAATATGTTTTCCTCAGGGAATGTACTACCATCTGGTCACATTTTTTCCTGGTAAGTTGCCCATCTTATTGTAAGGTTCTTCAGAGGAGTGTAACACTAGTTTCCTTTCCAGTTTATCCTTTGCTCCCAAGGAAGCAATCTCTGTCGTTCCTCACAAAGTCTCAGAACATGGTGGTAAGAAATAATAATACCAAACAGCAGTGTAATTTCCTAAGGGGAAAACATATTTTCTATCGGTAATTATTGCCAACAGCAATCTTGGAAATATTGTATAATTTACTGTTTAAAGCATCAAACAGAAGGAACTGGTTAGTACCAGGGATGACTGAAGTAGGAACACACACACGAAAAAACTTAGAAAAAATGTTGATGTTTGGAGATTTACATGATGTAAATGTTTGCTTTGGCTTCCTTGCCCATTTACACACGGGTTTAGAATCAAAACATTTCAATTAGTATACAATAATAATAATAATAAACCCCCCCAAACATGCAGAATAGCTGTATTTATCATAATTGGCTTCCCTAATCTGCTTGATCATAAAGCTATTGCAAGATCAGAACTATACATAAAAGCTAGCGCAAAAAAATAAAAAAAAAAGCACAGCGGGGACTGAAGGCAACAATAAACAAAACATTATTCAACAATTATATCCAGGTGCTTTACAAACAATAGATGCCTTGTTGGGGAGTGTGAAAAACATTCATTTGCTTTATGCATTGCAGCATGCATGGAGGGGGTGGGGTAAATGATGGAAATTAGAATTTCTCTGGATTAATCCTGCCCTGAGTTACATGGGCACAACTCCCGTTGACTTAAACTAAGACAGAGTATTATGCACCCTAAACTCGAAATGAACTTGGCTGATTGAGCTCTCCCACACTCTGGACAGGCGGTTCTGATGATGGCACTTCTGGTAGGGGCCACAGGTTGATGATGGAAAGTACCTACAGCCCCACCTTGTGTATGGGAGGTGAAAAGACAGGCAGTACTACTGCCAGAGGTGCTCAGAACAGACACTGAAGGGTCCACTTAGGAACTCAGCACAGAGACCCTTGCCAGACCTCTCAGAGATTTCATAGATTTCATAGACATCAGGGCTGGAAGGGACCTCGGGAGATC
>NW_017728918.1:15654918-15657415 GCF_001723895.1 Crocodylus porosus | reverse complement strand
TTTTGGTCGCTTTATTAGCTGCAGCATTGCATTCCAGGCTCATGTTCATCTTGTGGTCAATGATGACCCCCAAGTCTCTTTCTTCTGTAGTGCTATCCAAGGTGGAGAACCTTGCATTTTTCGGTGTTAAACACCATGAGGTTCTCGTCTGCCCATTTGCTGAGCTTGTCCAGGTCAGCCTGGATCACCCATAGGAAAGACTATGCTCTCCTAGGCAAGTGTTTAAGCACGTAAGTAGCTGTACTGAAATCTTTTTAATGGCTTTCCTGGATTAGTGCCTTAGGATGTCCTTTCTTTGTTCCTTTGGAACCATCATTTAGGACACTGTCTGCCCTTGAAAGGGGGACATGTCCCGTAAGTGGATTTAAATGATAAAGAAAGGTGAACTTTATATTTCCCAGTCTCTGCATTAGCTGATATCATCCTATGTTTTGTATTGTTACAACTCTGCCCCTCACTCCATTTCCCCACAGAGAAAACCCATTTGTGATGGGTTTTTAATACTGATTTTAAATACTGAACTGCAACAATGAGCAGTACTGAACTCATTCTTGGTAATCTGCACTTATACCCTCATCCAATTATGTTCTCATATGCAAAAAATCCTTAGGAGTTTTCTCCTTGTCACTGACCACATGACACAGTAATACAAGGAGAATGTGAACCTTGGAGGGGGCTTCTGTGATTTATGGCAACAAAGACCTAAATGGTGGTTTAAACTGACACTAGAAATTATATCTAGACTGGAGTCTTTAGTCCACTGCAATTTGGATTTCAATGTTAATTCATTCAAATTAGGTAACACCTTTGTAAATACCAGCCTAGATACTCCACAAAGGCTTATTCTAGGACACAAATGTGTGTGGTTGATCTACCAGCTTATGCACTTCACTGGAGCTGCTTGGAACAAGCATTTGTAGAGTGTTGACATCAGCCTTACACAAGTGCTAAATAAACACTAATAACAGAAAGAGTGAAATGTAGGATGGAGGGAGCTTCAGAAAGTCATCTAGTCTAAATCTTTGCACTTACGCATGGCTATCTCTGACAGATGCCAGTCTCGCATGTACTTAAAAAAAAATCTCCATTCTATAACTCCCCTAGATCAGCTGTTTTCAACCTGTGGTCTGTGGATCTCCAGACTATGTCCAAGGGGTCCACAAAAAATGACTATGATCACAAGTATGTGATTTACAAGTATATGAATACCCACACTTACAATTCAAAGGGGTCCAAAGGCACCTCCATAAAAAATTTCTAAAGAGGTCTGCACCTTCATATGAATTTTTTTAAGGGTCCACAAGGGTCCACAAATCAAAAAGGTTGAAAAGCACTGCTCTAGATGCTCTAGTTTCCAGTGCTTCACTTCTCTAACATGTTAGGAAAAGTTTTTTCTAATATCAACCCTTAATATTCTTTGCTGCAAATTAACCTAATTCCCCCTTCCACTACCCAGGGACTAGTGGTAACAACTGTGCCTTTCTCCTCAACACCACCTTTTCTGCATTGGAAGAATATTATCACACCCACCCTTGCCCATCTTTTTTCTACATTAAATTCCTGCCTAATTCCTATAACCATCTCTCAAGTTACAATGGGACTACCAACTTTGAACTAGACACTACATCTTCTCACGTACCTTATACCCCTAAATAAGAAACACAGCTAGTTTTTGGAAGGCGGAATGTAGGAAAGCGAAGATTTTTCCAGAGTCATGGCCAGCAGCATGCAGCAGCAAACTTGCCCCCAGCAAGATCAATGGCTGTTTCAGATCCAAGCTACAGTGCTAACCCTCTTATAGCCACTAAGGAATTGGTGGCAGCTTTTGGCTGCTCAGACAAAAGTTACTGTTGATTCCTTAGCATTGGTGAGAAGGTTAACATTGGACTCCTCCCCTGCTATCTGCTGGACCTGAAAGAAGCAGTAACCATTTTGGTAGCCATAAGAGCACAGCATCTTCACGCTTCTGTTCCTCCATGTTTCTATTCTGGAGAAGAAAAAACAGCTTCCCTGGTCAAAACGCATACCTTAGCATGGTAAATATGGCATTTGTTAGAAAGTTTGAAATGGCACACTTTATATAAAAGGCATGATCAAAAGCACGCTGTAATCAATGGGAGTCTTTCTTTTCAATGAGCTTTGGATCAGGCCCAAAATGAAAAAAACTCCCACTACGCAAATGACTGTAACCGACACTAACACAAAGCAAGCACAGCTGCTAGTATTTAACTGACAGATACTTATTTTCAACATCTCTTCCGCACTACTGATTATCCTCCTCCTACTCCCAACCCTGTTAACAGTATTTGCAAGTTTGTCAAACTCACCCACTCCGTAGGGACAAAACACCATCAGAGATGAATAAACAGACCTGCAAGCAAACTTCAAATTGTTCTTTGTACTTCCTGGAAGTTATCAACAATTCCATTATCAAAACATTCAAGCCTTATGAGTAATATTTCTAACGGGAAGAAAATGACAGGGGTTTTTTTTTGCA
>NW_017728918.1:15636998-15654907 GCF_001723895.1 Crocodylus porosus | reverse complement strand
GGCCCAAAATGAAAAAAACTCCCACTACGCAAATGACTGTAACCGACACTAACACAAAGCAAGCACAGCTGCTAGTATTTAACTGACAGATACTTATTTTCAACATCTCTTCCGCACTACTGATTATCCTCCTCCTACTCCCAACCCTGTTAACAGTATTTGCAAGTTTGTCAAACTCACCCACTCCGTAGGGACAAAACACCATCAGAGATGAATAAACAGACCTGCAAGCAAACTTCAAATTGTTCTTTGTACTTCCTGGAAGTTATCAACAATTCCATTATCAAAACATTCAAGCCTTATGAGTAATATTTCTAACGGGAAGAAAATGACAGGGGTTTTTTTTTGCAGAAAACCCCAAAAAACAAAAGAAAGAAAGAATGAAAGAAAATTATGGAACATAAGCTGAACAGGAACTTTCCATATTATTATTGTTATTATTTGCACAGGACTTGCAAAGGAAAATGAAATCTTTTACACATAATAAAATGCCCCTGTAAAATTTTTTCTTTCTTTTTTCTTTTATTTGGGGAATAGGACTGTAAATATATAAATAGGACTGTAAATATATAAACGGTATTTGCCTTCCTCCAATAAATTAATATGAGCATCCTACTCTTAAATAGGGAAAACTTTAGTTCACTCAGAGAGAAGAAGGCAGATGTGGGGTTTTTCCATCAGCTTATGTGCTGTCTTGGGAAGGTGAGTTGTCCGACAACATTAAGCAAACATTTTAGTCAGGCATCACACAGGAAAATAAACAGTAGCAGAGGAAACATGAAAATATTAAAGGTTGTTATTCTTTGGCCCCTTTTCCTGGAAGGCAGGTGATAAAATATTACTGTGTTTCCACAGGTAAGGAAACACTCTCTTAAACACTTTGCAAAAATACATATTATGATCATCATTTAAAATGTCAAATAATGGGGCTCCACTGGGGCAGCACACTGGATCCTTCAGAAGCAAGATGACTGAAGGGCTCGAGTTCTGGGTCAGACTGGTGGCTAATCAAGAGCAGTCTCTTGGCTCTTCACACATCCAGTAGCAGCATATTCAGAGAAACATGCAAGACACTTTGCAGACATATGGCAATGAATAACCTATCCCTAGAGGAAAGATTTTCTTCTCCTGCATATGAGCACACAAGGATTGTAGGGAAGAATGGAGGAAGGACGAAGACTTCCTTGCCACCTGTGCCACATGGTCCAGATTGTACAGATGCAGAATTTTAATCAGGCAGGTCAGATGCTGCTCTGCAGGACAGCACTTGTAACCATACCCCATTTGGATAACACAGAGGCTGCTCCAACGTGCTGCGATTACAGCACATTGGAGCAGACTCAATTAATTAAGTCTGTTGGAGCGTGGTAATTACCATGCTCCAGCAGCCTCCAGCGTCATGTGTATCAGCATCCCCATGCTTCCAAATGGCAGCAGGAACGCTTTATCTAAAGCTTTTTTGACAAACTTTAGATAAAGCGCCCCAGCTGCCATTTTGAAGTGTGGGGATACTGATACACAAGATGGTCCAGGCACTTTCATTAGCTCTCAGAGCCACTCAAATTAAGTGCACTCCCTGACTCCCCCCACTCCTGGAGCACGTGTCTAAACACCCAGTGTTTCTGGCTACCTAAGCAAAGGCACATTTTGGAAAGGTTTTGGGAAGGTAGACTATTATCTATTATAATAGTCAAACCTGGTATTTAAAATGCGTGGCATTATCAAAAGGAATAAGGCAAATCATGTTCCTCTTCTGGGGCTTTGAGTTGAGCAAGCCTAGAAAACCAGAGTGGAAATTCACAAGTCTAGGAATACAAATCTGCTCAGCCTCTTTCCTACTTTACTACCTGACCTCTCCCCAAAATTATACTCATGCTGATGGATGCCTCGGTGTACTGAGACCCTTTGCAATATGAATTTCAAGGTCAAGGTTCAAAATGTATTAGACGTATCTTAGTCTGCCCTGCTTAGGGTCGATGATCCAAAAGTAGCTCAAGGCCAACAAACATCCAATGCTAATTTGTTAGATACATACAGTTCACTGCTCTGGGACTCAGGAGATCTGGGGCTTATTTCCAGCTCAGCCACTGACCGCTGTGTGACCACAGGCAACTCACCCTATATCACTGTCCTTGCTACTCCCCTTCCTACTCTCTGCCTTGTCCTTTTGGATTATAAACTCTTTGTGGCAGGAAGTGGTTCTTACTGTGTGTTTCTACAATGCTTAGCACAATGGGAGTTTATCTTGGTTGGAACATCTAATCAGTACTGTAATATGAATAGTAATAGTGATGATCACTAGTACATAAGAAAACAAATCCTCTAAGTCACATTTGTCAAACTCATTTGGATAACCCCCAGGCCAGATCTGGCTGGCATGGAACCCCAGTGGCAGAAACTGCACCCACTTGCCCCAAAATGGCCAAAATGCATCTAAAACAGGGCTCTGTGCCCCTCCAACCATATCTTTGACACTCAAAGTCAGCTGTTTGACACTCTAAGTCAGTCAGATCAATCTTTCCAGAGTGTGGGCTGAATGGGTGGGGCATAGCCAATCCGTGGGTTGGATTCAGCCTATATGGCCAGGTCCACTGATTGGATACGATATATGGACTGACCCCATGTGCCAGGTCCAAGGCTGTGAACTGGCCCCTCATGTTAGGTCTGGTGTCGTGTACCAGGTTCAGGGCCATGCACCATCCTGATCTAGCACACGGGGTCATGTCATCTGACCCATGGAACAAAAAATTAGTATTAAGGGAGCAGTGGCAACATTAATTGCTACATGGCTCCCACAGCTATGCCAATTAACACTGATGCTGCTCCCCCCGCCACCAAATGTCCAGATTTGTGGAGAGCCCCGCAGGCAGATAACTCAGCTGAATGGACAGGATTCAGCTAATGGGCTGTACTTTGAGCACTGCGATTCTAAGTGAAAGTGAAGGTCATTATAATGGGCAAAGCCTTCTTAACCTAGATGGCCAAAGTAGAGGACTTCTGTTTCCAGACTATTCATGCATGTCTGTATGGATGTGCAGAGTTGCCTGAGCTAGTTCCAGTCCTGGAAGCACTATAACAATACAGCATGGTGCTGCATCTAGGCTAAATTAACTTGCTGAGAACGTCATGGTAAAAATCAAAGTGAGGACTTGCCTTATACTGCTATTCAGAGAAACATGCAAGATCCCTATATTGCTTCCAAAACCTGAGCAAGCTTAAGGAGATGAGGTAGCTCTATGTGGTACTGCACTGCACTATGTAGACTTACTTTTAGGAGTAGACAAATTAACTTCAATAAAACTGTGGCCATTTAAAAAAACTTATGGCTTGGAAAATAAACAGAGGGGGCACCTATACTGTGCCCAAAGCCTGCTCCAACTAACTAGAATGTGTCGGAGCAGATTCAATTAATCTAATTAGAATACTCCAGCAGCTTCAGCGTCATGTGTATTCACCATCTCCTCCTTGAATGAGCTTTAGTTAAATCACCTCAGTCGCCATTATGAATCACAGGCCACTGAATACACGAGGCACTGTGTGTGCTTTAATTAAAGTGGCTCTCAACAGCTGCTCTAAATACCCTTCCCCTCCCCCTCACCCATGCCCTGAGTGACCAGGACAAATATTTCAATATAGAAAAGGGAAGCTCTGTCAATGATGCTCCGTAAATGTTTTCATATCAAAGCAAGGTGGAAGTTCAAAATAAGCCAACTTGGGTTTCTATTTTTAGGTAACTATTTCTTAAACCTTCAGGAATCCATTTTTGTTTGGCAAATATTATTTAGAGACAGAAAGGCAAAGGATTCACATTTCATCACTTAAAGTGATGGGCATGGGGAGCTGTTCAAGAGTTTTTAAAATCATCTTGTGAACCTAACAACTAAATCTGCATGTCTACAGTATTGTGATCCCAAAGCACTGCAACACCATGACAAAAAACATTCCCATTTCACGTGTGAAGGAACTGAAGCAGAGAAAGGAAGGGACCTATCCAAATAAGACTTGAGACCAGTGGCAGGACTACAGCTAGAACCCAGAAGCTTTCACTACTAGTCCACTCAGCCATTCTCAACCATCTTTTATGTGTGAATCATAATACTATTTTCTGTTGACTGCAACAAAATGAATCATCTGCAAGTAAATGAGCATGCTGGAGTCTCTTTGCTTTTGAAGAGACAGAAGGATCACAAATGAATCCCAGGATTGGTGCATCCCACCAGCTCTGGAAAAATCAAAATCCAGGATCTGCAGAGACTTCAGAGGTAAAGCATCATTTTCAAAAGTGATTGAGACCCCAAGGGATCCTTAGTCCCACTGACTTTAAGTAAGACTAAAGCTTAGAAATTTTTTACCTTCTGTCTAAAGCAAATGAAACCTGGGACCCAGCAAGCCCCAAACTTTGGGGAAATTTGACTGAGATCTAAATTTTGTGGCTCAGGTATATTTTTAAAGTATTTTCAAACCTCGCACAGACATGAAGGATCTAAAGTGAAAGAGAAACTATTGCATCTAGCTCTCATTTTATGCTCTTTTAAAACAATTTTACATGCTATTTTTTAAGTTATGATTTTTCCCTTGTTTTCACCCTTCCCAAACCCAATACAGCAAATCAGCCCTCCATGAGTTCAGCTACTACCCTGGCCTGTAAACAGGTTAAACAAACAGGGAGATTCCTCAAGAGAAGTCACAGGTTCAAGATCACAAAGAATGAGCGAGCATGGGCTGGCTGGAGGTTATTCTTGCTAATGGTCAGGCTGGAGGTTATTCTTGCTATTGTGCTTATCTGTATCTTCACTGTCATCCAGACGTTAACCTCTGACCTACAAGCCTGCCTCTCTAACCAGCCTTGCAGTGTTTATCCATTATGTAATGTCTGTGCTTTTGTGGAAATTTTACAGAAACAAATGGAGGAAGTTTGCCAGCCGAACTAGTGGACAATAAATCCTGTTCTATGTAGATAGTGTGGTTTACTCTCTCCATAAGCCTGCTACTTGCATTTGTCACTGAAGCAATATTTTCAGATTTGAGCAGGATAAAGTGCCAAAATATTCCAGTATTGAACAACAATGCAAGCTTTATAGACTATTCATTATTTTCATTAAATATGAGAACATGAGATATTCAGATTGTCTTTGCTAACTTGAATAACGCTAATGACTGTCTGTTTCAGAGAACTGGCAAGGCCAAACACTCCTGTATTCAGTCCTAGAATGCTTTTTGGTCTCTTCACCCAGGGCAGTTTTAGAATTATACATATCCTACAATTAGTCTGCCATTTATGTTTTTGCTTTAAGCATCTGTCCTAAAACGTCTTTGCTAGAGACTAAATGCAAACAAACAAAATGGCTTTGTGTGGCGGTGAGATGCCCCCACAGGCTCCCGAAGGGGAAGGGGCAGTCACCGTGGGTCACAAGCCACACAAGCAGCACCCCCGCCAGGGAAACTTACCTCCGGGGGATCAGCCAGAGCCGGAGGAGGAGCTGTGGCCGCAGCCACGTGAGCTGGCGTTACACTGGCTATTTAATTAGCTGTTCCCTGTGTGGGGAACAGCAGAGCCAATCGTGGTGGCTGGAGCAGCCGCTGCGGGAAGATTTAAGAAGTCCACCAGAACCTGGCCGGAGGGTGGAGAGGGAGCATACCCAGTGTGGTGAGGCTCCTGTGGCAGGCAGAGATGGCAAGGAGGATGCCAGCTGATGGAAGCTTAGCCCATCAGCAGCCAAGGCAGAGATGCTAGCTGTCGTAACAACCAGGCTAGCCCACCAGAACCCATGCTGATGCCTGTCCCCCTCATGAAAGGGGTCAACGGGGCACAGCCGATCTACACAGGTGGCATCTATTCGGTTGGTGAGTGGACGGGGTGTAGGGGAGGCAGATCCCCGCAGAACATCCCGTCAGGACTGTGAGTACTACCATCCCCCAGGTCCCCCAGGAAGAAGATCTCCACTGAACCCCTCCTTTTCATTCAGTAACACCAAGTCATGGCAGGAAATTTGAGGGGAGGGGCCCTGCATCAGATGGATAGTATGTTTCCCAACGTAAACCTCACCTTTGGCGCAGCCACACTATGTCACACTGTACTTGCACCTAACAGGGATTTTCTGTTCATTTTGGCTACCTAGTTACCTATTGACCTATGTGATCCCTCTCCAGATGCAATCTCTTAGCAATTTGAGATTAGGACTCTTGGTACTTACCTGCCTGATACAATGGGGTTTTGCTCCTTTGATTGGGCTTCCTAGATATCAACATCAGTTACACTTGGAGAAACAAAACACTGTTTGGAATCACTTGCCGAAGCACATATATATTGGATGGAAATTGGGACAGATGATAAAGGAACATTATCCTCCCCTCTCAACATATTCATCCTCATAGTTGACTGTCCTAACCAGTGATTTGATCCAATTCCCTCTAAATGGCATTCTCCTCTTGATTTCAGAGCAAGCAGCATCAGGCCTTAAGGTCTTGTTATAATTAAGTTTTCAAATCTCATTTCCTTTCACAGGAGAGAAAACATATTGTTGTGACTAAGCTTTGGATGTGGTTATGAATCCCTGGCAGGTTGGTTTGTTTTAACGGATGCATTACTTTTAAGGAAACTTTTACTGTCTTTCTGCCCTTAATCATAGTTTTTATTACAATTACAGCAATGCAACAGATGTATGTGCCAAAGGTAATACGTGTATTTTTAATGACTTGACAAACAAACTTCCTGGAGAGGAGAAACACATCCATTTGCTGAATGTTTCTGAACCATATCTAATAGCTTATTAAAGGACAAGAAGTCAATCAGAACTGTATTTACTACCACTGTTTCATATGCCACGCTAACTCACAAATGAGTGCCTATACAAAACAGGAATTTGACCAGGCAGATTGCTGAACTAGATAACAACAAATCTGCATTAAATCCAGGCACATATTGTGATTTTTTTTCTACTTCTTAAACTGTTTGTAAATATATAAAAAGGTCTACGGGCTTCTTTCTGCAAACTCTTTCTTCCACAAATAGCATTAACTCATACATGTATTTTCTTTGAAGTCAATGAGCCATATCATCCCACCAGTTTCCAAAGAGAATTTCTCAAGAAATCAATGGGGAACGCTGAGCAACACTGAATGACACTATTTAGTCCCACAGACTGGCTGCAAGACACAGAGAGTGAGACCCTAAGTTACTGTAACATCAGTGTGACCACACCACATGAAAATTAGGCCCTAAAGCCAAAAACACTCTTGCTTTCTGGGCTGCTTATATTGTTGTGGCAGAAAGTTCTAGAAAAAAATATGACAAATAGTGCATTATTTTAGTTTACATTATGCTACTATACAGCTGTTCACACACTGCAACTGAAGCCAGGGTACTGAAAGGAAGAATGCGAGAGACTACTGTGCCAGGTGATCATGTACGTTTACTTCCCCAGCAAGGCAATATTAAATGGATATAGATTTTTATAACATATAATATATTGCTTATCCTACAGAGGAATTTTTAAATTAGTAACTAGAAGCCTGATTCTAAGAGGTGCGGAGTATTCCCATTGGTCTAAAATTTAATTTATTTATAACAGTCATCCCAGTTTGCTTTGGAGTGACTGTTACCATAATTTGTTCTTTACCGAGGCAATCATTTGCTTTTTATTGTGGCACTGTTCAATTCAGATGATAATACCTGTCCCCTTCCCAGGTATTATCTTCACCTTCAGAGAGTCTCAGTAGCCCCAAACGGAGTTGTTACAAATATACAGATTTGCCCTGGCAGGGGGACATCTGAGTGTGCTTTTTTTTATTACTATTAATGAAAACAAAACTCTCTTCTTGTGATTACAGTTGCATTACACAGCACAACCATTTTCAGAGTATTTTCAATTTCTAATTTATGGTAGCATCTAAAATATGTAGATACTTATTAAAGGACAGAACTTCTTATTTATTGTAGCATCTAAACAGTTTCCTTTGATTTTCATTTTGGTACCTCAATAGAAATGGCTGAATGATTTATCATCTGAAAGCTGTCTTATCCCTAAAATAAAAGACACTTATACATGCTGTACAATATACCCCAGCATTTGAAGAATATCCTTTTTCTGCCTTGTTCCGGAGAACAGAATTCCATATACGCATTAAGTTACTCATTCATGCTTACAAGAGGAGGGCCCTTTTCTAGGTTTAATAACACTCCCAGATGAATGTTAAATTAAATACAGCCAGAAAGAAAATTAAGTATAAACAAGTGTGAAATTAATTAGTCCATTTGCACTATTAAATCTGAATAAAATGCAGTTGTTTGAACCAGGGCATGTGTTGTTAATAGTGAAGGTAATGGTTTTCTTTTCAGATGTGTTTTGCAGAAATATACATTTCCAAACTTTCTTCTTTTAAAAAACATTTGTTTTGGAGACATACAACCAAGTTCAGAATTCCCTGATTCTGAGCGTCCCTAAAATTCCAAGTATTGTAGATCATTTCATGGACCTATTCAAAGTACTGGTTTATGACCTATTTCAAATTCCCCTGCATCTTTTGTAAAAAATTCAACTTGAGATGAGAAAAAGACTTCAGGGGACAGACAAATCCAGCCTGCATTTAAAAAATTCTTGGATATTTGTTCATGTTTTAGGATGAAGCTTGTTTTTAATGACTCACACCCTTTGCAATTTCTAATTCACCCACTTGTCAAAGCAGTGTGATGGAAAATACAGATAGTTAAAAAGAAGAAAGCAAGAGAAAAAATTTGCTCACCAGTGCAGTCCACGCTGAAGAGATTTATGGAGGTAGCTATTGAAGCTTCATCAGGACACTTAAGCCCTCGCAGTGCAAACCGCACTATGGAAGTTTTGGCTCTTTCTGGCAGAAACGATAGCAGGTAGACGGGCATGTACAGAATGTACCGCAGCTTGCACAGCAGGGGTGTCATGAACTTGCCTTTAGGGGACTGAGCCATGCGCTCTATTGTCGGAAACAGCAGTACAGAGCGAAGAACCTGTTGGGCCACAAGAAGAAGAAGTTCAGGGAAGTTCTCCAGCACAGTATCAAATTTAGGAAAAGACAAAATTTTCAGGGGTCCCTTTCTAAAGTGAAGGTGGATATACTAGTAACTCAATGCACCCTTAAGTTGTAGGAGATGCTCAATGGCCTGATTCTGAAAGATGAGAACAGACTTCTATTCAGACTGATTTCAGTGGGAATTAGAGCTATTCATCAGTGTACCAGGTTGGGGTCCAGGTGCAATTTAGAAAGAAGTGAGTGATGCTACAGTCATTTGTTACATAAAGATGGTGATACCACAAGAGGGCACTGCACAGAAATTGTCATTTTTGTTTCAGTGCAAAGTGTTTTTATTTTAATGATCTGATTAGACCACCGATTTCATACAGGAGAAAATTAAATGAAAATCATAATTACCACATACTTTCTTTTTCAGTCTGATAGTTTGGCCATATTAAGGTAGATCTTTACATGGTAGAGCTATAAACATAACTGACATATTTACTGTGAGGAGAGGCAGTTAGCTGTATTAGTTTGAAGTCTGGCAGAAGGCAAGGCAGGGTAGCACCTCAAAGATTAACTTGTTGAGAAAGGCATAAGCTTTGTAGGCTACAGCCTACTTCTTCATTACTGAGATGAGTACAATGTTCCACAGTACAGGCTATAATTTTGTACTATATGTATGTTGAAGCTTCACAGATTTGAACTCATGAAGGATAGAATATGGTCTGTTCATAGACTTAACACCCCTCCTACCCTAGCTGTTTCCTTAGCTGGAAACATTTAATTATAAAAAAAATCTATTTTTTAATTCCAGCCCATTGGTGAAATTGTATCAATAGTTTCGGAGAATTCCTGCCATTTTTTTCAGAAACGTGGAATACTGTATGCATTCATATAGGAAACACCTGAAAAGCTATACCACTACTATGCTTAACAGAAGTATCAAGACAACACAATAAGCAAAGGATATGGATGTTATAATGAGACCACTGGGGGCCTTGCTAAATGTCATACAATACTCAGAGTAAATGTAGATGAGGAAAGCCATTACTTCTGCCCAGTTACAAGACCACCCAGATGCCTTTCAACTGTTCCATTTATCACAGGAGTTAGTAAAAAAATCTAGTATTTAACATGAAAGAGTTTCTAGTAGGCTTTGATCTGCAAAAGGTAGATCTCACTGCCTGGGTGTAGCCGCACTGAATTCAGGGAATGGAAACCCAGCCCAGGCCATGAAGAAAACTTTGCAAGATCAGGGCATTTTAATGTAAGACATAAAAGGAATGTGGAGAACGCCAACCCTGTGCCATAATACATTTTCTATAACAACTTCAAGATAGGACTTTAAAAGGGTTATTCATGTTGAAGGCAGGAACCTTTATAGATTCCCTAAACTCTCCGGCTCACACTACCTTATTTGCAAATTTAAAAAAAAGAAACAAACCAAAACCAAACCAAACCAAATAAAAAAAAAAATTAAAAAACCTCTCAGGGAAATCAATCATAGGTCTCTTTTATTCAAGACAACCAACAGCTGAGGTATAAGAATGCAAGGCTTGGATTAAATTACAAGGTAGTTTTGTGATATTTCAACTAGGAGCTGAGCTTAAGCTCTTGTGATCTAAAGCAGATTTGACCCATGGTCCCAGGGACACATTAATCCTTTGACATTACAGTTTATGGATACATAATTAGCTGTTTCAACCACTGCACCAACCACTGGGAGAAGCTGCTAAAGCTTAGAGACAAGTGAAGGAAAAAACCTAGGAAGTAATTATCATGACTCTTAGTCCCTTGAATATGCCAAACCTGACACTATTTCTTAGAAATAATCTTATTATTGTAAATTTATATATGGTAGCTGTAAGAAGGAACTAAAGGTTTCTCCTTTTTTGCACACAATACAAGGACACCTTCCAAGTATATACATTTCAACCACTTTAAAAAAGGTCCTTACTTTCTGCTAGCATCCACAGCTTGGGTTTTAAAGCATGCATTTGCCAGAACTGTTTAAAGATTAAATTCATGGTTAAAGTATCTGCAATACCACTGCTGTTAAAACAGGCAAAACATATAAATATTCACATAAAGTTTAATATGTTAGCTCCACAAAATTTTCATAAAAGTAGCATCCCACTTATGCAAAAAATGTATTGGAATATACATTTATCTTTTAATTCTATACTTCCAGGCTGTAAATATTTAATACAATCTATTAATACATGCCTGTATCAGGCCAACAACATATCTCATAATATATACAGAATCATCGCTTTACATTATCTTTTGTTGATACCAAATATATTCATATTACATGCTATTAAAATAATGGCTTAAGCTTGCAGAATTACTGGTAACTCATTAAATGATAGCCAGGGAGTTTGAAGATGCAAAGTGTTATCATTGTTAATAATGACATTAGTACCACAAAGTAAGGAAATCATTCTTATGTTTTATTTGGTAAATAGATTTCTTATGGTACCAATCAGCAAAAAGACTGAAAATAGGCACAATCCACCAAAACAATCATAGTAAGTCCAGGGGTTAGAGCAGGGACAAACATTCAGGATGCTTTATTGTATTTTAGACTGTACCAGTACCTCTCTCTTTGTTTGGTCAAATTATGTGTTTCTCTGCCTCTGTGTACACACCTTTAAAATGGTATAGATGATGCTTGTACTTGCATTTCAGGTTAGTTATCTTATATGTCAAACACATTTTCTCACTGGTTTGTTTGTCAACCAGCTTGTTGTGTGTGTTCACCAACAATTTCTGACTTCAACAGTTAGTGCTTGAAGATTTGGCTGACTCAAAGGGCCGGTAAGAGAATGCAGATCCTTTCACCTCTTGGTGCCCGATATAAGCCTGCTTAACACCTGCACATTTTTTACTTTCTGTCAACTCTTGCTGAGTAAATATAAAATGATCCTAATCTAGCTCTTAGTTGAGTGGTGTGTGCGACTGCTCAGTAGCCAGATACTACTGTGCAGTAGCACTGTGTGGCAAAAACTGTGCTGAGATGCTACTGCACAGTAGTATTAGGCTACTGCACAGTAGCATCACTTAAAAGGTGTTCGCCGGTGCTACTATGCAGTAACTCCACTGACTGCACATTTTATTTAGTAGTCGAATATACAAGTACTGAATAAATGTGCAGTAACTACTGTGTAGTAGCATCTCGTGTAGACACTCCCCAAAATGCAACAACTACCATTCTCAAAGGCATCAGGAGCCAAGTCCAAGGTACAGATTCTGATTGCAATTCAGCCTGTGTTCCTCCAAAAGAAAAGGACATAAAAAAGGTAATGTAGGAAGGTTTCCAGTTGCCCCCACTGTTGTGGAATCTGATGTCCAATGCTAGCAATCCATTATCTTTCAAAGACCTACACTCATTGCTCTCAGATAGGTGGAACATTTTTTGGAAGACAGGAAAGAGAGAATACATATTTAAAGACAATAGTGAATCATCAGGGCAGAGAACATTAAAATCTCCACTTTAAGAAAGCCTGACAAACCAGCAAAGTTAATTTCAGATTTTTGGTTAAGCAGGACAAATCCACTAATTCACATGCTATGATTTGCTTCATGTGATCATTCAGTCTCAATTGCTTTTCTTATTCTTGACTGCTGGCCTACATTACTTAAAAGAAATCCTGCTTGCCACCTAGGTATATGCAGAATGCGACTCCCTATTCATATATTTTGGCTCTCTTTCAAGATTACCAATCTATCTGGAACGGGGAGCAGCACAACCAGCTGTCAAGATTAGTAGGGATGAGGCCAATTTCTAAACCAAGCAGAGCTAGCTGGAATCTTCTTGTCAAAGCTGAAAAGTTTTACAGAGATATTCCAGTTCAAGCACAGTTTTCATCAAGGTTTCTAGACTGAGAGATAAACAGATACGGAACAGGCTGACTCTTGCTCTGTCTTCACTGCTAAAATAGCTAGTTTTTGGCTGTGTAATTAGTGTATGTGACCTATCCAAAGGTAAAGACAGTAAGAATAAGGAATTTTAGTTTAATCTCATGATAAAGCAGGTGAGATCAAACACAAGGGGAAATAACGTGCTGATTTGCCATACTGACGCTGATGTAAAATGAAATGTGCTGTCTTCACTGCATTTTTACCTCAGGATAGCTTCACATTTAAGTTAACCATATGTTTTTAGCAGTAATACAAGGCCTCACTGACCTGCTCTGGTGGTTAGGACACTGGACTAGGATACTCAGGCCCCTGGCACACGTTCATTTAATGGTGCAGTGTGTATGAACCCCAATGCCAACAATTGTGCCTCTTGCCATGCCAGGCTTGCATGGCAAGATGCATGATTCTGGAATTGGGGATCAGACTCCAATGGTGTCATTACTACTTGCCAGTGCAGGGGAAGCCAGTTGGAGACTCTGGTGTGTTCCTGTGGTCAGGACACATAATCCTCTGAATCACCACTGGGACTGGTTGCAGAGCCTCATGCACTACGATGTCAGAAAACCTTGTTTGCAGCTGAGCTACACACACAGTTGTTTAAGGTCTCAGTATACTGGGGCCCTAGGATCCAAGACCAGTTCCCCAATCCCAGGGTGTCTGTGTGCCATGGATGTCAGAAAATTGTGTGTGCAGCTAGACTGCTCATACAGTTTTTAAATGTATGAGCACAAGCGGACCCTAGGACCAGGGAACCTCTCTCCAGTACCAGTTTCTCTGTGACCAGGCTGCATGCCTCTAGGAGCTGTGGAGCAAAGCAACCAACCTGTTGGGTTGCTGGGAGCTCCATGGCTCCCTACAAACTGGCACCCTGGCAGAGCTGATGTGTTCCCTTTGATTTGGCACCCTGAAAACCGCATGGTGCAGTCCCTTGTAGGGCTGTACCCCATGGCTGTCAGCCTGCCAGTATGAGGGGTTGTCAACCAAGCCTGGAATACAGCTGGAATCAGGCTGCGTGTTCAATTTAAGACATGATAGAAACCAGTGACAAAATATTACACACTGTGGAATAATTTTGTGGCTGGTTACCCATTTTGTTGTACCATTAATTGCCTGCATGTTGTGTGGCTAGGTTACTATTTAATAAGTGATTAACAGGTTAATCACGTCTTAAGTGTAACATCTGCCAAGGGCCCCAGAGTCAAGTTCCTGCACATCATGTAATCTAGGAGTGATCCTAGACCACTCTGAAACAGTCAGTTGGAGCCTGAGCCTGCATTTCACACAAAGTAGGTCAGCTCCCTAAGCAGCAGGGTATATAGCAGCCAGCACCCATTGAGGCTTAGGTTTTGATTGGAAAACAGATAATTCAACACCATTTTGTTTTTGGACAAACATCCAATATGTTTTGATTTGGTTCCAATGCAGAATGAAAACAAATTTCAAAACCTCAAAAGCTGCCACAAAATGGAACCATCATCCTCCAGGCAGCTCTAAAATAAGAACAACCTATTAGTGATTGCCACAGCTACACCAGATGGGTTAGCCTCACATGTATATGGGCGTGCAACAGACTTACACAGTGTATGATGTTTCTAGAGTTTCTTGAATTACAGAGACAGACACGAGCAAGACAATCTCAATATATACTTTCCATTAGCACCTTCATTTGAAGAGCTCAGAACACTATTAAAACTTTCATTAACTGCCATTTGAGGTTGTGTAGATATCACTACTGGTTTTATAGGTAAACTGTAGTACAGAGAAGCTAAGGGCAGTGTTCTTAAACTGGAGTGCCCAGAGGTAAATTAGGCAAAGATGATTTTCAGAGGTGCTTATCTCTCTGTGGCAGGGCACTGTTTGTGCCTGCCACTTTAAGGGGTGAGCCAAGCAACCAGCAGGTGCTTGATTGTGGCAGCCATTTTAGATCCCTGGCTGCCTATATAAAAAGATCAGTTCCCCGCTAGCAGGCCAGGCAGTAACATTTTCTTGCTGCAAGTCTTCATGTATCATCCTTAGAGGTAAGGAGGAGCTGTAGGGGATGGCTAGGAGGCTCCTTGTCTTGGGCATGACCTAAAACTGCACCCTGCTAGGAGTGGGTGGCCTGCTGGGGCTCTCAGTGGTGCGGGAGCCCTCAGGAAGTGCCAGGCCAGTTACCATTCTGGTGAAAGGCGGGTTGAGGAACCTTAATAACCCCAGCCCTCACAACCAGGTGGGTTACCCCCTAGTAGGGGCCAGATGGCAGACCTAAGAGTGGGGCTAGAGGCTCAGAGGCCTGATGTAGAGTACCCTTGACTGGTCAATGCTGGGGCCAGGACCAGAATGGTCAAAAGGGCCAGGGGCCCAATACGAGGGATGCCCAGAGCTGAAATCCTGGGGTCCTGACAGGCTTTGGAGGTGAGGCCAGGGCCTATGTGGCTGAAGGTCCCGGGGGGGATGGGGAACCACACCTAAGAGGGGAAAGTAGTTTCAGGGAGCTAGGCAGCCTGAGTGGAGGGATCCAGTTGGGGTCTGAACTGGAGGATTCTGGAGCCCAGTGTGGGGCCAGTGAGAGTAACATCTGTGGATGCCACCTGTGAGGCTTGGGGTGTGGTATAGGGGAGGAATGGAGCCGTGGATAGTGTCCCCTGGCATCGGGGCAAGAAATGGGCAGCCTCCCATGAGGTGTAATTAAGATCATTAATTAGATAACAACAAGGCATGGCAGGTGAGAAGGCGGTTGGTTGGCCCAGAAACAGGTGGGAGGGCCAAAGGCAAACTGGCCCCGAGAAGTCCCCCCCGTTACACTCTCCTAACTCCTGTGGAAGCTAATGGGGCTCAGCACATTTGAAGTCTGGCTGTTTACCTAGGTGCCAACTATAAGTCAGAAGTCCTAACTCCTTGTAACTTGCTTTTACTACTGGATGACATTGTGCAAGAGTTGGAGTAACAGAGAGGACTATGATCCATCTTCTTTAGAAAAGATCTGGGTTGCCCCTTGCAATTTTTTTTCTAAGCCAACCACGTTTCATCAATCATGTACTTTGGCTGTAAGAAGACAAGCTCTCCCTGTTTGTGATATGTTACAGAAGGGTTTGGATCTCTGGACCGAAGTGTAAAAGCAGCGGTGTTTTAGTCCATGCTCCCTCTGTTATCAGAAACCAAAGCTGGCTTGGGAATGACCTGCTGGCTCACTCTTTGCTAATGACAGAATAAACGGTGGTTGAAGTTCACTTCCACTTCTAAGGGGGAAATGTTCTGGAGCTTGTTTGCTCTTGCTGAATAATCTGTTTTAAATTATCTGGGGTGTACAAATGTTTAATATAATCACCACCAAACAAAAGAATGTAGGACTCAGATTCCATACCAGTTATGTAACGACAGTTCACAATGAACTTCAGAGATCAAATCAGCTGGCAGAACCAGGAAACAATCCATTAATTTTTATAACTGATCCATTACAGTGACCCGTGTTAAGCAAAGCTTCATCCAAGTACAGTTCTAAAACTCACATGCAGATCTGTGCAGCCACACTTCCTTGATCTATATCAAAAACATCAGCATGCACAAGTAAGACATAACTTGGAACTGCAGGACTGGAAGGAAACTCAGAGAAGATAATTTCGTGAATATTTTGAATAGGTCACTGACTCCACAAATCTATGAGAAGCAACGGCTGTTTTTCTGTCAAAAGTAACACTTATTTTGATATATTTTGGTTCATCCCATGCATTAGTTGATTATTCATCTATTGCCTTAGCAGAGGAGAGGCTATTATCTGTCTGGTGAAGCCTATTACATTTTTCAAAGATAACATAACGATGCATTTAATTGTAATCTACAGCCTACGTTTGACACAGGGTGCCACATTAATCAACATTTCTTTTACTCAGCATGCAAGAACCTGCAGGCAAAATCATTAAGGTCATGGAAATATACCCTGCTTTATTAACACAGCTGTGCTGAGAAGTTATCCAAGTAAATGCATATGACAAAAACAGACAACATTTATTTTTTCCTCTCATCAAAGCAAGACTTTCTTGACTCCCCATTTCAGGTTGCTCCCAGTATTTTAAAAATACTCTGCAGCCTCCTTTCAGATCTACACATAGGAGCAGTCAGTAATAAGATGCTCTAATTTTCTGTTTTGTTTTTTTTTAGAACTCTCCAAATGATTTTTTCTTTGAACTGTACATTACATATTTTGGTACATTAGCCAGCCATTTATTTTCATGAGATGCATATAACCAGCATATGTTGTGAAAGGTTACAGCATCAGAAGAGAAAAAGATGCCAGAAAGTTATGAATAAAGATACAAATATTTAAAACAACATTTCACTCCAAGCAGTCCGTAATCATTTATTAAATGTGTACATCTCTTTTTTCCTCTGGACATTCTACGTCCCTAGACAAATGCTTTGGCTCCATGCTAAGTATTATACATGTAACAGGATATAAATATTAAAATTTTGCACATAAACAGAATCTTTCCATTGAGGATTTTGAAGTACTTTATCAAAATGAAGCCTCGTGCAATGACATGAATTAGTTAAGCTACATTACAGATAAGTTATTTACATATTTTACAGATGGATACACTGAAATACAGGGAAGGCATGTGACTCCCCCAGATGTACGTGCAATAATCAAGAACAAAACACAGAAATCCTAGCTCCCAATTTCCTGCTCTAACCATCAGACCACATCTATGAATGACTGGAATTGCTACTGTACAAAAATCACCAAGCATTTTGAAAGGGAAAAAGCAAACGTGTGTAATTAATCATAACTCTGTAAGGGAAGAGAAATGGATTGCTTGTGGTTTCTTAATTCAAGAAGATCTTTCTGTTATCAGGTGTGAGGGGGCCAGGACCCTGAGGGGCCCGGCCCCAGCGGGGAATCACGGAGTTCTGCCCCGCTTCCGGGTCCGGACCCGGAAGCCTGGCCGGGAACTTAAGGTTTCCCGGAACTGGAACCGCGCCGACGCGGGACCGGCGCGGGGAGATAAAAAGGAACC
>NW_017728918.1:15630696-15636898 GCF_001723895.1 Crocodylus porosus | reverse complement strand
AATTTCCGGAATGTTAGCTATATGGCATTAGGCCTAGTTATGCTCCTGGACTTGTGCCAGCCTTAGTACACACTTGACACAGATGCAAACCTATAATTTTTGGCTGAATAGATTTAGCAAGGTCAAGAGACCCCATCCAGAGCTGTGGGAATCATCTGCATCCAACCTTGGAATCGAGATCCAATATATGGCTGAGCCTCAGCCCTTGCTTTGTGAAGGCTTGTGTGTGTCTAAAATTTTGGAGACACCTCAGAAACCTGTGGACCTGTCTGCATCCACCTTCCCTTGAGAAGCATCACAATCACTTTTCTTACCTTCAACATCATCAGGAAGAAAGAAGCCACCTTGACTGCTTTTTTTCTAGGGACTCTTTGGTCTTTTCCAATATCAGGCACAGGACTCTGGAGACCAAAGGAGGTTGCAAGTGAATACTTCCCTTCTCTCTCTTGGTTGCAATGTCTTGGGAAGCTAATCAACAATGGCCACAGTACACCTTGCTCAATAGCATTACTCACTGGAAGCAGCAGACAATAGGAGCACTACTAGGGATACTGATACAACCCATACTCCCATCAAATACACTCAGGAACCATGTTTTATAGCAGAAACATATCGCTTCCCGAAGTAAACTAATCTATCTCGATTCCATACTCCACCCGTTCCCCCCAAACACCTGAGGAGAAGGCAGTCACTAAAAAGCAAGCAAATGGTGAAGATCATTAGTCCTTAGATTTAAACTACTGAACCAGGTACAGATTTCTGAGGTGAGACGGACCACAATGATCACTTAGTCTGTCTCCCTGCATAACATGAACCATAGACATCACTCACTATTGCCTGCATCGATCCCAAAACAGCATTTGAGCAACAGCTGATCTATCAGAAAGATGTTCAGTCTTGCTCTAGATAGCATAGCAACCCCAGGCAAGTTATTCCAATGATTAATTACTCTTAAAAAAGTCTCAGCTTTCAATCACTGGATCTTTTTGTGTCATTTTGTGTTTTGATTCCCCATGTAGGTCTTTGACTGGACAACCCCTTAATCTGATATAGGATACAGGCAACAGAGCTTCTTAACCATATTACATAATAAAAGGAAGTTTCTCAGACTTTGAAAAATTCTCACAGCTTCATTCTTTCAGCTTGTGACTTACAGGTCCCTTATAAGAGGGAACAGGTCTAGTTCACCTATGATGAGTTTTGTTATCTCCTGCACCAGGAATCATCTTTATTGACATGCATAACCACAGAAGGACACCTGGATAGATTTACCTTCATTTCATGACTTTTATTTCAACATCCTGGCGTGTAGATCAGAACTGGACATAGAATTTTAGTAAAAGTCATGCCAATGCTGCATGCTATTTCCATATGTGTCCAAGGGATATTCCTTTGTCATATGACCCATAAGCACAAATCATATATTTTAAAGAAGCCTGTTTACCTTTAAGCTTTATCACCCAAAGCTGTAAGCTTATAATCCTTATAAAGCATAATACAGCTTAACAATACCATGCCGAATTATGCCACCATTCTTGCATCCCTAACAAGTCTGTTCATGACTTGGCCTAGGATAAATATCAGATTAACTGATTTAAAGTTACTCATGTCATCCTTCCTATTCTTTAAATATTGCCTCATTAGCTTCATTCCTGGCACTCTCCCACTCCCACTGAACAGTGATCAATCTTGGAAATTTCCTAACCCACAACTCAAAAGTCCTTAGCAATTTTTTTTTATATTCTTGGGTATAAGGTATGTCTGCTGATTTCAAATTATTTAATGGTTAGTGTTTAACCTCCTTCCTAGTTACCAATGGAACACAAGTATTTTCTTGTCATTTTTCCAAATGCAGATCAGAAATATTAATCACACACGTACACTGTGTTTTCTACATCATGACTGACAATTCTTCCCTCTTATCTCACGCTGGATATACGACATACTAGGCTACATTTCAAGAACTCCATCTTTGACCTATATCTTGATTTGGCTGACACCAATCCGATTTCTGATACAGCTGCGTGCAGCTGGTAAGTCTGTTGTGGTGGAAGGGGAGCGGGGAGGAAAGGGGTGAGAGGGGGGCAGATCAACACCTGTTACAGTGAAGGAGGGGGCAGAAGCAGGGGCAGGGAAGGCACTGCACACCTGGGGTGGAACAGCATGTGGGACGGAGCCGCAGCTCCTCGGGAGGTCGGGGAGCAGCTCCCACTACTGTGTGCACCCTGGGAGAGCACAGGGGAATGTGCTCTCAGATCTGCATGGGGCAGGACGCGGCGGGCTGCAGCTGTGGGCTGGAGCCAGGGCTGCGTCAGGGGTTTGGCTCAGGGCGGGGGCTACCGAGGGGGCTGCAGCCATCCCATATTTAGCCATAGCCCTGCTTCCAGGTCACACACCTGGCTCTTCCCCGCGCATGGGTGGAGAGGAGGCACTGAGCTGGAGCTGTGCTGGGTGAATGGTGGCACTGGGAGTGGGGCTACAGCAAAATCTGGGGTGGCTGCACACCCTGCCCTTGCCCTGAGCCTAGCACCCGCTGAGAAGACCCCGGTACAGCCCCAGCTCCAGCCTGCCCACCCGCCCTGCCCTGCACAGATCCAGGGGCACACCCCGCCTTATGCCCTTCTGGAGTGCAAGCAACAGCGGGAGCTGCCCCCTCTCCCTGAAGAGCCATGGCTTCATTCCGCACCCTGCCCCTACCCCTGCCCCTTACTGTGGGGGGGGGTGTTGATTTGCTCCCCCCCATGTCCCTTCCCTCCCCCCTTCCTTTCCACCACAATGGACTTACCACCTGCATGCAACTCTGCTCCTTGCTGCCTGAGTGCAGCACTGTGGCTCCGCACGCATGCATTTATTGACCAAATTATCAGCTGCATTGGGCCGATTTTTGATACAGTAAATTTTCTTTATATTGGTACTGATCCAATATCAGACTGATGTAGTGGCGCACCTCTACCTCACGGGGCTCAATCTGGAAGGTGTTTGAGGACAAGATTAATGTACACCAACAGGACTGGATTCCTCACCAAAACCAGGAATGGCTACTTTTTTAAAGGAGAAAATGGTCCACCTTATTTGCCCTGGAAATGGGAGATCTAGATTACACTTCTTCTTTGACCTGAGGGAAATAAAATGCTAGGCAAGTGCCTTAGCAAAATTAGGAACGAGGCTAGGGTGGAAACAGACTGTACCCATCCTAAGGAAACTGTGGCATTGGGCTGTAAAGAATGCAAGACTCACAGGGCTAGACAGACAGCAAAAGAGGGAACCTGAGTACATAGACCAGTGTTTAGTAGGGCTGTGCAAAATTTTGATGGCCGTTTCATTTTGACACTGTTTTGACTTATTTTGAGGTCAAAACAGCAAAACTGAAATGAAACAAAGGCCATCAAAATAACCTTGAAACAAAACAAGGCTAGTCGAAATGTTTTGAAAGTCAAAATGTTTTGACCATAATGTTGGGGATAAGAAGTCAGTCCAGCTGGGCTGACTTCCCATCCCAAGCTCAAGATCCGGCAGGGGGCGGGAAGGCAGCCCAGGTGAGATGCAGCCCAGCTGGGCTGCCTTACCTCCCCTGTGCTAAATCATGGGGGAGGGGGGTGGGAAAGCAGCCCAGCTGGACTGCTTTCCTACCCCCCAAACATGCAATCTAGCACAGGGGATGGCGAGGCAGCCCATCTGGGTTGCTGTCCCACCCCTCGTGCAACCTAGCTGGGCTGACTTCCTGCCCCTGGCTGGAGTTGGGAACTCAGCCCAGCTGGGCTGAGTTCCTTTCCCCAGCCCCATGGTCCAGCAAAACAGTCGAAACAGGGGCAAAACAGCCTCACTGTTTTGACGAAGCAGAACAGCGAGGCTGTTTCAATTCAAAATTATATTTGATACAAAACACTGTTCTGTCCAGACCTCAAAACTGAAGTCAAAACAGAACAGTGCTATTTCACACAGCTCTAGTGTTTAGGACACTTATCTAGGAACAGGGAATCCCAGGTTCCAGTCCCTGTGCTTTACTCATTATTTAATGTATAGTCTAGAAACAACTCTGGGGGCAGGAAGCAGAGCCCTGGACTGTTCTTCCCACTTCCCCAGCGAGTGTCCCACCTATTTGGTTACAGTCATACATCCTCTTTTGTGACAACCCAATGAATCCTGTATTCTTTACTGAACATCACCACAGCTCAGAGTCTTTAATTACATGTTATCATATTATTTTTCTGCAAGTACCTTGCTTTGTTCAATTAAGAGGTAGATTCTCAGTACATTTGTATCTTCCTCATTCAACATGTGTTCTCAGATACTGCCTGTTATTCAAATGCCATACTGAATTAAACATATATCCTCAGACGTTTTTATGCTTCTTACAAACAATAACGAATGTATCTTTTAGAACCAATGCAGAGGTTTTGCTGTTTTTTTTTCCTGGATGTAATCATTTTGCTTTGAAAATAATGATTCATGAAGGGACAGGTGAAAGTGTTGTTTTTAAGTCACTCCTAACTTAAGCTGGTCAGCCTGCTGCTGAAAAACTGCCCACCTCCCTGGGGGCCTACCAGGTGGGCTGCTGAGTAACTGAGAGCTTGGCAACCTGAGGAACCTGTGCTCCAGGCTGCTGGATATTCAGTCCCTACTTGGCAGACTGTCACAAACCAAGGCTTTTAGGTTCCCAGGACCACATTGTGTTTCAGAAATATTCCACTATAGGAATAGCTTGGTGTTTACAAAACCAAACATTATGAACTTCCAAGTCCATGAAAAAACACTGCGGTTATGAGGCTTCAGCCTGTTTTGACCACCCTCCTCCCCCCACAAGCATACTTTTTTTTTTCTGAAGGCTTAAAGAATATTTCCTGGCCACTTCTAAACTTAATACCCTGATGAGGTGATGATATTATCCCTATTTAAGAGCCAGGAACTCTAGCACCTAGGGGTGAAGGCCAAAATTGTCAAACTTCACTCACTTTAGGTGCCCAGCTGACAAAATCCAGAACCAGGATGTCGAGAGCACTACACATTTCATAGTGCATTTTATTTTCAAAGTAAAGTTCCAACTGACTTCACTTGGTGTCGTGAGTTCTCAGCACCTGTGAAAACCAGGCCCTAGAGATAGAATTCGATTTCACCCAATAGATGACCAAAGTGCAGCTGGAGACTAACTCGGAGTTACCTGACTATTGTGTAGCAGTAATTCCATTACCTTGTCTTGGTGTGTAAGCGCTCCTATTATGAAAATATGGAGTCTTCTGCATGATGCAGACTTCTAGATGAAACAGAATTCTGCCTGATGTGCCCAGCCGTGTGTACAGAGGCACCATAGTCTGAATGCTCACTCAGTGGCCAACTGCAAGCGTTGGGCCCAGGGCTGCACAGGAACTCTAGCCCCTCCCCCACCATCACTGCTGGAGTCTAAAGGTACCTTGCCTGCCCCAGCTGCCTTGGCAGGCCAGCCCCCACCTTCACCTCCACTTTCCCTAGAAGCTGAACTGGACGGCTCCTACCATCACTGCTGCTGTTACTCTACTGCTGCTGCTGCCCCCTCTCAGGAGAGAGGGAGATTCCCTGCTGCGCCACCTGACACCACACCTGCACTAGATTACTTCCTAATTGACTGACTACTCCTGCCCTCCCCCACAGCTACCTCACTTAAACTGATCCTAATTTTTCTTCCTGCCTACAGCTCTGCTGCTGAGAACCTGGCTGGAGGCATGAGGGGCTTCTGGACAGATCTTCCACAAAGCCCCTCCACCACTCCAGCCATCTTTTTCATCTGCCTCAGCAGCCTTAAGTGTGTATTTTTGCCCTTGTGTGGCAAGTCCTGTGGTCCACTCCCCTGTTTTGGTGTTTGTTGGGTGGCTAAGTAAGCCAGTTCAAGTTTCCCCAGCTTGTGTGCCCTTCCCCATATTCTCAAAGTATATGCCTCCTGGCTTTTTTTCTGGTGGGGCTGTGGTTTGGTGAGCTTCAGCCCATTTCTCCCTACCCCACATCTCCTGCACAGCCCCAGCCTGCCCCCACTAGATTCATCAGCCCCAGGGGATATTTTTTCTTTATTGTTTCACATGAGGGCAGGGAAGACAATGGCAAGGCAGGAACCTTCTGGGGGTGGGGGCAGATGCCATAACAGAGTTTTCTGTAGGCCCCACTATTGGGGTGGATCCCAGCCAAGCTCTCACGGGGATGCATACCCCTGCAGCCTCCACCCCAGAGGCAGAAT